>NW_026865596.1:0-328577 GCF_026571515.1 Ruditapes philippinarum
AAGATTTTGTGACAAATTCGAATATGAATCATCTGGAGTCAAAATTATCAACATGTCTTACTAAAGGAAAACCTATTTAACACTCTAACAGTGAACATTTTGATAATTTGAGATTTGTTTCATATTTAATGTCGTAACCAGTCAATAACATGACTTGTTACAAAGAAAAATTCAGACTTTGCTGGCTCTTGAGTGATTGTAAAATAAACAGAGTTGCATTCAGGTGAGCAACAAAAGGGCCATCATGACTTTCTTACTGTTAACTATGTAAAAGTGTGGGATTTCTGTGTTGATTTATTTCTTCACAATATGGTATAGTTAGTACTAACACTTTATTTATTTGAATGCATTTTATTAATTTCTTCATTTCTCATATAATGTGTTTTACTTTTTTTTTAGCTTTATTAAAATTTATTCCTTATTTGATCTGACTGCTGTTGTTTTTGTTTTCTATATCTTTGCTGTTAACCACTTTAAACAATTTATGTTGATGCATCAAAACTTTAAAGTGTATATAGCTAAATCTTATGAAATATTTTACAGTAAAATTGAATTGTTTCCATAATCTTATGTTTGATTCTCAAAAAAGTTGTAACATTGAATGTCTCTGTTATTTAATATATAGAGGATATTTGTTTGTTTTGCATGTAAGATTGAAATATAATTTCACTGAGTGAACACCAGATGCAATATTTTCACGAGTGGCGTAGCCACGAGTGAAAATATAATAGCTGGTGTTCACGAATGAAATATATTTCAATCTTATATGTAAAACAAATAAATTTTCTTTTTATTTCATGCGTTTTAAGTGATTTTAAGTAATTTTTACTGATTTTGCCGCATTCTCCTTCGTGACGTCATCACATCATGACGTCACATCAACAAGTTTGAAATATAGTTCTGTTAAATTTCTTTAATTTTGTTACATTTTTAACATAATGTATGGTGACCTCAACTTTCTTTTCCGAAAGAAGCAAAATTTACGCATGACGGCATTTATTTTTGCCTGTTATTTCATTCACTTTTGATTTTCTTTTCATCCGCATTCAGATATAGTCCGGCTACAGTGAAAATTATATTTTATAAATTTCACTAGTGGTTTATCAGAATATAATCATCTGATATATTACAATAAAACACTGGAAAGCATGAAATAAATATGAATAATGTATGTAAACAGAATAATATATTCTAGAACAAAATATTATACTTTCATTTTACGTAGGGTTTTATCCATATGCCAATGACTTCATGCATACGCTGTTTGCTTTTAAGGCAGTTTACTACCATATTTTATTTCATACAAGCATTTATGAAGTATTCTTTTTTTTTAATTCAAACAATAGTTTCTTGCAACAGATATATATGTTTATACACTTTTAAGCCCTAACATGTTTGTACAGATGTTTTATTATTTTATATCCAGTCTGTGAAGGCATCTTGATTCTGAACTTGCATACAAACTTAATGATCAACATTATTTTTTGTCCAATCACATTGTAGTATTTTTCAAATTTCTGCTTAGTCTAACTTTGGTTAATGTGTACTAACTAAATAAAATTCACTTAATCTGTCGTCTAACTCCAGTCTAACAAATTTCAATAATGCATTATATTAGGGAGGAGTTAGAGGTATGGTTTACACTCTGATTTGTAAAATGTAAAGGTTAGCAAAACAATGCCAACATAAAAAAAATTAGTGGAGGTCAGGTGTGAGGATACAATCAATTAATTTATTACATAGATAATACATGTTGGGCACGCAGAGACAAATGATTACATACTAGTATCTTTTTATGCTCCCCGAAAAATTTCGGGCGCCTTGTCCGTCTGTCGGTCCGTCCGTCCGTCTGTCCGTCCGTCCGTTTTCTTGTCCGGAGCATAACTTGAAAACCCTTGGAGATAATTTGTTTAAACTTCATACAGTGGTAGAGGGCATTGAGGGGGAGTGCAGTGTCAAAGAACCATAACTCTATTTTGCCCGATTTTTGAATTATCTCCCCTTAAAGAAAAATCTTGTCCGGGGCATAACTCTAAAACTATAAGAGATATCAACATGAAACTTTGTAGGTGAATAGATCTCAATGGGTAGATGTGCAGTGCATAAGAACAATAACTCTTTTTGTCCTAATTTTGGAGTTATTGCCCTTTGTTAATTTCAACACTTTGAACTTTGTCCGGAACATAACTCTAAAACTATAAGAGATATCAAGATGAAACATTGTAGGTAGATAGATCTCATTGAGTAGAAGTGCAGTGCAAAAGAACCATAACTCTGTTAAGCCTCATTTTTGAATTATCTCCCCTTATATAAAAATCTTGTCCGGGGCATAACTCTAAAACTATAAGAGACATCAACATGAAACTTTGTAGGTTAATAGATCTCAATGGGTAGATGTGCAGTGCATAAGAACAATAACTCTTTTCGTCCTAATTTTGGAGTTATTTCCCTTTGTTAATTTTAACACTGAACTTTGTCCGGAACATAACTCTAAAATTATAAGAGATATCAAGATGAAACATTGTAGGTAGATAGATCTTATTGAGTAGAAGTGCAGTGCCAAAAAACCATAACTCTGTTAAGCCTCATTTTTGAATTATCTCCCCTTTATGAAAAATCTTGTACTGGACATAGCTGTATAACTATAAGAGATATCAACATGAAACTTTGTAGGTAGATGTATCACAATGGGTAGATGTGCAGTGCACAAGAATCATAACTCTGCCTTGCCTAATTCTGGAGTTATTGCCATTTGTTTATTTTTACTTTTTGAAGTTGTCCGGAACATAACTCGGAAACCATAAGAGATATCAACAAGAAACTTTGTAAGTTGATAGATAACAGTGATTAGAAGTGCAGTGGAAAGAACAGTAACTCTGCCTTTCCTAATTTTGGAATTATTGCACTTTTTCCAGGGACATAACTCTGAAACTACAAGAGGTGTACTTTCCTGTGTCCAAAACCTATTCGGGGAGCATCACCCGGCTCAAACCGGGCTCATGTTTTAATATTCTTTTAACTCTAAGAAAAATGTCTTTTATAATTTGCTGAGTGTTTTAAACTTTAACTTTTCCAAAACATTATTTTTTTTCACTTGATAGGAATGAACTGCATGAACAATCATTGATATTAAGAATACAATGATTACATTTTTTAGCTGGAAAACTCATTGTAAATGGACCTATCCACCTGTAAACACAGAAAAAAAAATAAAATAACTGTTTTTCAAATGAGCAAATCAAAGGGATTTTAAATGTTAGTGAATAACTTGAAGCTAATAACGAATTTGTATCAATTAATAATCTTTAATGTATTTTTCTCACATTTTCCATTTATTTTAAAGGGATATACACATTTCATTAACTCCATTGCTTTTACCTTATTGCATTGTTTTCCTCTTCAGATATTTTATAGAAACATGATAGTCTTACTGTAGATAAAGGTATAAATTATGTGACATTTCAATAAAAATGTGCCTGAATATATGTTGAAAGGGCCATTTATTTAGCTTATCTAAATGTGACATGTAAGAAACTTGACAAGGTGTAGACAACTTGTAGAACGAAAGGGCGGAGCTATCAGTGATTTAGAGAAATGCCTTGTTTTTGGTTAAAAAAAAATAATGTTGATCATTAAATAGGTGCGGCAGGCTTGACCAATTATTTTTGTTAATACATATTATTAAACACTAACCTATACTTAAAATAATACATCATTTGCAAAAATAAGAGGACCAAAAGGTTCTGTACTGATTATTACCTTGTGAAAGTATAAAATGTAGAAAATAAACACATATATTGTGTTGAATTCAAAACAAGAAGACAATATTATTATAGGGAAAAACAGCAGAAATGTACCATTTTTAGACATTTATGTTAACCCATTACTTCATGAGCATTTTGTGAAAAATGGCTGTTTTCATTGAAAAGTCTCCCGTTACAAGTTCAAATTGCTATAATACTATAAAAACTGCTTCAACACTAATCAAACTTGGCACAAATGTTGACTGGACCATTGCCCTTGCAACAACATGCTTGGGCTTAAATTTTCTGTTACCATGGCAACGAGGGGACATCTCAAAATTGCCAAAAATCACCATTTGGCGTTGATTTTTTCCATCATAATTGATTTCAAAGTGCTGCAACTTCTCAATGGATTGAGATAGAGTCAAATGCTTTTCAGCGTTGGTTACACGTTACCTTATGATGAATCTGGGGTCATTTATAGCCTCTCGCAAGTCCAAAATTTTCTTGGCGATGAGGGGGACTCCGCCCCCTTCAAACCCCCCAAACAGAAGGGGGCACATCCCCCTTCTTTGCAACCCCCTGATGTATCTTTTGATTGGGGGGCCGCGCCGAAAAAGTGGTCACTTTTTTTAACAACATTGCACAAACAAAAACAAGTGTTGGGGGCCTAAATAAGTCATTTTTACCATTTGAGACAACAAAAAGGGGGGGGGGGTGAAAAAGGCGTGTATATGACGTAATGGGTTAATGAAAATTTTCATAGAAGCATTGAAGCATTAAGGAGTACAATGTAATTACAACACAAACAATAATTTGATAGGTTATCAGGTAAAAAAGTAACAAATATAATAAAGTTAGGATTTTATTTTTGATGTTAGACTGTATTTGTTTTCCCACCTCTGTAAGGTTTCATTACTTGTCATACAATAAAGATTTTAAATATTCAAATGTGTCCTGTTTTTTCTCTAAAGGATATTGTTAAAGCAATACCAATGAATATGATAACATCAGTTTGTATCTATGAAAAATAATTGTCTGAAGTGTGTGTAATTAAATTACTTGTTTGTCAACAAAAAAAGAAACAAAATTAATCATCTTTGTTTTCTTTTCTCAAAAGAATGGTTACTTTAATATCAAGAATTTTCAACGATGGAAAATCTTGATTATTGCTTGATCTTTATGTGCCACAATAAATTCATTAAATAAAAAAACATCCTGTGTATGCATCATAAGAAATACATCGGCAGCTTTATCATGTACATAAAGGGAGACTTTCAAAGTGTGACCTTGACCTTTGTGGAAGAGATCTGGGTGTTGCATGTGCAATGTCTTAGTATTGCCTTCCCAACCCCCCACCCCCCTCGCCCGACAAAAGCCCCCCCCCCCATCTAAAATGACAAGGTGGACAAAATCAACAGGATCTTTAAATACCAGGAGGTTTTAAAAATAGGGTGAGACTTGCTCAGTGTCCCACTCCAACTCCTACTTTTCTAACTGATTCTTTTATAGCAGACTGGCGTTTCCGTGAGTTTTACCCATACCAGAAATTTCATCTGGCATGGGGGGGGGTGCCAGATGAGTCGCATGCCAAACAACAACCTCATTTAAGCGCACTTTATGAATGAACCACGTTAAAATGATGTTGAGAAGGGAAATATGTGCTTAGGATGATGTCATTTCGCCGTTGTTACTTAAGTTGTAAGTTAGTCATACGCTACTGTAAGAAAATAGTTATGGATGAAATGACTTTAATTTCCATAAACATATACCATATTGAGGTAAAACATTTTAAATATGAAATAATGTGAAAGAATATGCAAGAAAAAATATCTGACATATGTTTGCGGTTTGGGATATCGGGAACTCACCCATGGGCGGTAACTCGGCAAGCCTCGTTACAGCTCACTGGGCGGGTCCCCTTGAGACGGATATTTCGGTCCAAACCGCAACTTATGACAGATATTATCATTCCAGGATTTTGTAGGATGACTGATTTGTTTGCAGATGTCAGAACAATGTATATTGTAGTATCATCTGCAAACAAGGACCTGGGAATTCATGTTTCGTGGGGTGGGTGGTCATTTATATAAGCGAGAAACAGCCTAAAACAGGAGGGGTCTTAGAACTGAGCCTTGGGTGACACCTGAGTTTACTGGGATTGGGTTTGAGCTGTTGCCATATAGCACAACGGACTGCAGTGTTATTTAGAAAACTTTTGACCCATCTTACAGTTTGACCTCAGCAGTGATTCCATATAGTCATGTATTTTCAGCACAAACATTTGGGATGTGGAGCTCAGAACGCATTTCATTTCCAAATAAAATGTATGCTGTATTTGTCAATCCCAGCACATGGACTTATCTCATATATCAAAAAAAAAAAAAACTTAATATAAGCTGTTTCGAAAAAAAAATCATATTTCAACGTCTATAATAAAAATTGCCCGTAATGAAATCTAAAAGAAACAAACTTCTTGCTTTTTCTCAACCCTACATTCCCTATATAACAAAATCTTGATGTGTCAGGCATGTCATTCTCCTACAAAATCACATCTCTAGCACAAATACTTAAGGGTCATTTCTTATAAGTCTACCGGATGGAAAATTCAATACAATAGTCTGACCGTCAATACAAGATCATGACCGATTTCAAGAAAACAAATAGAAAAAACTTTCGAAAGAGGAAGCAGTCTTCTGACAGTGATCTGGATTCAGATGGAAATGAAGAGACAATGTAAGAATGTTGGTACATAATGTGATTTTTATTCAAAATAACTGAACAATATCTAAGTAATGACTTAATAAATGTAATGACATGTATTTTCGCGACATCGGGTCAACTTAAAAACTTCTATTAGGATATATATAGGTTTTTTAGATTGTTTAGTTAATATAACATTTAAGGAGTAAATTATTATAAAAGTATTCAAAAGTACGATCAATTACAAACAGAAATTGAAAAGGGTGACAGTGTACATGTAAGTATTGTTTGAAATTATCTTTGTTAAACAATGAAAGTTATGATGAAAACATTTAAAAAGTAATCATTACCAGTAATATATAATTATGGGCTGAGTTGACCCGTGCCGAGTTGGAATAGGGCTGAGCTGACTCTGGGGCCGAGTAAGTTTTAGGGCCGAGCTGACCCCAGTTCATAAATGACTGCCCGTTTAGGAGTAGTCCAACTAATTGTACTGCGCGACGAGATATTGTGCTATTTTCGTGTCTGGGCAATATCTCGCCTCTAAAGCGAGATTCTGCCCCAGAACGAAAATATCTCAGAATCAAGCTTTGGCACGTCAATATATTTTGACTAGTTTAGGAGGCGCCCCTGTGTGCTCTTCTAATGTATGTCTATGTTGTTTCATAATGTTTTGTTGACAATTTTGTTTGTGTCCCTGGTTGTTTTCTCGTCTAAGTTTAGTATCTTCCTGTTTGCCCCTAGTTTGTTTTTTTATTTGGCCACTTGGACCCTTCCCCTGATCTTGTTTACCATATTTTGGACCAGTCAAATTAATTTCACGTTATCCATTTTACTTACCTGGTAGGTATCAACAACTTGTTAGAAAAAGATATTGCCCTTCAACATGATAATCTTGATGTTTTAAGTTTTTTGACAAATCTAACTATTTTTACAAGATCAGCCTGAGGACATAAATGCGGGGTTTTCGATTTAAAACACTGGATTTCCGTGCATTCTAATGTAAATATGATAAAGACATGCAGTCATAGAATTTAAGATTTTGAATTGACTGGCCCTAATTCAAGTTTTGAATTTATTTTACTATATATTTAACTAAATTTTCTTAAAATTTACAATGGCCCGAACTAATTTTCACTGGCCATGGGTCACTGGGCCAGTGCTAAATTCGATGACTGGACATGAGCCTAAACATAACCATGGACTTTAATTACAAGGATCAGAAAATTATTTACTGGCGATTAAAGATGCAAAATTTCAGTTCAATTGAGTTGCTAGTATGTAGTTGTATTTATTGATGCACAGTTGTTTAATGAGTTAGATCTATTATTATTTTCACTTAAACTTATTCATTTCTTAAAGGATTTACTTAAAACTTCCTCATCATAATAATATGACAAGGTTTATAAATCTAGCGTCCATATTTCCAGAGTGATCTACCCCTTAAACTTTGAATTTTCCTAATTTATTCTATTTTTTCTTATTAGCTCACCTGAGCTAGCTCAGGGTGAGCTTATAGGATCGTTGAATGTCCGTCGTCCGTCCACACTTGTTCGTTAACACTCTAGCGGTCACATTTTTGCCTCAATCATCATCAAACTTTGTCAGGATGCTTATCTAGTTGATAGCTCGGATGAGTTCGAACATGGGTCATCTCGGATGAAAAACTAGGTCACCGGAGCTAAAAATAGAAAAACCTTGTTAACACTAGTGGTTACATTTTTTCCTCAATCATCATCAAACATGGTCAGGATGCTTATCTAGGTGATAGCTGTGATGAGTTCGAACATGGGTCATCTCGGATGAAAAACTAGGTCACCAGAGCTAAAAATTGAAAAAACTTGTTAACACTCGAGCCGTCACATTTTTGCCTCAATCATCATCAAACTTGGTCAGAATGCTTGTCTAGGTGATAGCTCGTATGAGTTCGAACATGGGTCATCTGGGATGAAAAACTAGGTCACACTGCCCAAATATGGAAAAACCTTGTTAACATTCTAGTGGTCACATTTTTGACTCAATTATCATCAAACTTGGTCAGTCTAGGTAATTGCTCGGATGAATTCGAACATGGGTCATCTCGGATGAAAAACTAGGTCACACTGCCCAAATATAGAAAAACCGTGTTAACATTCTAGGGGTCACAGTTTTGACTCAATTATCATCAAACTTGGTCAGTATGCTTGTCTAGGTAATTGCTCGGATGAGTTCGAACATGGGTCATCTCGCATGAAAAACTAGGTCACAGGAGCATAAAATAGAAAAATCTTGTTAACACTCTAGTGGCTACTGTTTTGATCCAAGTATCCTGGAAATTGGTCTGAAAGTTTGTTTTGATGATTTCTAGGTCAAGTTGGAATATGGGTCACCTGGGGTCAAAAACTAGGTCACTTTGCTCAAATATGGATAATCCTTGTTAACACTCTAGTGGTCACATTTTTGACTCACCTGTTTTGAAACTTGGTCAGAATGCTTGTCTAGGTAATTGTTCGAATGAGTTCGATGGGTCAGGTTAGCGATCTAGGGCCATCTTGTTTATATTGTGTGAGCATATTAAAATATAGTTTTTAAGTTAACTTTGATATTTGGATGGGAACTATACTTGAATGCCAGTATGTTCATATCAACACCTACACATCATATGTGATTACATTTATAAGTCTAGCACCTGGATTTCCATGATTATTTTTATTTTGAACTTAGAATACATTTGATAATTGTTATATTTTTTTTTCTTTGTTACTATAAATGGTATATGTTTGAAAATTGTTATTTTTTTAGATTTCTTCTTTGTTACTATAAAGGTACTTCTTTAGACTTAAGATGATTGTTCTTTGTCATAACCCGCTTCATAAAACTATGACAATGTTGATAAGTCTAGCATCTTGATTTTCAAGAGTTATCTCCTCTTTAGTTTAAAAATTTTACTTTTAAAAATGTTATATTCTCGTTACAACCAGGGATGTTAAATGATTTACCCTCTGTCTGTCTGTCCATCCCTAAAAACTGTTTCATGAGGTCACTTTTAAAGAACTTAGAACTTTTCCAACAAATTTACTTGAAATAGAGAAAAGTTGAAACATTAGTTATACATTATATATAATATTATAACTTTTAAAACTGGGAAATTTTACGTGTATGAAATCACAGAAACTTGACATCTATCAAAAATTACCAAACACCCCAAAATATTTTATATTTATGTACAATCAGACTTCCTACCAAAAACCCCCAAAAATAGTTTACAGACAATCAGTCTGAACTCTTATTGATAATTATAAAGAATATTGTAAGTTCCTGCACTCGGAATCAGAAATTTTTTGATCCCAATTTTTGACACATTGAGTTTCAATGCTATTTTGCAGATATTTTAAATTTTTTTTGGAAAATCTATTATCATTTTTACAATGAAAAAAAAAATCAACCTGTTTCATATTATCTACAATTTCAGATCAAAGCTTGGCGACATTAAGGAGTTACAAAAGTCCAGAGAAAGGCAGAAAGGTGTGAATATTGTGGGACTGGCATTAGGGAAGAAAATACCAAAAACTGAGGATGTTGACAGTGTAAATATTTTACTGTTTATAGCTATAAGCCTTGCATTGTATATTTAACCTAGACAAAATTTGATGTATATTCATTATTTTGCCTGAGGGAATGAGAGGTTTCCTTAATAGGACTTGAAACCAGTACATCTAGACCCTGAGGCACCTATCATATCAATGGAGCACTGTTTCCCATGACTTCCAGAAATATTTTTAGAAACATTGTGTACTAGTAATCAAGAAACAAAGAACAAAGCTTTTTTTAGCTTCCTATTTGACATTAAATCTGTTTTGATTCCTGAGACATTGTGCTCTAAAATGGTAGCATACACATATAAAATGTTTTATATTTGTATTAAGCATAGAAAGAGATAGAATAAATATATATAACATATTTTATATTTTACAGCATGATCCATTTAAGATGAAAACAGGTGGTTATGTTGACATGAAGGCATTGAAGTCACAGTAAATATTATTTTTATGCTCTTTGGCTTAAAATTAGTAATTGAACTGTCTATCCGTACGAGGTCACTGGTGTAGAAAATAAATTTATACATTTTTGCTCATACACTGACATTCAGCCTTTATTTTTAAGTTGATTTATCACTTTTGATAAGGTCCTTGTATGATTGACTAATTCAGGCAAGTTAAAGATTTTAGAGTGACCGATGTACATTGAGAGATATTACTACTAATTAACAGATTAGTCACCGTTTTCCTGTTTCTCACTATAACATGAATTGCTCATGATGGGACATTATTTGTAGAGGGACTGTCTTAACAGAGGAAGAAAAAGATGCTATTGGTACAGCATTTGCTGCAGAAACTAACAGAAGAGATGAGGATGCTGAAATGTGAGTGTTATAACTTGCTTAATCATTTTCTTACTACGAACACATTGTTTAATCAAATTAAGGGCATTTTAGTTTAACTACCAGGAGTGTTCAAATATGAATGAATCTAAGCACATAAAATTTTATTCTGTATAGGTTTCATTGATTTTTAGGATCATTGAATGTCAGTAAGTTGTCCACATTTAGTTTGTTAATACTCTAGTGGTCACATTTTGCCTCAATCATCATGAAACTTGGTCAAGATGCTTGTTTAAGTAACTGGATGAGTTCGAACATGAGTCATCTCGGATGAAAAAATTAAATCACAGAAGTTAAAAATAGAAAAATATTGTTAACACCAAAGGCTTCTGTCTTGATTATAATATCCTGGAAATTGGTCGGTGAATTCTAGGTCAAGTTTTAATATTGGTCATCTGGGGTCAAACGCAAGGTCACACAGCTCAAATATGGAAAACTCTCTAGTGGCTACTGTTATGATCCAAATTATGTATCCTGAAAATTGGTCAGAAAGGTTGTTTTGGTGATTTCTAGGCCAATTTTGAAAATGGGTTATCTGCGGTCAAAAACTAGGTCACACAGCTCAAATATGGAAAAACCTTAATAACACTCAACAGGCTACTGTTTTGATCCAAATATCCTGGAAATTGGAAAGAAAGGTTGTTTTGATGATTTCTTGGTCAAGTTTGAATACGGGTCATCTCTGATGAAAATTTAGGTCACAGCAACCTAAATATGGAAAAACATTGTAAACACTAGAGGGTAGTGTTTTGATCAAAATATCCTTGAACTTGGTCAGAAAAGTTGTTTAAATGATGATTTCTAGGTCAAATTCAAATACAACTGTTTTTGTATTACAGTATACAAGAGGACAATGTGAGCAATAAACATAGTAAAAGTGAATAGATTTAATGAATGTGGTATAAATGTAAATCTAACAATTATTGTACATTTGTACAATAACCTTCATTTCTTTGTGTATTTCGCAATATTGAACAAATTATTAATTACTGATAATTATAAGATAAAATTTATGAAAACAAAAAGAGAAAGTATTGTTCTTTTAATTTTCTCTTGGAGTTCTCATAGTAGGAGCACTGCGATGGTATATTTTGTCGGAAAATTTCCTAAATGATCGGTAGAAAAGCCTGAAACGTGAATTGTTCATGTTACAACATTAACATAAATCAGAGTAAATGATTGTCATAGAAGAATCAATGATGTATCTAGATATATAATTCAGTCTTAGCTGTCTTTTAAGCAAGTGTGTTACCCTAGCTGGCTTTGTTTACCAGTGGTCTTTAAAACAGATTTTTGTTAAAGAAAATAAAATTTTGGCATTTTGTGACCGGTTGTTTTTTTTTCAGACCTTGTGTTGGGCATGTTTGGCATTGGTTACATTTCATTACTGATTTTATTTTGATTTTCTTTTATTAGGGCTAAGTTTGTAGAAGAAGAACTGAAGAGAAGAAAAGGAGTGACACCGATTGAGAAGAGAAGACAATCCAGGTATGTTGTCTACTGTACCATATAATTTTATGATTCACGTTTGCTGTCTATTTTACCACATAATCATTTACATGTATAATTTAGGTATGCTGTAAACATTACCACATTATTTTGTACAACCCAGCTATGCTGTCTTTTACCACATTGTTATATATACATGCTCACAATCCATTTATGTTGTCTACTTAATCATATTATTACAGTTAAACTTCGTTCGCTCGAACTTGGATTGCTCGAATACCTCCCTTCGCTCGAACTCATCGCCCAGTCCCGGCAAAATTCCTATATAATATATATTGTTCTACCTCGGATCGCTAGAACACCGATCGCTCGAACTCTCGAACCTGATCTCTTGTCCCTTCAGCAGAAATATAGTGAAAATCACACCTTTTCGGTCGAACACAAAAAGACATGTCCTAAATAAATGACAGTCGGCGACACATGTTTTTAACACCTCGTGATAGTGACAAAGGTAATTAAGGTTAATTGATACAAAATAAGAGGTGTTGTAACTGATTTGTTTGTTATGATAATATTGTTGATTTGCCGTTTATCATGTTTATGGTAACAATAAAAAGAAAATAACTCGTGAAATAAGTGAAATATGCAAAAGTCAATAAAGAATGACGTTTACCTGAACGGCTTTAATTACAACCGTGGGTCATGTAAAGTGAATTGAAACAGTGTTATCTATTTATAGAATGATACTTGTATGTGTGTTCATCATACATGTGAACTTTTTTCGATGATCAGGAGGGAGATTTTTCTTCAAACAGAGGGAGATTTTAGAATTTGCAAAAAACAAAGAAGAAATTTCTGACATCAAAAATAGGGAGATTTTATAAATTTGTGAAAATACCCCATATTTTAAGAAAAATCTTTGAAAATATGGCTGCCCTAAAGGTGGAAGAGTTCACATGTATGGTTCATTTTAGTAAATGACTACAAATAGATGCTGCTGTAAAACGTTCTTTTTGTATTTTAAATATTTAATTTATTCATTTTTTAAAATTAAATTACAATAATTAATACAGCGTACCGTTTATACTTAATTGAAAACTCTGAATATGACATATTCGACGAACAGATGTACTAACAAACAATTATATTGACGTATTTATAATTTGACCGACGTAAGCAAGAAAACCTTTAGGCATATGATCAACTTAATAATAGTTCAACCTCGGTTGGCTTGAACTACCGATCTCTCGAACGAGTTCGAGCAAACAAAGTTCTACTGTATATACATAAACAATGGCCCTTGAATGAAAACAGTGTTAATAAAGTTTGTCCAAATTACTCATTTTATATTACTGATGCAATTTCAACTTTACTGGATTGATTGTTAGTTCTTGTGCATATGGCACAGGTTTCCAGTTGAATAATTTTTGGCTGAGTTATGGTCATTGGATAAAAAAAGGGTCTTCTTATAAGCTTGCTATATACCAAGTTTGATTAAAATATCTCATTCCTAACTTAAGTTATTGTCCGGAAACCATTTTTCTATTTTTTTGTAACAGTGATCTTGACCTTGACCACAGGGGGTGCAAAAGACAAAGGCCCAAAAGCAATCAAAACCTAGGTTTTCAAATATTATGGTTACTATATACCATGTTTGAATACAATAACTCATTCCAGTCTAGTTATTGTCCGAGAATCTTGAAGTGGACCAACCATACGACTGACAAGCTGACTCCTGTATAGCCCTCGAAACTCTGTTTGTGGGGTTATAATAAGTTAGAATAGAATACAGTCAGAAATATTTACTGTAAAAATTTCCGTTGCTTCCTTCATTTTTTTAAGCACCCACCAATTTGTTTGAATATATATTGCACTATACAGCATGTACAATCCCGATATGCTGTTTATTTTACCACATTTAATTATCGGACATGTACAATCCATGTTTGATCTTTTCATTGCAATTGGTAAACTAAGAAAATCTTTGATTTTGTTACTTGCAGTACTGATGAGAAAGAGTCAATCTTTGAATTACCAGAGCATCTTAAATCTGTAACATCAAAGTTTAAGAAATCAGAAGACATGTTATCCAATCAGATGTTGTCTGGTATACCAGAGGTCGATCTTGGAATAGAGTAAGTTCTTTTCTTTAAAGTATAAGATGTGTATTTGACAATGTTACAAATGTCATCTTAATCTTGACATTAATAAACTTTTATCATTTTCAAAAACACAAAAATAACAGTCTATTTCTAGTAGCCTTTTAGTGTATTATTTATTCCTAGTATCCTGTTAGTGTCTGTGTATTCCTAGTAGCATGTTTGTGTCTGTGTATTCCTAGTAGCCTGTTAGTGTCTGTGTATTCCAAGTATCCTGTTTGTGTCTGTGTATTCCTAGTAGCCTGTTAGTGTCTGTGTATTCCTAGTAGCCTGTTAGTGTCTGTGTATTCCTAGTAGCCTGTTTGTGTCTGTGTATTCCTAGTAGCCTGTTAGTGTCTGTGTATTCCTAGTAGCCTGTTTGTGTCTGTGTATTCCTAGTAGCCTGTTTGTGTCTGTGTATTCCTAGTAGCCTGTTAGTGTCTGTGTATTCCTAGTAGCCTGTTTGTGTCCTGTATTCCTAGTAGCCTAATAGTGTATATATATTCCTAGTAGCCTGTTAGTGTATATGTATTCCTAGTTGCCTTTTAGTGTCTGTGTATTCCTAGTAGCCTGTTAAGTGTATATATATTCCTAGTAGCCTGTTAGTGTCTTGTATTCCTAGTAGCCTGTTAGTGTATATATATTCCTAGTAGCCTGTTAGTGTCTTGTATTCCTAGTAGCCTGTTAGTGTATTATATGTTTTCCTAGTAGCCTGTTTGTGTCTTGTATCCCTAGTAGCCTGTTAGTGTCTATATATTCCTAGTAGCCTGTTAGTGTTGTATATTCCTAGTTGCCTGTCAGTGTCTGTGTATTCCTAGTAGCCTGTTATTGTATTATATGTATTCCTAGTAGCCTGTTATTGTATTATATGTATTCCTAGTAGCCTGTTATTGTATTATATGTATTCCTAGTAGCCTGTTAGTGTCTGTGTATTCCTAGTAGCCTGTCAGTGTCTGTGTACTGTATGTGTAGAAATATTGGCGGGCTTCAAATTTTCGCCATCTTCGCGGTGACATTCGATCTGCGAATTCATGTTCAGCGTGAATATTTCTACACCAATAATTTCTTAAAAGTCATATTTTCGCGCATCTATAGAACAATGTATATCAGTGTGTTCACGGCTGCCATAAGTCTGGTATCCATGGCGCTTTCAAAGACTGATTTTACGTTGTATAAACTGTACATATAACATTCAGCTCTGTATATAAATCAGTTTGCTAGTGTATTATTGTTTGACTGATATGATTATCGGATACTTGTATAAGTATATACATGTTTGAACAATACCATTGTAGTTTTAGTCATAAATGTTTTGACATCTGACCAGATTATATTTTGTTTTTCTAAACAAACAATACAAACAACACAAACTTTAACGATTTTAACTGATGAAAACATGGAAAACAAAACACAATTACCCAGTCAACATTTTACAATATCGGTGAAAAGGTTATGGTCTCATTCGGTGCTGTTTAAAACTGTGAAAAATCATGCAAGTTAACGGACCTCTTTTGTTTGCCATAATTTGTCCGTTAGACAAATTTAATGTCTTTGTTATATGTACAATAGCGTATTGTTTGACACCAGGTGTTGAAAATAACTGTGAAGTCCAACAATGGTTACAGTAAAAAGTATTTTAAATAAAAGAAGGCTGCTTGCGAAAACCATTGCCTCATCATGTAAGACTAATTTCCCTTATTTTTTAACCTGATGGGTGAACGCGAATTCATGATTTTCGGCAGTCACCTCCGCCAATTCAAAATAGCGCGAGTATTTGTATATACCCCCAAAATGGACCTTTCAGCGAAAATTTGCTTCCGCGAATTTAAATACACATACAGTATTCCTAGTAGCCTGTTAGTGTATTGTATGTATTCCTAGTAGCCTGTTAGTGTATTATATATTCCTAGTTGCCTGCCAGTCTATGTATTCCTAATAGCCTGTTAGTGTATATGTATTCCTAGTTGCCTGTTAGTGTATATATATCCCTAGTAGCCTGTTAGTGTATATATATTCCTAATTGCCTGTCGGTGTCTATGTATTCCTTGTAGCCTGTTAAGTGTATTATATGTATTCCTAGTAGCCTGTTAGTGTCTATGTATTCCTAGTAGCCTGTAAGTGTCTGGTTGTCTTTACGTTCTTAATTGCCTGTAAGTGCAGTAGTGTAGTCTTTTTCTAGGCTGGAAGTCATTATATGACTTCAGCAGTGTCAAAACATCAATAAATACTATGAATGATTTCAGAGCTAAGATCAAGAATATTGAGGAGACAGAGGAAGCCAAGCAGAAGTTGATCAAGGAGAGGATGAAAAAAAAGGAAGCAGTGTCTGAATTTGTTCCAACTAACATGGCTGTCAATTTTGTACAACATAACAGATGTAAGATGGTGTTACTATAATGTTGTTCTAATTATACTTTAAAAAAAATTGTAAAAATCTAATTTTAATTAGGTAAAGAATCATTGCCATGTATATGTAGCAATGGTACATTATATTCTATAAATATTTGATTCTTCTTATAGATTACTGAAACAGTCATTTAACTTAGTGTCTTTTATTGAGCAATTTTGACTGTTCTACATATATTATACAGACTTTCAAAGAGTAGTAGCACAGTGAAGTTCAGTCTTAAACTGTCTAGGCAAATTTATATACCTTCTTATCTGGGACATAACTATGCAACAATAAGAGATATCAACAAGAAACTTTGTAGGTATGTTGAGCTGATTGAGTAAATGTGCATTGCAAAGGAACTGTAACTCGGCCTTGCCTACGTTTGGAGTTATTGCCCTTTGTTAATTTTTACACTTTGAACTTTGACATAACTCTGAAACCACAAGAGGTATCAACAAGACACTTTGTAGGTAGATATATCTCATTGAGTAGAAGTGCATTGCATAAGAACCGTACCTAATTTTGTAGTTATTACCTTTTTATGCCACCGCAGCATCTGCCTAGGTTTTCCTCTTATGTAAGTACATGTAGTAAAAACTAAAAAATCTCCTCTGAATTGACAAAGGCTAAGGGTTAGATATATTGCTTGAAATATTATGTAGTGATTGTTCAAATTATGGCCCTGGGGTCAAAATTGGCCCTGCCTGGGGGTCATTGATTTTCATTATGTACATATAGTGAAAACTGAAACTAAAACAAATGTTCTAGGAGAAAGCTAGAGCTTAGATATTTGACATGAAACATTGTCCGGTGCACTTGTATCAAGATTGTTTAAATGAATCTCTTGGGTCAAAATTATGCCCTGCCAAAGGGGACACAGTGACTTACTTTCTTGTCCTTTGATATACAGCCATGAAATTTTGACCATGTGCACAGCTTGAGATCTAAAATTGATCAGTATCTCAAGTACTTGCGCATAATTTATGGATTTTCCAGTGGAGGGATTTTGGCTGAGTTATGCCCCTTGAATAAAAAAAATTGTTTTGGCCTATTCTTGATTATTGTGTCTCCTGCTACACAGTAGCCACAACATGCTACAAAGTAGCCACCACATTTTGGGAACAGACTGGTCACACCTCAATACAACTACTTAATTGGCTATTATCAGGCGACACGTGATCACTGATTGCTATTGTTCCAATTATGTTTTACTGAAAATTTACTAAAAAATACAACAAAGTTTAACCAAGGTGTTTTAACCAAGATGTGCTACAGTCACCATTAGATTCTTAATTTTAAAAAATTAGTTTGTGCTAGGGAATGTGTTATATTTGTTGTTGTTTTTTTTTAGTTAACATTGAAGATACTGCACCAATATTGAAAAAGGAAGAACCTGTACCAGTAAAACAAGCTAGAGTTGCCGACCCAGAGTTACGGAAGAAAGGTGTGTACCATGATTTTGATTTGATGAAATCAAATATAACACAGTTAAATATTTTTAAAGTACTTGTACACACTTTAATTTACATGTGTGAACATGCACCCCAGGAAAATATATTAATGCAGCGAAACAATTCAGTTTTTATGCCCCCACAATGTGGGAGCATATAGCGTTGCACTTGTCCGTCCGTCCGTCAGTCCGTCCGTCCGTACGTCCCGAAATCTTGTGAACGCAACTCCTCTTAAACGGGATGGCAGATTTTGCTTAAACTTACAGGGATGAACAACCTTAATGTGTAGATGGTAGTAAAGGAAGGAATTTTCGCTGCGACCAAATTTAACAGAATTATGGCCCTTTGTTGATTTTTTCACTAGATACTATGTAGAAATTTTGTGAACGCAACTCCTCTTAAACCGGATGGCAGATTTTGCTTAAACTTACAGGGATGAACAACCTTAATGTGTAGATGGTAGTAAAGGAAGGAATTTTTGCTGCAACCAAATTTAACAGAATTATGGCCCTTTGTTGATTTTTTCACTATATACTATGTAGAAATTTTGTGAACGCAACTCCTCTTAAACCAGATGGCAGATTTTGCTTAAACTTACAGGGATGAACAACCTAAAGGTGTAGATGGTAGTAAAGGAAGGAATTTTTGCTGCGACCAAATTTTACAGAATTATGGCCCTTTGTTGATTTTTTCACTATATACTATGTAGAAATTTTGTGAACGCAACTCCTCTTAAACCGGATGGCAGATTTTGCTTAAACTGACAGGGATGAACAACCTTAATGTGTAGATGGTAGTAAAGGAAGGAATTTTTGCTGCCACCAAATTTTACAGAATTATGGCCCTTTGTTGATTTTTTCATTATATACTATGTAGAAATTTTGTGAACGCAACTCCTCTTAAACCGGATGGCAGATTTTGCTTAAACTTCCAGGGATGAACAACCTTAATGTGTAGATGGTAGTAAAGGAAGGAATTTTTGCTGCGACCAAATTTAACAGAATTATGGCCCTTTGTTGATATTTAGTTTTCAACTTGTGGCACATGTAGTCCAAAAAATATTTGACCTAGAGTCATAAGATTGACAGAACAGTGGTGTGTGGGGGCATCCGTGTCCTATGGACACATTTCTAGTTGTAGAATTATATTGCATATTTAAAATTTAATTTTGCATATCATTAGATATATCTACCTTTGACTTTACTTGCAAGTCCATCCAAGTGGAATTCAGAATTCTCTGCTGTTATGTAATGCCTTAAGTATAAAGTCGTCTTTACAGTTGACTGATAAATGGCAGGCTAATGCCTCAATTACTATGTCATCTTTACAGTCTGGCAATAATGGCAGGCTAATTCATTCACTATAGTGTCATCTTTACATTCTGGCAATAATGGCAGGCTAATTAATTCACTATAGTGACATCATTACTGGCAGGCTAATTCATTCACTATAGTGTCATCATTACAGTCTGGCAATAATGGCAGGCTAATTCATTCACTATAGTGTCATCTTTACAGTCTGGCAATAATGGCAGGCCAATTCATTCAGTATAGTGACATCATTACAGTCTGGCAATAATGACAGGCTTATTCATTCACTATAGTGTCATCATTACAGTCTGGCAATAATCGCAGGCTAATTCATTTAGTATAGTGTCATCTTGACAGTATGGCAATAATTGCAGGCTAATTCATTCAGTATAGTGTCATCTTGACAGTATGGCAATAATGGCAGGCTAATTCATTCAGTATAGTGTCATCTTGACAGTATGGCAATAATGGCAGGCTAATTCATTTAGTATAGTGTCATTATTAAAGTCTTGCAATAATGGCAGGCTAATTCATTCAGTATAGTGTCATCATTACAGTCTGGCGATAATGGCAGGCTAATTCATTCAGTATAGTGACATCATTACAGTCTGGCAATAAAGGCAGGCCAATTCATTTAGTATAGTGTCATCATTACAGTCTGGCAATAATGGCAGACTATTTCATTCAGTATAGTGTCATTATTAAAGTTTGGCAATAATGGCAGGCTAATTCATTCAGTATAGTGTCATCTTGACAGTATGGCAATAATGGCAGACTAATTCATTCAGTATAGTGTCATCTTGACAGTATGGCAATAATGGCAGGCTAATTCATTCAGTATAGTGTCATCTTGACAGTATGGCAATAATGGCAGACTAATTCATTCAGTATAGTGTCATCTTGACAGTATGGCAATAATGGCAGACTAATTCATTCAGTATAGTGTCATCTTGACAGTATGGCAATAATGGCAGGCTTATTCATTTAGTATAGTGTCATTATTAAAGTCTTGCAATAATGGCAGGCTAATTTATTCAGTATAGTGTCATCATTACAGTCTGGAAATAAAGGCAGGCTAATTCATTCAGTATAGTGTCATCTTTATAGTCTGGAAATAAAGGCAGGCTAATTCATTCAGTATAGTGTCATCATTACAGTCTGGCAATAATGGCAGGCTAATTCATTCACTATAGTGTCATCTTTATAGTCTGGAAATAAAGGCAGGCTAATTCATTTAGTATAGTGTCATCATTACAGTCTTGCAATAATGGCAGGCTAATTCATTCACTATAGTGTCATCTTTATAGTCTGGAAATAAAGGCAGGCTAATTCATTCAGTATAGTGTCATCATTACAGTCTGGCAATAATGGCAGGCTAATTCATTCACTATAGTGACACCATTACAGTCTGGCAATAATAGCAGGCTAATTCATTCAGTATAGTGTCATCATTACAGTCTGGCAATAATGGCAGGCTAATTCATTCACTATAGTGACATCATTACAGTCTGGCAATAATGGCAGGCTAATTCATTCACTATAGTGTCATCTTTACAGTCTGGCAATAATGGCAGGTCATTTCATTCAGTATAGTGTCATCTTGACAGTCTTGCAATAATGGCAGGCTAATTCATTTAGTATAGTGTCATTATAAAAGTCTTGCATTAATGGCAGGCTAATTCATTTAGTATAGTGTCATCATTACAGTCTTGCAATAATGGCAGGCTAATTCATTTAGTATAGTGTCATCATTAAAGTTTGGCAATAATGGCATGTCATCATTAAAGTCTGGCAATAATGGCAGAAGTCTTGCATTAATGGCAGGCTGATTTACATGTATTCAGTATAGTGTTATCATTACAGTCTGGCAATAATGGCAGGTCATTTCATTCAGTATAGTGTCATCTTGACAGTCTTGCAATAATGGCAGGCTAATTCATTCAGTATAGTGTCATCATTACAGTCTGGCAATAATGGCAGGCTAATTCATTTAGTATAGTGTCATTATAAAAGTCTTGCATTAATGGCAGGCTGATTTACATGTATTCAGTATAGTGTTATCATGACAGTCTTGCAATAATGGCAGGCTAATTCATTTAGTATAGTGTCATTATAAAAGTCTTGCATTAATGGCAGGCTAATTCATTTAGTATAGTGTCATCATTACAGTCTTGCAATAATGGCAGGCTAATTCATTTAGTATAGTGTCATTATAAAAGTCTTGCATTAATGGCAGGCTAATTCATTTAGTATAGTGTCATCATTAAAGTTTGGCAATAATGGCGTGTCATCATTAAAGTCTGGCAATAATGGCAGAAGTCTTGCAATAATGGCAGGCTGATTTACATGTATTCAGTATAGTGTTATCATTACAGTCTGGCAATAATGGCAGGCTAATTCATTCAGTATAGTGTCATCATTACAGTCTGGCAATAATGGCAGGCTAATTCATTTAGTATAGTGTCATCATTAAAGTTTGGCAATAATGGCGTGTCATCATTAAAGTCTGGCAATAATGGCAGAAGTCTTGCAATAATGGCAGGCTGATTTACATGTATTCAGTATAGTGTTATCATTACAGTCTGGCAATAATGGCAGGCTAATTTATTCAGTATAGTGTTATCATTACAGTCGGGCAATAATGGAAGGCTAATTTATTCAGTATACTGTCAGCTATACTGTATTGCAATATTCTGTATTCACCATGAATATTGCATAATGCAGAAATATGGAAATTACTTAGGAATTGTGCAAAATGTAAGCTAAATTGTTCAAATTTATAATGGAAACAAGTAATTACTTAGGAATTGTGCAAAATATAAGCTTAATTGTGCAAATTTATGATGGAAACAAGTAATTACTTAGGAATTGTGCAAAATGTAAGCTTAATTGTGCAAATTTATGATGGAAACAAGTAATTACTTAGGAATTGTGCAAAATGTAAGCTTAATTGTGCAAATTTATAATGGAAACAAGTAATTACTTAGGAATTGTGCAAAATGTAAGCTTAATTGTGCAAATTTATGATGGAAACAAGTAATTGCTTAGGAATTGTGCAAAATGTAAGCTTAATTGTGCAAATTTATGATGGAAACAAGTCTAAACCTATAGCATGTTCAGTAAATGGTCAATATATTTTGAAGTAAACCATTTCAAAGAAGTAAAATAGTACATTGAAAGTATTTGAAGAAAGTCTTTGCTATAAAGATCAATTGTTAGAATGACAGTCATGCATACAGAAGGTGATTTTTATGCTTTGTCGATTACAATAATGGACATAATACTTTATTGCTTTTGTATGCCTGAAAAATTTGCTTAACTAACAGTCATATGCACTAATTCATTTTTTTCAAATTTGTTTTCCATCAAATATATTGGTCCATTTATCAAACATTTAACACCATAGCTTTGCACAATTGGCATTCGTTTTTGCTTATTTTCACATTTCTGCATTATGGGATATTTTGCTGGCTGCTTATTTTTGGAATTCTGATCCGGGTATTGAACAATGAAAGGACATAATGACACTTTATTGAAGGTATTTGCCTGCCATTAATGCAAGACTGTATAGATGGCAGAACATAGACATAAAACAGATGAATGCTGATTTTAGAACGGGTTGTATATATCCTCATATCTTGTATTCAAAGCAATTTGGGGTAATGACATATTATAACCTTTTTTCTCAACTTGAAATGAAGTTTAAGCATTTAAGATATCTTGAATTTTTTGTTAACAGATAACCATCAGCTGACAGTACAACCAGATGAGAAAGCAACAGATAACTTCCATTTTGACAGATTTAAAAAACAAATGAGAAGATGATAGATTACAAATGATGAAAGATAACTGCTAACTTATGAATGTATTGTTACTTTCTTGATAGTAGTGGTGATAGGCAGGTGTCAACCACCAGTATAAAGACATGCCACTTTGACAGTATAACCTTGCTGTTGAGTGTTAGTGCTCACTTTGTGTTATAAATATAATGTACCAAAATCTAACAATTGATATTACCAACTCTTAAAGCAGGAAAAGCCAACTCAATAAATTCAGAGAGAAAATGTACTATATGTACAGTGGATGGTGACATTCTTGTCCTGCAACATGTTTGTACAATGTACTACTAGTTTATATTGACTTAAATATCAATAATCTTATATGATTGGTGTACTAGTCTTTCAGTGAGAATTCTTGCAAATAGAAGAATTAATTAGGATGAAAATTATTTGTTCAAAGTATCTGTTTCAGTGTCATTATTGCTGTCTAAAGAATGACCTAAATCAAATAACAAATAAGAGTAGTCGTTGTTGAGAATGATGGTTCCAAATAAATGGATGAAAATTTCAAATAGGCTTTATTTTGTCTTAACAATTGATGTCTTTATACTTAATGTTTTTAAAAAAAATTAAATATCTTGTTCCGAATTCCAAGCAGGCATTCAACAGAAAGAATCAAGTAATCATTGCATAATAATTGCCATACTTGTTCCAAACTTTGTTGCTTTGCATGTTGTAAGAAGTAGTGATGTTCCGATTGTCGCAAGTTGCCGATAATCAGTTACTGTTATGTAAAGCGACAATAATCGATTCACAAAAATTGTTCCACGACGTCGTTGAAAATGTTTAAAGTATCAAAGGGAATTAAGTCTGATGGTAATTTTCTTTTAGGAACACCTCGCCGTTCTAAAACAATTATCTCAGAGACAATTTGGAGTTGAAAAGGATCAATACTTGATGTAAACAATAGTTAATATGTCATGTGAATGTTATTATTTGACATCCATTGGAAAATAAAATCTATTTCGTAAAATTACGACTATATAAGGTTAAAACTGTGATGAAAAGTGCTAAATGAAGTTCATGTTACTGAATATAATCAAGTGCCTTGTGAAGAAATGTTACTTCCCATTTTTAGCTCACCTGTCACAAAGTGACAGGGTGAGCTTTTGTAAAAAAAAAGATCACTTTTCGTCCGGCCGTCCGTAAACTTTTACTTTAAATGACATCTCCTCATAAACCACTAAGCCAATTTCATCCAAACTTCACAGGAATGTTCCTTTGGTGGTCACCTTTAAAAAGTGTTCAAAGAATTTAATTCCATGCAGAACTCTGGTTGCCATGGCAACCGAAAGAAAAAACTTTAAATATCTTCTTTTAAAAAACCCAAAGAGCTAGAGCTTAGATATTTGGCATGAAACATCTTCTAGTGAGTGTCTACCAAGTTTGTACAAATAAAAGCCCTGGGGTCAAAATTGGCCCCGCCCCAGGGGGTCATTGATTTTCCCTATATGCATATAGTAAAAACTTAAAAAATCTTCTTTTAAAGAACCCATAGAGCTAGAGCTAAGATATTAGGCATGAAACATCTTCTAATAAGTGTCTACCAAGTTTGTTCAAATAAAAGCCCAAGGGTCAAAATTGGCCCCGCCCCAGGGGGTCATTGATTTTCACTATATGCATATAGTAAAAATTAAAAAAATCTTCTTTTAAAGAACCCATAGAGCTAGAGCTAAGATATTTAGCATGAAACATCTTCTGATAAGTGTCTACCAAGTTTGTTCAAATAAAAGCCCTGTGGTCAAAATTGGCCCTGCCCCGGGGGTCATTGATTTTCCCCATATGCATATAGTAAAAACTTATAAAATCTTCTTTTAAAGAACCCAAAGAGCTAGAGCTAAGATATTTAGCATGAAACATGTTCTAATGGGTGTCTACCAAATTTGTTCAAATAAGAGCCCTGGGGTCAAAATTTGCCCTGCCCCGGGGGTCATTGATTTTCCTTATATGTGTAAAGCAAAAACTTTAAAAAAAAAATCTTCTTTGAAAAAAAAACAAATAGCTAGAGTTTTGTTACTAAGCATGAAACATCTTCTATTGACTGTCTACAAAGTTTGTTCATATAAAAGCCCTTGGGTCAAAATTTGCCTCGCCCCGGGGGTCATTGATTTTATTTATGTGTATAGCAAAAACTTCTTTGAAAAAACCCAAATAGCTAGAGTTAAGATATTAAGCATGAAACATCTTCCAGTTAGTGTCTTCAAAGTTTGTTCAAATAAAAGCCCTAGGGTCAAAATTGGCCCTGCCCCGGGGGACATTGATTTTCCTTATATGTGTATAGCAAAAACTTAAAAATCTGATTTAAAAAAAACCAAATAGCTAGAGTTTAGATATTAAGCATGAAACATCTTCTAGTGAGTGTCAAATGGGGTCAAAACTGGCCCCGCCCTAGGGGTGTCATTGCTTTTAACTATATGTGTATAGTTAAATCTTAAAAAATCTTTTTTTAAAAAACTCAACGAGCCAAACCTTAGATGTTTAGCATGAAATATCTTCTAATGGGTGTCTACCAAGTTTGTTCAAACAAAAGCCCTGGGGTTTAAACTGGCCCCGCTCTGGGGGCCTATACTATATACAGGTGAGCGACTTCAGGGCCATCATGGCCCTCTTGTTTATAAAGTTATAAGATTTGCCTTGGTGCTTCCTTTACTGCTATTTTCAGAATTATATAACATATGTTGTTTGGAAAATGTCTTCTGTATACCAAATATCAAAAGAAAACAAAAAGCATAATACTATAGTATATGCATCATTATAACAAACCAAAAAAAAATTTTCTAATGAGGTTTATAATATCATATAGTAGCAGCTGTTTGTGCTAATTCATAACAGATTTTTTTTTTCAATTTCGAGTTACTTTAAGATACATTGGTCTGTTTTCTTAGTGTGTTTGTTGTTTGTTGAATTTCACTGCTGAATTTTCACATTCCTGCATTACAGCAGTGTATGAAATCATCTACTTCAACCACAAAACAATCTGTTGATCATTTACAATCACCCTGTTCATCACTTCTGTATTGTGCAGAAACTGTTCAAATCACTTCCCACTTCAAGCCACTTAACACTATATTGTCTACAAATCTATATATATAAAATGAGCAAAAAAGTTGCATGTAATAAATATTTTAATCTTAAAAAAAAAAGAAAAAAAGTTTTTTCATCAATGATGATCTTTTAGGTGATCTTCAATTGCTCTTTGTTGAGCCTTTAATTCTTCCATTCTTAAACCAATAGTAGAGATAATTTCCTGTCTTTGTTGATCTGTGAGTTTATCCAGCAATTGTCTATATTCTGTCAATGTTTCTTCTACAGCTTTTTGAGCATCTTCTAAATCTTCACTAAAATATACTGTGTCTTGACTTTCTCTCTGAAAGATGAAAAATATGAATTAATTGGCATTTGATATAGAGGCAATGATTTAATCTTATTTGTCACATACGAGGGATGATCCAAATTAACTAAAAGAATAAAATACAACAGAAAAATAATATATTACTTAAAAATTGCAAGAGTGCAATGTGATTCTAGAACCACAGTAACATGTATGCAGCGCATTTTGATTTTCCAACAAATAACCAAATGTTAACATACATAATTATTACATGTATCTATTCAAGAAAAATTCATGACAGAGGAGAGTGCCAAACAAAGCCACATCACAGTCTGATATGCTGATGCTATTCTGTCAAAGTTTGAGGTAATCTGAATGATGTGATTTTAAAACAACAACATTGTGATTCATGGTGAGGTGTTACCAGAGTTTCTACATTTAAAGCTTGAAAATATTACTTTTAGGGAAATCCGTGAAATTATTTAGTTCTGCCTTATCTAGTAAACATTTCAAAATGAACGCTTAAGATGACTGAATTTCAACCAATTTTCTAAAAGCAATAAATAAATGGTTTAAATAAATCTTTAAAAAGAAAATTAAAGAGTAAAACATCCAGTTTATCCTTTTTCTTATTTTAATTGGTCTGTCTAGACACATTTGTTGTTTTGTCGAGGTGTGAATCATTTCCATAACTCAATGAATAAGTTAAGAAAATATTGCAAAATTCAATCATCTGACCTTGACAGTTAAGGTCATAGTTTAAAGGTCAACACATTTATGCTCAAGCAGCTAATGTATGTTTACTCATGATGATTTTGGAAATTTCGTTGGCACAAAATATGTTGACCTGGGAATTTTAAGGTAGTTGTTTGATAATTAACTTATCGTAAATGAGGAAAGATGGCTCAATATTTAACGGTTGCTGAAAGAGATATGCTATGTTTATGTCTTATTTTTAAAAACTGCAAGAGCATGTTGACCGGGTCTTGGAAATACACTACGGTGAGTAAACTTGTATATAATTTATAAAGCAAACAGATGCTGTATAGTTATTTTGTTCTTGATGATCAAGGGGTGATAATTTTATGATAATTTGACCATTATTGGCATGGCAAACATGCCGAACGTCTGTGGTTTTGCAGTAGTGACCAATCAACGCGCCAAATAACTGTGCACAGTGCTATCAGAAAAGCTCAACTCTAGCCTAGGTTTGCTAAAACGCGTCAATCGAATCTTGGAGTAACTATGCAACTCTATATGAGTTTACTGGAATCTTACCGCATCAGTTAACAATTCTCGTGCTTCAGAAAATTTGTATGTCAAATTGTCAACAAGTTTCTTTAATTCAGGAGCTTCCACGCATTTGTCATTCCACAAAACTGATTGGCATGTGAAACTTCTACAAACTAAAGATGTTTCCAATTTTCGGACTGTCTGTAAGGTTAAAGCATTTGATCTTACTGCAGCTTGACATCTTAAAAACATTGTCCTTATTATGGAGGCTGCCATCTTGTGTACAGTAAAATATACTTTCCATGATAATCACTATAGAGCGCAGTAAAGGTCAGACTAATGTACTGATTATTCCATAGACATATATTATGAGAAATGGTCCCTAATCTTACCTTAAATTGTGTTTTCATGCTAAAGAGGTAATTTTTCTATCAGAAAAAAAATGCCTTACACATAAAAATGATCTTGTAACATTTTTTTTCTGAGTGGACAGGATTGAGTAGCTTGGGTAGCCTATCACACTATACTTTTAAACCCCCATGCATGGCCATGATTAACGTACATGTATCATAAATAAACATAGCCATTAAGAAGAAGGGGTAGCCAACCACATTTTTTACCAAAATGACTCCAAAGAGTATTACCCCCCTTTTCATTGAAATGTTCTGCTGATCACAGGACTGACATACACTTTTTCAAATGCAAATATCAGTCACGCAAAGTCAGTTCCATAGAGCTTTGACCAATTGACTAGATATTGTTATACTGTGTTAGAAATAACTCATAGAATCAAGATCTCGCACCTTCTGCACCCATACCAATTAAATAAGCATCAAACATTATCATTGGTATTATGTATGAAAATGTAAATACATTTGGTAACGTAAAATCTCCAATAAATCAACACAGCCCGAAGTCAATCTGATCTTTGCGCCACTCTTGAAAATCCATTTACTTCAATCATATTTGTACGATATCTCTATTTTTCTTTGGAGCAAAATATATGGTGTCCATTACCAAGTGACATCACTTTTTTTCCCTATGAAAACAATATTTAGTTAATGATAAAGGTAATTATAGCAAAAAAAACCGAAAAACCCTGAAATTACAATAATTTGACTTTCAAGGTCAAGGTCACTGATTAGTAAAGGTCACAATCAATTTAATCTACTTTAAAACCTTGTCCAAAGAATTATCATGTCCAAGAATGAAGCTATGCACAAAAGTACACAATCTAGTCCCAAACATCACATTTGACATACAAAGGTGACCTTGACATTGAACTGGAGACCTGACCCTATGCAGTACACATCATGTCTTAAACATTTACCAGTATGCAAATCATTTTAAAATCCATCCAGGAATGACAGAAATGTTGACTGGACTCTTATGAAAAAAAATCATATCATGACATTGGAATACAAGTGTGACCTTGACCTTTGAGGTAGGGACCAGATTCATGCACATGCCACACATTAAGGCATAATATTTTTCAAATCTATCCAGGAATAACAGAATTTTTGACTAGACACGAACATCAGTGTAGATTTATAGAAATTTATATCTACAAGTGGGTAGGGACCCAATTCTTGCTCATGACATGTCATAATTATGTCCAACACATTTATGCATAATAATATTTAAATCCATCCATCAATGATCACACAGAGTCATAATAATAAAAAACAAAACAGATTTTCTCTAAATATTTTAATTATATCATATTGCACTTTATATAAAAATATCTCTCATTTTGTAAGAGCAACATTTTATCACATTTATATGTACTAATGTGTCTGACTTATGAGAACACTTAAAGTTTGCAACCTCTTATCATGCTTAACTCTGCAAAAGATATTAACAGTATCACACAAGGCTGATGTATGCAAACCTCTTTCCTAACTGACAGCTCATCACGTTAATTATGTAGGATGGCAAAATATAACAGACAATGATATGGTTTTGAGACACATTTAAGGTATAATTCTTGTATTATTGAACTCTCCATCCTATACCTAAGAAACAATTCATAATTAAATGTCTTTGATTAAGTTCCTCATTCAGATAGTTTACTAACATAAACAATCATTGTTGACAACCATACAAAATCTTTGGCTGCCATAAACCAATCATATAGTGTAGGATTCTGAGAATTGTTTCTTGTATGTCACACATTACACTAATACGAGAAAACTTTTTTAACTTGTTATTTGACATTCTGATCCAGTACTTAAACAATAGCTAATCAAATATGCTGCTTAGATGCAGACAGGATGTGTTTCTTGTATTGATCACTTAGACCCCTCATCCAATAACTAAGCAACTTTTTATCATCATCAGTAGCACCAACAATTTTCAGCAGATTTTTTGTGTCTTCTTCACTACGGCTGCCACCAGCTTTCGTAAATTTGAACAGTACCTTTACTTTGCTGAAGGAAAAAAGAAAGAAGAAACTATTATAGAAAAATATACAATGTACATAAAAAATATAACTACTTTCAAGCAAAATATTTGACCAGTAAATACCTAACTACAATCACCTTTCCAAAACTAAAATTTAAAATCATGCAAGATGTCGTCAATAAAAATTCCTTTCAAGATAACAGACCATCTAAGAATGTTACAGACAAAGTTTTGTGATCATCCATAAATTAGTTTAGTAAAAAAAAAATGTTTTAAGGTTTTTTTATTTTTAGCTCTGTTGATGCCTAAAAGATGCCAATTGAAATTTAACGTGTGATTGTCACAAGGATGCTACAGTCCAAATTTGAAGTAATTTGCCCAGCAGTTCAGAGAAGATGATGAATGTTGGTGTATGACGCCGGATGCTGGAGCATCTCCTTTTGATACTATTAATAACTCACCCTGGACCTTCCGTTCTGGTGAGCTAAAAAAGGCCATAACTTTTCAAAATATAATTTTTGGATTATCTGACCTTGTGATAAGGCATCATATGTTGGTAACTAGAGCACCACTAAGGCAGGGTAATATATTCCCAAATGAAAAATTTGTTTGAGTTAGGAAACTTCAGCAAAAAAGTTTAATCTTAAATATCCTTATAAAATACTAAATGACCCTGAGAGTTGATGCATTTTTTTACCATTAGTGCATAATTCATAGAAATTTTGTAGGAATCTACTAGGCAATGGTACATGCTAAATATATAAGCATTGTGTACTTAAAAGTTTTTATCAAAAAGATTAGATTTGTTTTCTTATTTATTAGTCTACATGAGGCATGTGACCCAAGGGCAGGGCCAATTTTGACCTTAGGGCCATAAATGATATCACTTTTGTAGGATGCTACATGCCAAAAATCTAAACTTTGGGCTGAAGAAATGTATATTATATAAGTCTACTTAACAAAAAGATCCCCAAGGTGGGACCAAATTTCACCCCAGCATCATAATTTATGAAACTTTTAGATAGGTTCATTAATCAAATTTAAATGTGTATTCCTATACAAGTCTATATTAACTAAGGGATCCTTGGGGCAAAGCCAATATTGACACAAGGGACAGTGTTAACATCAGTTTTGTAAATGTCCACCAAGCAATGCTGAAGGTCAAATATCTAAGCTCTTGGCATTGTAGTATAACAAGAACATGTTTAACCTTTTACAGGTCACTGTGACCTTGACCTTTTGACCATAATATTTGTGTCACAGAACTCATCAAAGTGCATTCACATATGATGTTTCAATATTATGCCTTTATAAGTATTGAACTAGATGGGCTTCATTTGCAAAAACATATGTCTCCCAAAACTATGTATGGTCACTCCAGTGAATTTTGGTGGAAATCCTGCCAGCAGTTTAACCTGTAATGGGTGTCTGTCTTAGTTTCAAGTTTTTTGACTGTGTTAATTTTGTAAGTTAATTTTACTTTTTAAATTGCTGGTTAAAATGATGCACTGATGAAAGTATTATGTTTAATGATAAATAAAATGAATTGTATGAATGTTCAGTATATGTGTTTATATATGTTAAAATTGTGATAACCATTTAATCATTTCATTTACATGTTATATTTTCTTTGATTGATATGTGTTCTTTTGTGTGTGTGTTTTTATTTTTATTTATTTTTTAATTTTATTTTTTTTTTTTTTATTTTAGAAGGCCGCATTGTAAATAAGATGTTGCAATCTGTATATGTCTTAATGTGTTACCTTCGGTAAATAAAGTTATTATTATTATTATTATTATTATTATAGCCGGACAGGATTTTCTATTTATAGCTCTGACAGTGATTTTGTGCAGCAATGCAGAACATGCCGGCAATATGCACAATTAGGGATGGTAATGATCCCTCTTGTGAGGTATTATTGAAATCCTACCAATAGTTTGACCTGTGAAGGCTAGACAAGTTTTTTCAATTTTTATCTCCGGCGGCCATTTTGTGCAGCAGAGCGGAACGTGCCGTGATATGCACAACTAGGGATGGTACTTATCACTCCTGTAAAGTTTGGTTGAAATCCCACCAGTAGTTTGACCTGTGAAAGCTAGACAAGATTTTTCTATTTTTAGCTCTTGTGGCCATTTCATGCAGCGAAGCAAAACAGTGATGTGCACAATTTGGGAGGTTACTGATCACTCCAGTCCTGTAAAGTTTAGTTGAAATCCCACCAGTAGTTTGACCTGTGAAAGCTGGAGAAAATTTTTATATTTTAAGCTCTGGTGACCATTTTCTGCAGCGAAGCAGAATATGCCGGCGATATGCACAACTAAGGATGGTACTGATCACTCCTGTAAAGTTTGGTTGATATTCCAAAAAAAGTTTGACCTGCGAAAGCTGGACAAGATCAGGGCTCACGCTGTCGGTCGCCATGGTCGCCATTTGCGATAATTTTATATTATTGGCGATTATTATTGCATTTTGGCTACAAAAACTGGCGATTATTTTTTACTTCCAACAGTGTTTATATAAGGTGTAAAAATCAATAAAGAATGCAGTAAACCTAATTAACACCAGCGGGGTGGATTTAATCGAGTGTCAACTTTTAATCAGTCATCCGATGGTTACTATTGCCCGAGTTGTTATACATGCCAGCTGTAAATTTGTATAAGTTCTTTATAGATATTGTCCAACATTATAATAGACATCAAATATCCACCAATTAGCCACAGACATTGTCTTCAAATTGATAAACTGTATATTAACCAATCCAAAATTTGCTGTTCATAGCCGTTAATGTAAATTTTGATATTATTTTGTTTTAAGCTGCTTGACTAAATCGTCAGTGGAAAACAATGATAAAATATTTCAAAAGTATTTACTTCAAAACAATTAAATGCACAACAACCAAAATTGTGAATATTTCCAAATTCAATTGTCACATATTTTCGTGACACCGATATTTTTTTATTATTTAAAGGTGAAAAAAGCTATGTTTTGTTTAAAAATCTTTACTATTACGACAAAAAATTTGTATTACATTGGTGATGATGACATTTTTTAGTAAGTTTCTCACAAAAAAAAGCTGCATTCTGAACCAGTGTGAACCCTGCAAGATTTTTCTATTTTTAGCTCTGGCGGCCATTTTGTGCAGCAAAGTGAAATGTGCCAGTGATGTGCACAACTAGGGATGGTACTGATCACTCCTGTAAAGTTTAGTTGAAATCCCACAAGCAGTTTGACCTGTGAAAACCGGAGAAAATTTTTCTATTTCTAGCTCTGGCGGCCATTTTGTTTAGCAAAGCTAAATGTGCCGGCGATATGCACAACTAGGGATGGTACTGATCACTCCTGTAAAGTTTGGTGGAAATCCCACTAGTTGTTTGACCTGTGAAGGCTGGATAAGTTTTTTCTATTTTTAGCTCTGGTGGCCATTTTGTGCAACGAAGCAGAACATGCCGGTGACATGCATAACTAGGGATGGTACGGATCACCCCTGTAAAGTTTGGTTGAAATCCCACCAGTTGTTTGACCTGTGAAGGCAGGACAAGCTTAATGCAGGAAGACAGACAACCAAACAGAGGGCGAAGGCAAAAACAATATGTCTCCCAAAATGTTTTGGAGACATAATTAATGACCATAAGTTTATGGCATAAGTAAAAACTTTATCAAAAAGGTTGACATGTAAATGTTAATGCTCATAGCAAGAAGTGGGTCATGACAATACCTCTAGCTTTTTTCTTCAAAAATCAGTTATCCCTTTTTAGGCAGTTTTGTAAAAAAAAGCATCATTAAGGAAAGATTATAAACTACATTAATATATAGAAATGACTCACTTCATCCATTCTTCTTTTAAACAGACCAGACAAAGATCTGCTGCATCCATACATAAGTCCTCATTTCTGATAGCATACTCCATCTTACTTAGAATGCAGGGAGCTGAAATAAAAATTATAACAAAGTTAAGAGCTATGGTGCGGGTAGGTAGGGGTGTAAAGTTAAAGTAGCATACATTAATCACTCAACTGTGCATGAATTTATTCAATCTAAATTTTTTTCATTTTTTGCCATTTTTTACTTTTGGGTTTTCAAATTTTCTATTTTTTTACAAATTCAACAGTGGACTTATCACAGCTGCCTAAAGAAGTAATCAGATTTACATCCCTATCAATTTGTATATGAAGATGGTAAAAATACCCATTTATGCAACACTCAACAATTTTGAATACCAGTGGTGATAAATGTAGTAATACAGTAAGCAGGAATGTGTCCATAATGTTAATAAGGTAGTTAAAAAGTTTTGTCTCAAAACAAAATTAAACAGCCAATTAAAACAAGAGCCACTTCCGGGTGGGGGCAACGTTTGACTTTTTTGTTACTTTTTCTAAATGTAAACAAATAAAAGGTTGTAGCAAATCTTTAAAAAGAAAATTAAAAAAAATTGTTTTCCTTTTTTTAAATTTCAATAATAGTCAAACTTGTTGTTTTGCCCCAAGTATGAATTATTACAATAATGTTCAATGATCAATTTTACATCTGAAACTGTGCAAATGTTCCAAATTTCATAGCTGTACATCAAAGGACAAGAAAGTATTTGTTCTTTATTTCAATGGTTGTTTGATCTGCTTTTAAGACCATTCTGCTTATCTACTAATATAACCACTAAATTCAGGCACAATATTTATTTTGAGGTTTAATTTTCATCCTTCTCCTTGTACAACACTAAACAGTAAGAACAGAAGTAGATATCTATCTAGGTATCAAGTGAATTTGGGGTTTAAGGTCATACTCCAACATTTCAAATGAAAGACAATGTGCAGATGAGTCTAATGTTCAGATTCAAAGGCCATAGTATAATAACTGATTCAAAATAAAATTACTTGACAAAAAATTTGGTATTTACAGCATTACATAGCTGTGGGATGTCAATGGTTGCTATGGAAAGTCACTGGTTGCTATGGAAAGTCAATAATTTCTATGGAAGTCTATGGTTGCCATAATTTGAATATTTTTTGTTTAGGTTCACCACACTATGTTTCATGTTAAATATCATAAGATATAGCCTGAGCAGTTTTCAAGAAGATTTTTTAAGTATTTACTTCATATAAGGAAAATTTACATTTCCCTGGGGTGGGGCCAATTTTAATTCAAGGGCTATAATTTGAACAAACTCAGTAGAGGTCTACTAGATGTTTCATGTAAAAAAGTAAGCTTTAGCTATTGTAGTTTTAGAGAAGACTTTTTTTAAAATTATTACTATATACATTTAAGGAAAATCTATGTTTCCCCATGGCGGGGCAAATATTGACCCAAGGGCTATAATATGAACAATTTTTGTAGAGAGAGGTCCACCAGATATCAAATTCATACCAAATATCTAAGCTAAAGCCTCTATAGTGTAACAGAAGAAGTTTTTTTTATTTGTTATATACATTACACATAAGGAAAATGAATGACTCCCTTGGGCAGGTCAATCTGCAGATGCTGCACTAGCATAAAAAGGCCACACATTTCTTGATTATAACAACAAGGCAACGACTATTTAATTTATGTCACCCTATCCATTTGCCACTAATACGGAAGGGATTTTATTTCCCTTGCATAAGAATATAAACGGCTGAATCAAGCTTAAAACTCATAAATCAGACCATCCAGCAATTAAGACCACTTTAGAGCAGTCTGGTGGATTGCCTTAACTGAGGGTTTTCACTATATTTTAAATCTCATGAATTCTTTTACAAAACCTTACAATTTTCTGTGAATAAATTGAAAAATGGTTACAAAATTCTCTACTGTAAACATATCATGATTTAAGAATAAACTGTTTAGCTCACCTCTACCTAGATTCACCTCACTGCTAAACTTAAATCTGTAATTCTCTAGAGATTTCTCATCAGAAGATTGTCTGTTATCTGGTTCATATATATCCACCAATAGAAATGGCTCGTTCTTACTCACATGTGCTGGTATGGATACAGCTGGATTCAAACCAAGAAAGTTACAAAGGTAAGACTCAACATATACATCACTGTGTGGCTTAACACAGTAACAACCTTTTGGTAGTAAACACTGAAAGAAAGAAAAATTAAACACAATCTTGATTCATTTATTTTCTTCAGTTATACACCATTTTATGATTATAAATTTCCATTTCTTGTAATTCAATACTCTTTAAACTTAGGTAACACCCTTACTGGCATTGAATTGTTTGAGATATTATGGTTAACACAGGGTTCGTACAGACATCCAATATTATGGTTAACACAGGGTTTGTACAGACATCCAATATTATGGTTAACACAGGGTTTGTACAGACATCCAATATTATGGTTAACACAGGGTTTGTACAGACATCCAATATTATGGTTAACACAGGGTTTGTACAGACATCCAATATTATGGTTAACACAGGGTTTGTACAGACATCCAATATTATGGTTAACACAGGGTTTGTACAGACATCCAATATTATGGTTAACACAGGGTTTGTACAGACATCCAATATTATGGTTAACACAGGGTTTGTACAGACATCCAATATTATGGTTAACACAGGGTTTGTACAGACATCCAATATTATGGTTAACACAGGGTTTGTACAGACATCCAATATTATGGTTAACACAGGGTTTGTACAGACATCCAATATTATGGTTAACACAGGGTTTGTACAGACATCCAATATTATGGTTAACACAGGGTTTGTACAGACATCCAATATTATGGTTAACACAGGGTCTGTACAGACGTTAACACAGGGTTTGTACAGACGTTAACACAGGGTTTGTACAGACATCCAATGCTAAAATTCAAGTACTTTAGTTTAAGCATAATTTGTTGCACATAATTATATCATTTAAAACCAATGATAAAGTAAATTTTCTTCAACCCCATATTATCAGCCATTTTTGTTGAATACACACTTTCTGATTGACATCTTACAGTTTCTCAAGAAAAACAGCAAAAGCGCAACTATGATATATTCTTACCCAAACTACATGTAGTTCGAATCTAGAGTAATTCATCCCCTTACTATTACTGTTGAGCAAACATTTCATTAATTTTGGTACTAAATTTGATTGTTTTGATTTTTTGTTAAATGTAAAGTAAACCCCACACAAAAAAATGAGCCAATCAATGGGTATGCTCTGGAGTGCTGGTAACTAATACCTGCACTCCAGTTAATGCACTGTGCATGTATATGTATATGATTTAACTCTGACAGATTTTCAACAAAAAGGTCCCCACACTATGATACAATATATGCATAAATTTAATGAATCATGTAGGCCTCCTTAACGACAGCTAATTTGTTATATTACATAACACCTTGCATTTTTAGTTCAATAAAAAATATCAACCATTGAACCAAGGCAACGTGAGTTGTTGAGTTATTTGTCAGAAATACATACAAGGTCAATGTGACTTTGACCTTTGACCCTTAAAGCAATAGGGGTTATCTACTGGCAAAGACTAATGTACCTGTGAAGTTTGAAGGGAAAGGGCCAATGACTTGTTGAGATATTAATTTGAAAAAGTTTTTACCAATAAGGTCAACGTGATCTTGACCTCTGACTCCTTGACCCTAAAAATCCATTAAAAGAAACACATTTGTGAAGTCTGACGGTCGCAGGAATCATGGGTTGTCTAGTTATTGATAGGAAACTTTTTTGACATACAAGGTCAATGTGACCTTAACCTTTGACCCCCCTGGTCAAGACCAATGCACCTATGCAGTTGACAGCCTAAAGCCCATGGGTTGTCAAGTAATTGATCACAAATTGTTTTACCTACAATATGAACTTGACCTTTGACCCCAAAATCAATAGGGGTCATCTACTTGCCAATACCAATACACCTACAAAGTTTGAGGGCCAACAGCCCATGGGTTGTCAAGATATTGATTGGAAACCGTTTTTACCTTCAATGTCAATGCGACCTTGACCTTAGACCCCTTGACTAAACAATCAAAAGGGGTCATCTTCTGGTCATGAACAATACCCAAACCAAGTTTGCAGTTCCTAGGCATAAGCATTCTTTAGTTATTGATCAGGAGGGAGGGGGAGCAAAAAAATAAAATTGTACAAAGAGCAAATAGTTAAATAATACAAACAAGCCAATGCCTTGTGAAAAAATCTAAGCTCTAGCCCTTTCCATTTTGAAGTATAAGAATTTTTTTGTTTTCTTTTAGTTGCCATAACAACCAAAGTTTTGCATGGAATGGAATTCTTTGAACAATCTTGATAGAGCTTCATACAAAGAGTATCCCTGCCAAGTTTCATTAACATTGGCTTGTGGTATCATAGAAGATGTCGTTTGAATAAATGTGGATGACGGACGCAAATGATGAGCCATCATAATAGCTCACCTGCACTATGTGCAAGGTGAGCTAAAAAAAAAACCTGATACATATAAATGAAAATTGTTTAACAAACAACAATTTACTAGCATTGACAGTGCAAAGAGTAATTTCTTACTGTAAGGGAATCAAAAAATGTCCTGATGAGGGTTTTGCCTGTGCCTCTCAATATTACTTGGTTACCAATGACAACATGATGTGATAAAATGTGTAACTTCTCTCCTCCCAGCAACTGTAATACAATACATACTTTGAAAACATGAAGTCAGTACTAAATTTAAGAAATTTGAAGACATGCATAGGCTATGAAAAGTCAATGGCTGCTATGAAGTCACTGGTTGTTATGAAAACTAAGCTTAAGCACTTGTAAATTTATAGAAGAAATGTTTAATAAGTCTGTCCAGGGCAGGGCCATTTTTATCCAAGGTTTATCAATTACATAACTGAAGTAGAGGATCCACATAGCAACACTACATACAAATTATCTAAACTCTGGACATCTTAGTTTTACAAATAAAGTTTCCTATATAAGTTTATGTAAACTAAGTGACCCCTGGGATGGACAAAGGCTATAATTTGAAAATGTTTCAAACCAAATATCTAAGCTTAAACCTCTATACTATAATAGAAGAAGATTTCTGTTCTGTTTTTACTTTATACAAATAAGAAAAAATAATGACCCCCTGGGGTTGGGCCAATTTTGACCCCAGGGCTTTTATTTGTATAACTAGAAGATGTTTCATGCTAAATATCTAAGCTCTTCAAGATTTTTAGAAGAAGAAGTACAAAATAAAGACAAGAGGGCCATGATGGCCCTGTAATCACTCACCTGTATATAGGCCCCCTGGGGCGGGGCCAATTTTAACCAAGGGTCTTCTATATGAACAAACTTGGTAGACACCTATTTGAAGATGTTTCATGTTAAATATCTAAGCTCTAGTTCTAAGAAGATTTTTTAAAGTTTTTACTATACACATATAGAGAAAAACAATGAACCCCCCCCCCCTTCTGGGTGGGGCCAATTTTGTCCCAAGGGCTTTTCTTTGGACAAACTTGGTTAACACTCACTAGAAGATAATTCATGCTAAATATCTAAACTCTAACTCTTTGGGATTTTTTAAGTTTTAACTATATACATATAAGGAAAATCAATTATCCCCAGGGCAGGCCAATTTTAATCCCAGGGCCCTTATTTGAACAAAAATGGTAGACACCCATAAGAAGATGTTTCATGCTAAATATCTTAGCTCTAGCTCTTAGGGTTTTTTTTAAAAGAAGTTTTTTAAAGTTTTTACTATATTGTGATGTTTTCCGGGGGAAGGAAAGATAGCCGTTGTTCGAGCCTAGAGGGGAAAACTCCGACCTGTGGGTGCCTTGATAGAATATTTCAGATAAACTACAAAGAGCTAATTTAAAGAACAAAAATGATTTATTTTATTAAGTAATCTAAAGATGTGTAGTAAGATGAAGTTGAATCTATAAATAAATTATCTATAAAATGATGACTGTTAGTTATTGTTAGTAAAAGTAAACGTTAGTAAATGTTAGTAAAAGTTAGTTACATTCGTTCCATCATGAACTCCAATTCAGAAAATAGAATCTACTAGATCTAGGTGATGAAATAAAGTTCAGCTCTTGTAAGTTGTATTCAGTGTAGATGCCTAGTATCAACTTGTCGTATGTCTATAATGTTTAACTGAGGATTCCTATTATTTAACCAAGTAAAAAGAAACTAAGTAAAATGATTAGACTTAAATGATCTTTCCAGTGACCGAATCCAGTAAGCTGAAGGATAACACCGTACCGGCAATATATTGAAATTCCCCGCGTTAGGAACTTGTATATTATTGGGCACCTAAGCACAGCTAACGCTCTCATCCACTCAGATTGCGGAACGTCCATTTTGGCGCCAAAGCCCTCCATATCGACCAATGGCTAGCCGTTCGACTCCTACATCTAAAAGAAATAGATCCGAACAGGCCACGACGATTTCCAATAAAATCCCCATATCTGGTTGTCTAAGTAACCAATATTATTTACCTAATTTAGTACTTTTTAACCCAAACATTCTGTTCCGGAATTGATTAAGAATTTAGTCAAAACCAAGCATGCACTGTGACGTCACAATTGACACAAAATGAAAGTAAATTCAGTTTGCATTTCCTGATAGAAATAAAGAGTCACCATGCATGTCATCAACTATTTGTAAAAGGTATATTGTCACTGAAATGTATAGTTTGTATACATGCATTTATTGCATCATATCCGTTAATTATAAATATGATAATACGAAATGTCATTAGTTTTCACGATCTGTCAAATTTTGCCGGTGTTTTAAAAGCAGCTTTCTCTGCATACCCTGAGTATCACATACCCAGTAAAACTTATCAATGTTATGGTTTTAAGTGTTTAAAGCATTTGTAATTTATAATGATGTGTTACATGTGTAAGAAAGAGTTCTATAACTGTAAACAAAAGGGGGGGGGGTATTCATATTACACTCTCCCCACCTTAGTTAAAGTAATCCTCCTGGATTACAATCTTAAGAACCTTAGAAATAACTTAAGAAATAAGAAACAAACAATTGTACACGGTTTGAACCATCTAAACATGTGAAAGCAACAATTTACATATGAATAATACAGTATATTTAACAACAATAAATACATTTGAGCAGAATCAAATTCATGCAAATGTCTCATGTAATGTCATAAGAACAACACTTAATAAACAAATTTAAATTAGTTATTTACTCCCCAGCCATTCTGAAACAACATCATTATTTTATCAAATTTAACAACCAACAGTATTTTTAAAGTTTCACTTTCACGCCCCCTTCCTCCAGTACTTTGATTATATCATCCGTCTCGGTCCAACGCTCGGCTTTTTCCAAGGATTTTACTATAGCCCAGGCTTGTTGTGAGTCTGGGATCTCACCTTTGATAATTCCCTTTAGATATGAAAGATTATATTGCCGAATTTTATCTGGAATCTTTTCACATTCACTAGTACTTGCCAATGGCTTATCCTGGCCGTCAAGCATTAAGAAGGCATACTTGTCACATAGTAATTTTTTAGATATGACTGGGAATTCCACATTATTTTTCCTTTCCAGAAATAACGCCATCTGTTCCATCGCAAAGAGCCGGTTTTCTGGTGTCAACTCCCGCCAATTCCTGGGTGGCCACTTCATCTGTACATCGCCAACGTCTATCTCAATTTCTCTCGACCAAATCCTTCTACCAGGGGGACAAAGAGGCATCACGCCAGTCAACAAAAGTTTTGCTGCCCTGCTTCCCAATGTTGATGGTGAATCGTTTACTTCACTTACAGATGATGACCCTGATGAAGAACTACTTGTTGAAAAAGAGTCTTCGTTTTCCGGGCTTCCATGCCCTACTTTTATCCCCCGTATACTTCCCCTAGCACTAACACCTTTGTCCTGTTTATCCTCTTTAATGCTTGATTCATTTTCAGTGCTCCCCAAAACGTCTCCCCTAATCCCATCACCTATACTATCCTTTGATTTAACGTAAGTCCCTGTGTTTAACTCTTTTTCCAAATCGTCTGAGTCAAGTATCGGCAGAAACTCCCCTGTCCTATAATTTAAACGCATTGATATGTCTACATTTTCTCCAATAGTCAAACAATTTCCGTCTCCTTCCTCTGGTCCAACTCTGCCTTTTTCTGTATCCTTCATTTCTCCTAATAATGTGTTAACCGCCGCTTCTGTTTCGTTCCTTTCCTCAGCCACTTCACAGTCGAACTCATACTCATAAAAATCTTCTGTCTTCTGTCTCTGGTCTGCGTCCCCTCTTTCTGTTATGCTTTCTTTTTCTACTTTGTCCTTCGTTTTGTTCATGTCAGTATCCATTTTCTCTTGTCTGTCTACATCTAATGCACGTTGTTTATTGTTGTTTGCGTCTTTTTCCAATGATTTATGTTCTTTATCAACTTTTTCTAATGTCTTTTGTTTCTTGTTAATGTCATTCTCTATGCAGTCTGTATATCTCTTTCCTCTTCCACTGTTGCAAGATTTCTCTTCCTTTCTATTTGTTATTCTACCAGGCCGTTCACTACTAACTGATCTACCCCTACGATCCTTTTTCTTTGAACACTCCTCCCCCTCCTTCCAACCTTTGTTTAACCTGTCTAACCTTTCCTTTTTATCATCAAATCCCTCTGCCCAATTTCGGAACTCCTTCCTGATAGAATATGCCAATTCACTTCCATATGGGGTAACCGACTCAGTGACCTTTGCATAATCTATAGGCTTCAATGCAAAGTAAAACCCTGCCTGACGGGAAAACATCTCTTTGCTCCTCCATGCCTCATCAGTGTGAGCACTACCCCTGACATGACTTTCTAAGTCTGAGATTCTAGTGAATGTCTTCTCCTTTCCGGGACACCATGGACATACTACTGTCAGACACCGGTGGGCAGAACCAATAAGATGCGACTTCAGAGCTCCCCAGGTGCGGAACATCGCAGGACAAAGCCAACATGATTCCCTGTAAAGAACGCCTTCTGTTAGTTTTGTTAGTTATGTATTTTTATTTCTTTTAGGACACACAATGAAACATTTATTGATTTAATTTTGTAACTGCAAAGAAAAATTTAGGTTGGCCACCCACAGGAGTTGCGACGAAGACTATACCTGCTCTGCTAAAAAAAAACGCGGAAGACTCCGTTGTGAAGAATTTACGTTTCCGATATTTTTGTATTTATTCAAGTTTTATAAAAAGGTTTTTATTTTTACACATGTTGCCTGTTGAACATAAATAAAAATTTAACACAATTTTACATATGTTGTCTGTTGAACACATATACATTTATTTTATTCATTTACTGTTATGTTTTACATTGTTCTATGCATAAATTAACTGTGATATTTTTTTTTTTACATTTGTATTGTTTATTAACATATATCTATAACACAAAAATCAAATTCGCGAACACGTGACCAATTCCTTAAACTATCTATCCTACATGTCATAACGTTGTTTCTCCTTTCTAACCCAACTAGGGACCTTATTACCACAGTAGGGATATAATCTATCAATGTGATAAGCTTTTGGTTTGCCAGTTGAAGTCCGTTTTACCATACAAACCAAATCGTCTACAGTCCTTGTCACTATGAACGGTCCTTTCCATTTGTTGACGAGTTTCGAGCTGACTCCGACTTTCCTTGTTGGGTCGTGTAGCCAAACCAACTGCCCTTGCGAATATGCATTGCGTTTCCGAGATTTGCAGTCATAATGCTTCTTTTGGTATCTAGCTGCAACCTTCAAATTTGTCCTTGCAATATCATGACATGTTTTCAGTTTGTCTTCAAGATTCAACACATACTCACTTAAGTCTGAATTGTTTTCCGGTTTAGGACGGCCGATAAATGCATGCATTGGTAACGTGATCTCTCTACCAAACACCATCTTATTTGGACTGAGTTTTGAACTACTATGCGGAGAGCTACGGTAGGCCATCATTACTTGTTGAAGGTAAGTGTCCCAGCAATTTTGTTGATCACTGCAATATGCTTTCAGCATCGAAATCAGAGTTTTATTAAAAACCTCAATTAATCCGTTGGCCTGGGGCCGTAGGGAAGTAGCATGTGTCTTTTCTATATCTAAAAGCTTGCATAGTTCTTCCATAAGTTTTGACTCAAAACATTTTCCTTGGTCCGTATATATCTGTAAAGGCACGCCAAATCGGCATATGTACGTTTCAACAAGTGCTTTAGCAACCGTTTTTGATTCTATGTCATGTAAAGCAACACTTTCAGTCCATTTTGTGAACCAGTCAGCCATGACAAGGATGTACTTGTTTCCATTTGTTGTAACCGGAAGTGGTCCAAGAATATCCATCATTAGCCTCTCTCCTGGTTCCCCAACAAAGTATTGTCCAAGAGGAGCCTTATTCGCAGTTCTTGATAATTTTGCTGCTGCACATTTGTCACATACTTGACAATATCTTTTAACAGTATCAACCATCCCCGGCCAATAGAATGATTGTCTGATCTTTCCAAGTGTTTTCTCTATGCCGAGATGTCCATTGCATTTGGTGTCGTGGTGATGTCTAATAACATCGCGTTGTCTATCCTTTGGGGTAACCAGTTGATAAATTTGGTCTCCATCGTCAGTTTCGAATTTCCGATATAGCAAGTCGCAAACTATTTCCAATCGATCCCATTGCCGCCATAATGTTTTCAAATAAGAGGAATAAGCAGAAATGTCAGTCCAAGCTGGTCTTTGTTTACCATCCTGCAAGGCCATTTTTATCTTCGCTATGTCTAAATCTTGAGTTTGGCTGATTGATAAATCAATAGGGTCCCATCCGTCTAAGAGAAAGTGATTGTTTGACAATGCAGATGATGCATCCTGTGTCTGACTTCTGGTAGAGATCCTGATATGTTCTTCCTTGTATTCATCTGACGGTTTGTTATTTTTCTCAAAGTTATCTTGTATCTCTTGTTGGTGTTTACATGATTTACATGGCCTTCTGGAGAGTGCATCTGCATTTGCATGGCTCTTCCCACTTCGGTGTACTACGGTTAAATTATACGTATTCAATTCCTGTAGCCATCGAGCAACTTGTCCTGTTGGAACTTTTAAGGATCTCATCCAACTGACAGCTGCATTATCAGTCCTTAAAAGTACTTCCTGGCCATACAGATAACTGTGGAAATGTTTCAAAGCCACCACAACTGCTAGCATTTCTTTTCTGGTTACACAGTAAGACTTTTCATGCACATTCATGGCTTTGCTCAAATACGCAATTACTCTTTCTTTACCATCTTGCATTTGACTTAGCACAGCTCCAGATGAAGTATCAGAAGAATCAGTATCAAGTATAAATGGTGCACCTAATACCGGATATGCAAGTATAGGCGTTGTAGTCAGTGCATTTTTCAACTGGTCGAATGACTCCTGACACTCGTTTGTCCAAATAAACCTACTGCTTTTCTCACAGAGCTTGTGCAACGGTCTAGCCACGTTGGAAAAGCCTTTAACAAACTTTCTGTAATAAGAAGCTAACCCAAGAAAACTGCGCATTTCCTTGCTGTTCCTTGGTGTAGGCCAATCATGCACAGCCTTGATTTTCTCAGGGTCCGTTTCAATGCCCTCCTCTGATACGACATGGCCAAGGAAACGTACAGATTTCTGGAAGAATACACATTTTGATGGTTTAAGCTTTAGTTTTGCCTCGCGAAGTCTTTCGAAAACATGCTCTAGACGACATAAACATTGATCAACCGATTCCCCAGGAGTTATTATATCATCCATGTATAGAAGAGATTCAACCCACTGAATTCCTCTTAAAACTGTTTCCATTAGCCTTTGGAAAGTCGACGGTGAATTAACAAGACCAAATGGCATGACACGAAAATGAAATAAACCTTGGCTACTTGTAGAAAATGCTGTCTTCATTTTGTCTTCTTCTTCCATTTCTATTTGCCAGAAACCACTACAAAGGTCCATGGTGTTGAACCATTTGGAACCAGAAAGAGAATCAAGACAATCATCTACCCTTGGTATTGGATATGCATCTTGAACAGTCACTTCATTTAGTTTTCGGTAATCAATGCAGAATCTAGTTGAGCCGTCCTTTTTCGACACAAGTACAATTGGCGAGGACCAAGGGCTGTTCGAAGGCTCGATTATTCCTCTGTCAAGCATTTTGTTTACTTCCTCAGTTTCAGTATCACGTTTTCCATAAGGTTGTCTTCTAACTGATTGTCGTATGGGTGGGGAACTTCCTGTGTTGATCTTATGTTTTACCATATTAGTACATCCAAGGTCATCAGAACCTTTCGAAAAGACGTCTTGATATTTGTAGAGCAATGTCGCAAATTTTTCCTTGTCACTTTCCTCCAAATGTTCTTTCCCTTTGTCAAACATTGACTTTATGTGATCCGGTAATATATCTTGCTTGGCTTTTCCTTGATCTTTACTGCCGCTGTACATTATTGCAGCACATGTATGAGTTTTGTCATTTCCATAATCCATGTCTCCTGATACTTCCTGTGTAGGATAACACTGACCTATTTCTTGACCACTTTTCAAAGTATACACAGCCTCACTCTCATTCATAACTCCTATAAATGCCTCAATTCGATGGGGATCTAATAAACCGTTGATTATCTTTACTTCATCTATTTGTTCACCTTTTGTCTCACTTATAAACGCAACTTCAGGAAGCATTTGGTGTCTCAATATTCTCACTGGCACTAACATGCATGTGTTTGATGGCACTTGTATGTCACTCTTAACAGTAACTCTACATACTCTATTGTTATCATCCTTCATCATCCTACATTGTATTTTATGTCCACTTCTAGTACCAAGCTCCAACGTTTCAAGGTCCCAATGTTTGATATTTCCCATTATAAAATCCTGTCCCAAGAGGCCTGGCAATGATATGTCACATACGATAAGAGTCATTTTAACTCTGAATGGTCCAAACCCTATTTCTACCTCTATCTGGCCATGTATTGTGATATTTGTTCCATTCACTGATTGAACATTAATTTTCCTTCTATCAAGTGGATATGTGCCTTCTCCTCCGCATTGCTCATATGTTTCTTTAGATATTAAAGATGAAGTAGCGCCACTGTCAAGCAGAAAGTCTATATGATTGTTGTTCATGCTACCCCCTATATATAGTCCATTATCTTCAGAAAATTGTTTAACTCCTACCTGGCCAATTCTAAATGGCATATTATTTTGTTTGAATGTTGTTTCACAATGACTAGGTCGATTTCCCTCCATCTCAACCTTCGTCATCTCACGACCTAACGAGATGACGGCTTGAAGTTTTCCTGGTTCCTTAGGTGGGGTTTGTTTTGTAACCTATTCTTTTGTGGACATTGTCTCCAAAAATGATCCCTGGCCCCACATGTAAAGCACGATCTGTCATTTATAGGCTTCCTATCAGTTGTCTCAAGTTTATCCAGGCGTGCCTCTATCCTCTGTATAGCTCCTTTTATAGTCTTAAGTTCTGTGTCTTCTTTTAAGTCTGCAGGTTTGACATCTCTAAATTTTTCTGAGACTACACCTCTTATCAGTCCTGCAGAGGTGGTTGCTCTCCCTAGAACATCCTCGTATCGTTCGACTATTTCTACTGCTTCCCTGATTGTTCTACAACTTTTATCCATCAGTCGACACCTCATTTCCGGTGAAAAGCTCTTGTAGAAATGTTCCAGTGCTAGCATCTCTTGGGCCACTGGGTCAAGTGACACATATGCTTTTTGAGCATACAGCCTAATCTCATCTCCAAACTCGGCAACTGTTTCATTCTTTTGTCTAGTACGTGTCTGAATTCTGGATAGCCATCGGTTAGCCTGTCTTTTGCTACCAAATCTTTGTTCCAGATGATTAGTAAGAACTTGGTATGACCTTTTTTCTTGATGTGCTAATGAGCTATAATGAAGCCTGGCCTGTCCCTTAAGTGCTGTTGCTAGGTAAAGAAGCTTCTCTTTGTCCGACCATTCTGCAAGTTCTGCACAGTCCTCAAAGTAGGCCTGGTATAAATCCCACTCTTCTTCCCCAGTATAAGGATCAGGCTTTATATTTGGTGCATGGCGTCGTACATAATGTTCCCTGGGAATGTAGGCATGGTCTCTTTCATCACCCATATCTCCAGACTCATCATTCCCACCTGGATGATTCATATTGAAATTGACTTCAGAATCCGAATCATGTTGATCTGCCATACTTAAAATAATTATTTGAGCTTCTGGTAAATAAAGATATGAAGAAATAATAAAAGAAAACACAAAGTTTTTTTTTTAAGTATCTTGTATTATGTAAGATATGCTAAATTCGGATCCGAACAGGTGTGCGGAATCGAACGGGTGTACGGCGTCGAACAGGTCCACGGATCCGAACAGGTGTACGGAATCGAACGGGTGTACGGCGTCGAACAGGTCTACGGATCCGAACAGGTGCACGGAATCGAACGGGTGTACGGCGTCGAACAGGTGCGCGGATCCGAACGTGTGCACGGCGTCGAACAGGTCCACGGATCCGAACAGGTGCACGGAATCGAACGGGTGTACGGCGTCGAACAGGTGCGCGGATCCGAACAGAACGGGTGTGTGGATCCAAACAGGTGTGCGACGTCGAACGGGTCTAGAACCTTTTACTCCAAAGTTATCTTCTCTAATCCTCCCCAGTCCAAAAAATTTAAATTTTGTCCCCCCTTTTTTTTTTCCCTTTTTACCGTTCCCCAAAAAAAAAAATTGGGGTGTTTTTTTTTTCCCGGTAATTTTTTTTGGAAAAAAATATATCAAAATCCCACTTCTCTGACACCAGTGTAATGTTTTCGGGGGAAGGAAAGATAGCCGTTGTTCGAGCCTAGAGGGGAAAACTCCGACCTGTGGGTGCCTTGATAGAATATTTCAGATAAACTACAAAGAGCTAATTTAAAGAACAAAAATGATTTATTTTATTAAGTAATCCAAGGATGTGTAGTAAGATGAAATAGAATCTATAAATAAATTATCAATAAAATGATGAGTATTAGTTATTGTTAGTAAAAGTAAACGTTAGTAAATGTTAGTAAAAGTTAGTTACATTCGTTCCATCATGAACTCCAATTCAGAAAATAGAATCTACTAGGTGATGAAATAAAGTTCAGCTCTTGTAAGTTGTATTCAGTGTAGATGCCTAGTATCAACTTGTCGTATGTCTATAATGTTTAACTGAGGATTCCTATTATTTAACCAAGTAAAAAGAAACTAAGTAAAATGATTAGACTTAAATGATCTCTCCAGTGACCGAATCCAGTAAGCTGAAGGATAACACCGTACCGGCAATATATTGAAATTCCCCGCGTTAGGAACTTGTATATTATTGGGCACCTAAGCACAGCTAACGCTCTCATCCACTCAGATTGCGGAACGTCCATTTTGGCGCCAAAGCCCTCCATATCGACCAATGGCTAGCCGTTCGACTCCTACATCTAAAAGAAATAGATCCGAACAGGCCACGACGATTTCCAATAAAATCCCCATATCTGGTTGTCTAAGTAACCAATATTATTTACCTAATTTAGTACTTTTTAACCCAAACATTCTGTTCCGGAATTGATTAAGAATTTAGTCAAAACCAAGCATGCACTGTGACGTCACAATTGACACAAAATGAAAGTAAATTAAGTTTGCATTTCCTGATAGAAATAAAGAGTCACCATGCATGTCATCAACTATTTGTAAAAGGTATATTGTCACTGAAATGTATAGTTTGTATACATGCATTTATTGCATCATATCCGTTAATTATAAATATGATAATACGAAATGTCATTAGTTTTCACGATCTGTCAAATTTTGCCGGTGTTTTAAAAACAGCTTTCTCTGCATACCCTGAGTATCACATACCCAGTAAAACTTATCAATGTTATGGTTTTAAGTGTTTAAAGCATTTGTAATTTATAATGATGTGTTACATGTGTAAGAAAGAGTTCTATAACGGTAAACAAAAGGGGGGGGGGGGGTATTCATATTACAATATACATAAAGGGAAAAACAATGACCCCCTGGGGCAGGGCCAATTTTGACCCCAGGGCTTTGATTTGAACAAACTTGGTAGACACCCACTAGAAGATGTTTCATGTTTAAAAGCTAAGTTCTAGCTATTTGGGGTTTTTTTTTAAAAGAAGATTTTTTAAGTTTTTACTATAAACAAATAAGGAAAATCAATGACTCCCCCACCCCCCCAGGGGTGGGGCCAATTTTGACCCAAGGGCATTTATTTGAACAAAATTGGTAGACACTTACTAGATGATGTTTCATGCCACATATTTAAGCACTAGCTCTTTCAATTTTCTAAAAGAAGATATTTTAAGTTTTTTTCTTTCGGTTACCAGAGTTCAGGACAGGCGCAGGACGATAAGCGATCACAAAAACTCACCAGGTCACTTTGTAACAGGTGAGCTAAAAATTGATGAGGGGGCAATTTTCACCACACGGCTTTTATTTGATCAAACTTGGTAGACACCCACTATAAGATGTTTCATGCTAATATCTAAGTTCTAGCAATTTTGGTTATTTTAAAAGAATCAAAGAATCAAGACAGAAATTATATTATTCTTAAACACCATGACTTGTTTAAATTGAATATCTATATCATAAACATGCACTTCATCATCAAAGACTTTGAAATATATACATGTATATATTTTATTTCTAAGTACAAGGTTCCATTTGTTACTATAATTATATGTTTCCCTAATATAATATTATTATTGAATCAAACATCAATTTAGATAACCTTGTAAAGATGGCGGATATTTTGTATGGTTGGACTCCCATCATCCTCAGGTACTTCCTGTAGAGACTTGTTGTCTCTTGTTGGTGATGATAGCACTTCCTCTCCTTCCTCAACATCATCATCACATCCTAATTTCTTACTGAACAGTTTTACAAACCCTTCTTCAGTTTCTTAAAAGAACAAAATGAGATTTTCAAAAGATTTTGAAATCTTTATGTGATACTTCAGATGAGACATATAATTACTGCTGCCATATAATGTTTAAATTGTCTAAGAAAATCAAGGTTGAGACTTTTTTTTAAAAGGTATGCATTTTCCATAAATTTGGGAAAAATAACATAGTATTTTGCAAAAGAGAAAGAAACTAGAACATGATTAGTAACACAAATGCCCCCTACCCATGATCTCCTGGGACAGGGCCAATTTTGACCCAAAAGCTTTAATTTGAATAACCTTAAAAGAGGACCAAAGATTTTTATCTAAGCTGTAGCCTTTTAAAATAAGTGGTGTTTTTTTTACCTCGGGACTTTAATTTGAGCAATCTTGGTAGAGGTCCACCAGACATTACCTTATGCAAAATATCTATGCTCTAACCAGTCGGTTTTTTAGGATATTTTTTTGCAGTTCACCATATAAACCTATATAAATCACACCCACACTTTTTATTTTATTTCAATAGGTAGGTCTAGTCACACTTGTTGTTATGTCCAAGTACGAATCATTTCCATAATGTTTAATTTTACATCTGTAACTGTGCACATGATCCAAATTTCATAGCTGTACATCCAAGGATAATAAAGTAGGCCACCTGGTTAAAATCTAGGTCAGCTGATTTTAAAGTTCAATTTTAAATCCAAAACTGTGCATATGGTCCAAATTTCATACAAGCTGTACATCAAAGGACAAGAAAGTAGGTCACTTAGTCAAATTATCATGGTCAATGACATAACAAAACTATGACAATTTAAGCAAAATTCAATAATTTTACTTTGACCTTTAAGGTCATTTGAAGCTCAAAGTCAAGGTCAGTTCAAACTTTTAGATAGTTTTGTCTAAAAAAGTTATTTTGTCCAAGTATGAAGATAATCCATTATTTATTACAAAGTTGAAGTCAATCATAGCAAAAGTCAGTGAAAATACAATAATTTAACCTTCAAGGCCAAATTAGTTTGATATACATAAAAAAGTCATATCCTAAAGAATGTTGTATCTATATATGGAGTCAATCTATTCAATAAAAACAAGTTATAGCCAGTTGCAACAAAAAAAAGAAAATTTCAATAATTTGACCTTCAATGTCAGTCATTCATGGGTGAAGATCATGATCTGTACAGTAACCTTGAAGGTCTATCCTAAAAGATTGTTGTGTTCAAGTTTAAAGACAATCCATTAAAAAATAACTAAGTTTTAGCTTCTGATAGCAAAAATCAAGAAAAATTCAGACATTTGACCTTGACTGTCAAGGTCATTAATGAATAAAGGTCAAGATTAGTCTGGTGCATTTGAAGGTCTTGTCCCAACAGTTGTAAGGGCCCAATAGTTGTTAGGGCCAAGTATAATGACAATACAACCATAAATAAAGAAGTTATGATCAATGTTAAAGGTTTTAGACGGCAACGGCAACACGCGAAGCAACAGCAACATGTCCGGATACGGGAACGTCACCATAACTATAAACAATAACTTTTTTTTCTTCCAAAAAAAGTCGAGCTTAAAAAAGGCTGTATGAGCTAAAATGTATGAATTTATTTTATACACTAGTGACTTTAAGTCAAGAGGACCATTGAAAGGTATCCAACTACCAAACATGGAAGATATCATTAAATAAATGAAGTTATGAGGAGAGATTTAAGATAAATCCAAATGAAAGAAATGCGTTAACCGGTATCCGGACATTTGCCTCATGGACTGTTGCCACCCCCCTTCCCTCCTCAACTGTGGTCATTACTATTAATAGTGGTAAACTGAAATCTTGGTGACCACATTAGTCTAGTCTTATCAACTGTTACCATAGAAAATCTTATTCATTTAATCTTGGAATGACAAGTATCTGTCATTATTTGTTTACTTACAATGTACATGTAAGTTACAAATTAAAAAATATTTGCATAAATCATGTAAAATATTTGTAGGGTTCCATTCTCAGTCAGTAAGTGACTATGCATTTATGATTCAATCAATTCCCAATATTAAGAGAATTTAAAAATGTTTACTTATACGTTTTCTATATTACAACATAAAATTAGTTACATAATTAACTTTAAAGATTTTACTCAATTTCAGGAAATAATCTTTGATATTCTTTAATGAAAAACATTCTCATAATTTTAAGATAGAAAGTCTTCACCAAACCTTCTAGTTTCTCCATGTCAATGATTGTGTCTTCAGTAGGAGGTCCCTCTAGTAATGTTTCTGATAACCTATTCCCACAAGCTTTCAATATCCACACAAATGAGGTATGTAAAATCTTAAAAACATGCTTATCATCTGTTAACTCTACAAGAGATCTTGCTGGCTTATTCACATTACCTCCCCTTTGTTGTATAAAATTCTTTGGTGTTACACTAGATGCTAGTCTATGCTGCCTTTGAGGGAACTTCACTTTTTCATTTTCAAACACAGAATTTGCTTTAGTCTTTAGGTGTTTTACAACAGTTTCTATGTGAGTCACTAAGAATGGCCATGAATTAAGCAGATATATTTTGTCCATCATAACAACAAGTATACTGTAAAGTCTTTGGAAGCCTCGTGCTTGATTATCTTTAATAAAGAATGTATAACTAATGGCATGACCCTGCTGGATATCTCCAAAGAATATCGGACCTTCTCTCCCTGGACAAACCTGCACAACATATATCTTATATTAACGTTTTTATATACAGACAATTGTAACTGATACAATGGAAAGTGATTACTTTGCACAGAGACCATGATATATCAATCAACATGTATACATATCAGTTCCTAACTATTGATAAATATCCAAACATATAAAACCAGAGGCTACAATCTGACATTTAAAGCAATTCACTCAAACCTTAAATGTAGAAATAAACATTTTAAGCAAATTTATAATAGATTTCAACTTCATATAAAGCAATCCTAAAAAAATTCATATTGCTGTTAAAAAAAAAGAGTAAGAAATATATAATGAAGAATTACCCTATGAATTCAATTTGTTACTCAAATTATCATTTTCTTATTACTTTTGGAAAAATAGATAGAAATTTAGTTCAGCCTACCTCACAACTTAAGCTTCTAATACAAGCTTGTCGAATCATAGCGAATACATCTCTGTGTGTAGGTCTCTGAGAGCTGACATAACTCACACCAGCCTCCTCATCATGACTAACAAAACCTAGGTGAACTGATGTACATCCCTGAATACACAAAACAAATACATGAATCATATCATGCTAATAACAAGATGAGATGTTGTTTTAACTTTTTTTCAAAATTTAAGCTTCGGCAGGCATCTTGATTTAGCAGACCATCACGATATTGCAATTATTGTAAAAGAATACCTCATAATATTTCCTAAATTTCACCAAAAGACAGACACATCAATCAAGTTTTATTAAGATTTTGATAAAAAATGTAGTCTTTAAAGTGGTGACATGGTTTCTTTGATTTGATCATGTGAACTAGTTTTTTAATCCAAAGTCATTCGAGATTTCATTGAGGCATTCTGACAAAATCATATCAAGACAGTGACATTTACAGTACCCGGTATTCACAACGCAGGTAAGGATGGCATGCAGACAACTGATAGATCCCAATAGCACATCCATTAGAGCTTTGTGTTTATTTCAGCTAAAATACAAAAAATGTTTCTAGTCACATTTTAAGAAATAATCACAATGAATTTTTTTTTAAGGACCTGCTATAGATCATATTTAAAAAAAATAAATTTTCCTTTCTAGGATTTGGATTCAGATGACTGACTTTTTTAATCCATATACCTAAACATTTAGAGGTATATTATAGTATAAAAAGACAACACCAAAATAACAAGAGTTATCCGTAAGACAGCTTACTTGATTATTTTTATAAGTAATTGGCTAACAAGAATTTAAAGTTGAAAAGTAATACCTGAACCAGTAAATGAAATAAAGTGGGGTGGTACGAAAAACTTAATTGAAAATTTGAAAGTTGAAAAAGGGGCATTATTTTACTAAATCCAAGAAAGAGATATGCACTCTTGTCTGGAAGTCAGGATGATAGTTACTAACAATCAAGCAAAACCACGACAGGTATAGGAAATAAGGGGGATGGAAGTCTAAAAAGGGGAATCTTTTGTCAAAATCCATGACATAGTTATGTCCTCTTGCCTCGAAGTAAAGCTCCCATGTTTACACATTTAAACATATTTGTTTCGATGCTCATTCATTATAGTGTACAATATTTTTGAATGTAAAAGTAATGACCAGAATATCTTACTTGTACCTTACAAATTTAATCAGTTTAAAACACTAAGCTAAGTAAAAATGGGTTGAGAAAGAGTTTTGAGGGCTATAAAAAAATTCATGTCCATAATTTGGGCAATACAAACAATTTTACTGGAGAATGCTAAAATGACTTGGTGCCCTTAATTTGAACACACAAAAATATATAACATTTACCTCACATAAATCATTTTTATAGTTAGGTAGAGAGTTATGTGTTGGTGTTAGTGGTGCCTGTGGCTCTGTTGATATAGAAGGGGTGACAACTCTTCTTGACTGCACGGACGCCTCCCCTCCCGCATCCACAACACTTTCTCCAGATTTCTCTTCAAGATGTAATGGCTGTGTACAGAACAACACTTTTGGACCATGTAATTCACAAAAATGGCACAGTGATATAATGGCATTCATTTTAAGAGCCTTTCAATCTGAAATTTCAAAAGTTGCATACATTTGCATACAATAAAAAGTTTGATATATATTACAAAATGTTATAAAATGTTAACATCTAAATATATTTGAAGGAAGGATAATTCCATTTTATACAAAAATCCTGTGCCCTAGTCTTACAGTTGAACACAGCTGAAGACAGATCGGAAATAAGAAAAATCTGTTACATCTTAGCAAAAGCTGTCAGAGACGACAGCATGCTTGACTAAATAATGGGTACAATCAAGGAAACAAAACTATAAGACAAGAGGGTCATGATGGCCCTGGCTCTCTCACCTGGAATACATTGCTAGAAAAGGTCAGAATTCTTAAAGGCATATTATTCCTCAGAAATTCTTTAGAAATATCAAACATGTGTTTAATAATAGTTAAATAATGGATTAAGTGCATGTTAGATGTTTTACAACTGAAAAATTTGTAAGTTAAAAAGGGGCATAATTCTGCCAATATTGTAGGCAGAGTTATCCAACTTGTCAATCTGATGTACCTTGTTACTATAAATAAGTATTGTAAGTTTCAATTGAATATCTCAAGTAATAATTGAGATATTTGACTTTACAAAAAACTTTAACCAACGTAGACGCCGACGCTGACGCCTACGCCGGGGCGACTACAATAGCTCTCATATTCTTCGAATAGTCGAGCTAAAAATGATAGCATTTCTGAGACATAATGGGCCTTTAAAATTAATGTAGAATTAAATAATTAGTTCATATTTGATGTCGCATGTCATTTTTTACCCCAACTACATCATTTATAAAATATTTGTAGACATCTGCTAGGAAATGTTACATGCCATACTAACATACTTTATATTAACAAGAGCTTCATTCCAGTAAATGTCATGCCCCTAGGTTGATAACATGCGTGCTTGCTAACTTGTAGCAAGTAAAACTTATTAACCAGTTACCAAAATCTGTAAAATAATACATTTTCTGAAAGCTTATGCAGTTGTCTATATAGCTGCAGGCAGGGTCTTTCAAATAGAATGGTCTGGAGACAGACCAATTTTTACGAAAAATGCTGTCTCGGTTGAGTCACGGGTTATCTACCGACCGTGATATGGCATAGCACATCACCATTCAAAAATCAAATTATAAGATAATGTTTTGTTAAATCAATCAAAAAATTACTAAAAACTAACTCTGACTACATTATATTATCAGTTTTTACTTTAAAAGTAACAATTTTATAGATTTGCAATGAAATTAGAATTTTTCGTTCCCGGTGTCAAGGTAAAAATCTACTGCTCATATTTGAAAATAGGTCCGAGTTTCATGAGCTTTTTTTAAATTTATGCATTGTTCAATGACAAAATAGAAATTGATTTTACAGAGAAAAGATGTTATTAAATCGTATCATGTAAAAATATTATAATATTTCACGATGTTATTTGCAAATATTTGATGTTTAATTTGGTGCATTTTCAAAATGGCGCCGATTATCGGCAAATATTCTGAACAAACAATCTATGTTTTTTTAACAAAGATGGCTTTAAAAACATCATTTCCTGAAATATTTATCCTTTTTTCAAAAGTTTAAAGATTTTTAAATAACATCATGTCGTTAAAATTTTCATTTTTGCTCTTGTATTTAATATAATAATATTCGCCCTTTTCTTTAACACTTACATAATTTGCGTATAGCAAAACTATACCGATTTATACCAAGACATGTTTAATTGTAGCGAGAAGGGTTTACATAGCGTGTTTCAAGACCATTCTATTTGAAAGACCCTGCTGCAGGTAAAAATATTTACAGTTCCCATTTAAATAAATGATACATCAATTTTTAAAGAGAACTACTTATTAATTTTTACAAAACAATTCATATGATAAAAAACTGACTCACTGGGTTTGTTCTGCTATGTTTTTCTAAGAGAAAAGCATGGAAAGTTACCAATATTTTAACATGCAGCAATAGATAAAAGATATATTAAATATTGAAAACAGAGTAAAACAACTAAGACTTAATCATATGCATAAGATTTTTTATAATAAGTGTCCAACTTATATGAAAACAAACTTTGTTCGGATGTCTGATATACACAACTACAACACCAGATCAAATAATTTTAATTTTTCAATTCCTCATTGTAATAAGACATGTAATAGCACTTTTTTCTATAATGGTATTAAAGATTGGAATAGTTTGCCATATGATGTAAAATGTATATCAAATCCAACTTTATATAAAACTTCTGTTAAAAGCCATCTTGCTTCAATTTGGGCTGCGCAACATCAAAGTGATTTTTTATATTACTAAGTGGCGACATAAGTTCGCCAAACTTTATTATTTTTTAGTTATCTTATTTTTTCCTGTGCCTTTCTTTCTGTGATAATGCAAAACTACTGTGATTGAATAATTTGAAGATTATCTATTTTTATTTAAGGAATGAATGTCTCTCTGGTTTCATCTTGTTTCCATCTATTTGGTTAACAGGACCCCATTGGAAATAAGCACACCAGCTTAATGGGCTATCCTTGTAACCATAGATCACTTTTAAACAAAACCTTTGTATTGAAATTTTATTAAAATTCTTTTATTTCTTTTATATCATGTTTATCAGTAACTTTAAACAATATTCTGTTATAATTATAATTCTGACTGTTGTAGTCTTAATCTGAAATTTTGAATACATTTATCCAGTTTCCCATCTGATCTCAGTCATTAACTAAATTTGTTTTATTTATTATTAATATGAAATGATATTTTAATTTGGATAAACTGTTATTTTATATATATTTATTTATATATATATCTTATTATGTAAATGTGATCTATGTTGTTGCTAAAAATAAAATAAATAAAAAAAATAACTTTCAAATGGTGTATAATATAAAAAGATGAAATGCACATCCATTAAGTTTTATTTGCTACAAAATACCTAATTTTTCACTTTTTGACAGGCATGAGTGATATTTCAATGTAGTAAATAGGAGCTGCTTATCTCTGTTATGAACAATCAAGGCACATTTTTCAATATATTAAGACAAGTACATTGTACACAAATAACTGAAATAAATTCTGTATAAACTAATACAATATCAAATACAACAAAAGCAGGTTACAAATCTTTATCATAAGTTACACATCAATTTAATAATAAATAAACAAATTATTTACTTGTTTATCTTTTTCATTATTTAAGAAAAGTTTAACTTTCGTTCTAAATGTTTGGATATTTTCGATAGACCTAAGGCTGTCTGGTAAAGAATTCCAGTCTTTTGTGGCATAATTTGTAGAAAAATGTGTTTGTAACATGAGAATCATTTTGAGGCAATTTGGATTCTCTACTGTATCAGTCGGCTTTTGTTATAAACCGACAATTATTAGTCAAAATGGACAAACCGACAATAATCAGTACATGGAACTGACAGATGATTAAATATCTGGAAATAAAAGAGATATGATCATACCTGAAAAATACAGTCACTTCGTTAGTCATCCACCATTTTACAGTCATGTGATACCAGTCGCATCATTATAAAGGACAGGGAACCAGTCTAAGGAACCAGATTAGATCCGAGTTTATAAAAATGGAATTTGATAGGGCAAAGTGTATTGCTCTTAACCAATCAAAAGCTTTGATACTGACCATGTTAGGAACATACATGTTGAAACATGGCGGCCAATGGTTTAAAATTTTGTCAATAAATGCTTTACGCTTGTTTTACTGTAATATATGAAATTGATTTAGTCATTTATTTTAACAATGACATTCTATGTGACATTTTCTTTGGAAAACAAACTGAAAAATGAGTAGTATCTTTATTCTTGCTTGAAACTGCATTGAAATCGTGCTTGGACATGTTTCAACTTTTATAAATATTCGGGGATTTACCTGTTTACGGAGTGAATAGACGAAGAATAATGAATGACTCAGTATTCGGTTATATCGTTATTTTATAATTGACAAAAGTACAATAGCATTTGAAATGGCAGACTTGAATAAAGGGAAATCTGTGCAGGTATGTAATGTATAAAGTTTACAAACCAACACTACAGGGCTTCCATTTGCAAACAGGACGTTTCGGCCCCAAACCAAATCGGCCCCAGTCGAAAAATCGGCCCCTGGACGTTTCGGCCCTTTTTCGCGAGACGTTTCGGCCCCACTATAGCATATAGCTTGATTGATCAACAACAATTAATTTAATTACAATTAAACAATTATGACACTTTGATTCTTTAAATAATTATTTATTATCTTTTGATCTTTGAACCATTTAGATATACGTTAATGTTTTTAAAGGTGTAACAAACAATAAAAGCAGGTTACTTAATTTATAAAACAAACCACAAAATCTTCTAGATTAAGAAAGTTACTTACAATTATTCCTTAGAAAACATTATCTTTTGATCTTAATTAAACTATACGTAATTTTTTCAAGGTGTAACTATTAACTGTTTATAGCTTTATGCAGTAAGTAATATCAGAGAAAACTTCAAAAGATTTGAAAAATTGTAAAAATGTTATTTATAAAAAGTGTTTGTTCACATTTGTTTTGTTTCAAGTAAAATTGTTTAACTGTTCTGTACTTGTATTTTCGTATCCATCAAACTCGTCACTGTTAAATAGGTTGTTGATGATAATTTAATGTCTGTTTCGTGCATTGTTTTGTGTCTTGCTTCTTAGCCATTCAAATAAAATATTATCTATATATGGTGTAAATAATTGTTTGTTTGTGAATTATATTTTATCAAATAAAGTTTATGTTCTGTTCTGTTTGTATTGATTACTTTCCCCCTACTACTATTAAAATCTAGTTTTTATACAAAATGATTGAATATATATATATTAATTGATTCATTTATTTACTGAAATGCTATTAATACATGTATATCGGTTTAAAATACAGTCCTTATTCTGGGGCCGATTTGGTAAAGGGCCGAAACGTCCGGGGCCGAAATGTCTTGGGTAGTCTGGGGCCGATACGTCTTGGGGCCGAAACGTCTCGAAATCTTCCATTTAGCTTCAAAATTTGGAAGTCAAAGATTTCAAAATCTCTGATATTGGAAGTCACATTATACAGGTAAAGAAGGAAAAGTATTAGATTTTGGAAGTCACAAGCCAAAATGAAGGTGTAAATGACTCCCAAACTTCCACTAGTGGAAGCCCTGATACACTAAAGCACAGTCGTACGGCAAATTTGCCACATGTGCCAATAATGGTCAAATAATCTAAAAATAATCCCCCCTTGATCATCAAGATCCAGCACCCGTTTACTATAAAAAAATATATACAAGGTATATAACTTGCTGTAGCGTATTCCACAACACAGTACACATTTTGCTCTTGCATTTTTTTAAATTTAGACATATTTTCATACTTAAACATGTAAACATAGCACAATAGATATATCTTTCAGTAACCATTAAAAATATTAAGCTATCTATCTTCATTTATGATAAATGAATTATCAAACATGAAAGATTACCTTTAACTTGCGAGTTCGACATGTTTTGTGACACAGAAATTTCTAAATCTACCACAAGTTGACACAAGTTGTTTTTTTTTCTGAATAGTTAACATGTGTACTGTAGAGAAAAAATATTGTCTTCTAATAATATCAAATTGCAACCACTGCATATTAAAAAACTTTGCTTAAAATACATTTTATTCGAGCATCACGATCATCAGTTTGCAAGTATCATCACAATGATTTGAATGAAATTTTAACTTCTTTCATTTACCTCTGTTCTCACAGAAATTCATTTTAAGAATACATGTTATCATTGTATATTTCACCACTGCGATTGTTGACAGAATTCATTTACCTATTATTTTCATTCGGCATTTGACAAGAAAATTGTGAGCATCGAACATTTTCAGCGACACACTTTTGTAAAGCAAACATATATCAACATGATCACTAGACTTACCGACAAATTTATGGGCTGAGTATGTCCCTTATTGGTCTTAATTCAATTGAATTACCGCTAATCTCTTTAATTGTTGTCGGCAATTTTCAACACTCTGAAGATTTCATTCTTTCACCTCTAACACCCGCTCAATTTTGCCGCTTTTCATTGGTTTTCCAATTTTACTGCCCAATAAAAATAAGTTGAATTGAACATTTTGAAATAGGCGGAGCCACAGATATATATACAACAGATAGAAAGCTCCGAGAATAGACGGAAAGTCAGATTCAGACCCACAATCTTTTGCCCGCTTCGGTGATCATCGGGTTTTTCCGCTATTCTCCAATTTTCTCGCTCTTGTTAAACTTTGACGATATCCATGAATTATTGTTTTCATTGCCGACGAGAAATATTTGTGTGAAAAAGTGTGTACAATGTATTGTACGTTTTAGAATAAATAACTATTGCTTCTTATAAATGTAGAAAATGCTTCGTCGTTTTTATCAATGTACCTCCGGGAATTCAATATAGCAGTATTTTGGCTATTTTTACCCAGGATGCATCAAATCTCGGAAAATCCTGCGACATATGATAACCTACGTGAACACAATTCCACTGATACTGAATTTAACTGTGTGACATTACAGTTTCTTCTCCATTTATATTTAGCTCCATGGCGGAGCATGGACAACTGACATTTGGGAAATTATTGTACATGTTTATCCAAATAAGGGAGACTTTGCTTTTGCTTTTCTGAGTAACTGGGCGAAATGTAGAGAAAGAGAGTGACTTCTTTGCCCAAGTCGCCTAGAAACGTGATACCTGATATTGTATGAATTTAGATCAGTGATACTCAAAATATGCTGTTCCTTGAATATTTGGGTTTGATCCTTAAAAATTTTGTGTGGCAGATTAATGACCCTTGAGTTTCAGAGTCTACCAAGGTCACTGTTGCTAAAAATAAAATTTCAGTTTCCGCTCAATAACTTGAGTTTGCTTTGGCCTATTGATGCCAAACTTTGTATCTAGGTAGTTTATATCAATAGACAGCTTGTGATTGCTACTCTGATGTCTGTAATAAAGGTCAAGGTCACTGTTGCTATGTAATTTCTTTGCTGAGACCTGTTGACAACAAACTTGGGGTGTGGGTAGCTTTTTATATCAAGACGCTATGAGAGAATGGTATTCAGATGTCTGTGATCAAGGTCAATGTCACTGTTGCTAAAAATAGAAATTCAGTCTCCAAAATATTAACTTGAGTTTGCTCCTATTGACACCAAATTTAGTATGTGGGTAGCTTATATCAAAAAACAACCTGGGATTGCTACCCAGGTGTCTGTGTGCAAGGTCAAGGTCACTGTTGCTTAAAAAAAGAAATTCAATTTTCACGTAATAACTTGAATTTGCTTTCACCTATTGACACCAAATTTGCTGTGTAGGTAGCTTATATTAAGATGCAGCTTGGGATCGCTACTTAGATATCTGGGAGCAAGGTCAAGGTCACTTGCTTAAAATGGAATTTTCAGCTTCTACTCAATAACTTCAGTACACCTTGACCTATTGATACTTAACTTGGCATGTGTGCAGCTTACATGAAAATACAGCCTGGTATAGATACTCAGGTATCTGGTATATTTTTATTGAAACCAATTTTCTGTGTTACAAATAACAGCATCATTTTTTCTTTACTGCCATATTTCATTCTAATTCCTGTCACATCAATACTTGGTCATTGAAAACCTAGCTGGTTTCATAGCATTGTGGCGCTTTTTGATTACATACAGATTTGTTTAATACAAAACAAGACTTGCTACCAAGCAAACATATTGAATAATTAAGATGTAACCTTGACCTTTATTTGACACATTTCTCGTGTTTTTTCTATAACTGGCTTTAACTTTAATGCATCATATATGTATTTAGATGCAGCATCTTTTACGTGGTCAGGACATTCATTTATATAAAACTCAATTGACGTTGAGTAGACCTTGATGGTCAAATTATTGAATTTTCACTAATTATTGCTGTGATTGGCTATTGCTATAATCAGCTCAACTTGGTAATTAATCAATGGATTATTTTCATACTTGGATAGAACAATCTTTTGGAAAAGGACCTTCTAAAAGGTTGAACAGATCTTGCCCTTGAGGTTTAAATGACCTCAATGTCAAATTATTGAATTTTGGTTTTAAGTTGTCATAATTTTGTTATTTATCTATGAATTTGATAACCATCACTTGTGATCAAACGGACATGTTTAATGATTTAGATTTTAAATGACCTTAGCCATCAAGGTCAGATGATTGAATTTTGCTAATATTTTTATATCTATGTCATTTATTTGTGGAAATGATTCAAGCTTGGACAACACAACAAGAATGACTAAACAGACCTATTGAAATAAAAAAGGAAAAAATAAATTCTTAAATATTCTTTATAAAGATTTGTTTGCTTTTAGAAAAAGTAAAAAAAATGTTGAGCTTGCCCCCTGCCCAGCAGTGGCTCTTGTTATCTATAAAAAACTTACTGAACTTGGTCAACAACTCCTAGCATTTGCTTGCTATTTGTTTACATGTATATGTTTTTAATATAAATTGTGCGGAAATACACAATGTACATGTACCATATCGAAACAGTCAACTTACTCAAGTAGCCTGTATACAAATTATAATAGTTGAAAAACCATTGTAAATATCAATAAATTATAAATATTACAGGGTGTTCACTAGCCATGAATCCTGAGGGTCATTTTGACTAAGTTTTACCGACTACAAGGCCAAATCCCCATGAATTTAACAAAATTTGACCCTCCAGTTAAAATCCCAATGGTCAAATCAGGCCTTTTGGAAATTTGGAGGGTTAAAGAGTCATTTCAAGGGTCAAACGGGCACCCTGTTAACATATAAAACAGCAAAGTTTATTGCACTGAAACATTTACTGCATATTAATGTAACTTATTAAAACTATAGAATAATATATGTACATTTTCCTCCAGCTTTGTACAAGATTAGAACAGTTACTCAACTTACTGTAGTGTTGTTTTTTTAAATTGACATTTAATACAGCTTTGAGAGATGTTTTGTTGTCTTTTGAATATAAAATAAATTAGCTATGTCATAATATCAATAAATATAGAATTTAATAGATTGTAATTATTTCAAGCATGAAGTTTCAGGATATCAGATGACTAGGTAGTAGTTGATTCAATATGGGCTGGGTTTAAGTCATTACCTGTCAATATGTTGTTGATTGTTTTCCTGTCAGTTAGCTATGATTGTCAATGACAGTAGTTTTTGTTTTAGTTTAGTGAACTTTTGGTCACATATATCTTCTAAAGCTTCTATGAAAGGTCTTTGAGTTCTCTACAAACAAAAGAATGTACTTGTGTTATGTATGTTTATTGTAGGAAAAATAGAAACACACCAATATTTGACACATTTTCTTTTTGATGCCAATATCTAAATAGTCCCTCTTTTTAGATATATTTTTAAATCTTCAAATAAGAAAAGAATTTTTTATTCTCTACAATTCAGCTTACATGTAAAAGTACATGTATGGAAATTATTTTGAAATGATTTGAATTAGTTAATGTTAAGAAGACACAATGATGGGAAATAATCGAGGTTTAGGAAACATTAGTTTTAGACATAGGAGACTTAAGGTAAAATCTTATTCTATTTTTCGCATAAATTTTTTTGTCTCTGACTCTCAGGTGATACATTATAGTATTAAATGGTCAGATATTCTGTAATTTTATAATGATTTTATATATCCTTTATATTATACAGTTCTATAAATTATTTTTTTTTTCCTCTATATAGCTTGAATTGCTTATATGAACACAAGAATCCTTGATTAGACTAAGCTTGACCTTCATTCATAAAACTTCTCTAAAAGCTTAGTTTTTTGACATGGAATATTATCTTAGTTTTTTGACATGGAATATTATCTAATGACCTCTACTAAGTTTGTCCAAATTATAGCCCTTGGGTCAAAATGGCCCCATCCCAAGGGGTAATTTATTTTCATTATATGTATATAGTAAAAACAAACAAAACATCTTTTTTTGTTATACTACATGTATAGACTATAAAGGCAGGCTTAAGGCACTTTCAGATACAAATCTGAACTTTGTGATATCAGTTTAAGATTTAAATTTAATATCTGCTTCCGTTTATAGTTTATAATATTACTTGTTTCTTGTCATGGAGAGAATTAATATTCGGATGAGCAATATTAATAGGGCCATCATGATCCTCTTGTTTCTGTAACTGGTTATACCCTGAAACCGTTTTCAGGCATTATTTTTTTCTGTGGGCTGCATCCCCTAGTTGTAAAAAAACCCATTGACTGGACAAACACATTTAAGAAATCCGGCATGGTAAGCATTAACAGGCAACATATGTAAAGCAAAAAACATTACGGGTATTGATTGTATATAGGATATTCTGACATCCTTTAATTAATTGTATTGAGAAACAATATTCAATTAACAGTTGTCTGTTAGACAGATATTTCACAATGTGTAACAGCTGTTTCTTGCATGAATAATTGAATGCTATAACCAGGCTGCAAGAAGTTTTATACTATAGTACTCATACTGGATGGCTTTATTTATGTATCAGTAAGGGAATTAGGTGAAAAGATCAGTTTCATGGCTTGTTAAATTTAAATGCCTTGAAAAAATAAATAATATACATGTAGATATAAAAGGTAATTAACTGTATTTCCTTTTGATGTTTTAAAATTTTATTTCTATACCATATAATGCACATGTTGTTTTTGATATTGCATACAATTTGTTATATGATTATATGCATATTTATTTATAATTTCAGGCTCCAGATATGGCTGATTTGTTAGAATATTTTGAGGCACGAAGTCGTGCTCTTGATGACGAGGGCCAGCCAGTGTTGGATGCTTCCACGTTGCAGTTCATGTCCCTCATCAAGTTTAATGGGATCTCTATTCTACCTCCTGTTGTAAGTGAAAATTATGATTTTTTAGCATGAAAGGTATTGTAGTTGGCCTTAGTGTGTTGTAAATATAAACAGGGTATTGTCAGAGAAGAATTGTGTATAATAATAATGTGTTGCTGTTACAGAGTCGGTGGAAGGAGACTTGGAAATATGATGTCCTTCAGTGTACAACTCTATAATATAGCAGCTTTCTTTCCTGATTTGATTTGATAGAGTAGGTTTATAATCCTGTAAAAGTATTTTCAAATAATTTTTTGAATGATCTCCTCAATATGATGAATTTTATGTATCAATGCTATAATGATATATTTTTAGCTGACTCCAGGAAGAAGGGAAGAAATGGTATCATATAAACATGAGGCATTGAGAAGAGAAAAATGTACCCGTGCTAAAAAGAAGGATGAGTTACATGCCAAAGTACAGTCAATAGTTGCTGGAGTAGAGGTAATTAAACATTTATTTTTTGGTGGCGTTTGAAGTCAACATTATCTTGCTGATTTATTGTTATAAGGGATTTTTTCCGGCTTTTACTGTTGGAGGAAGTCTGGTTTGTGTAGAAAAACCGTCAACATGCTGTAGGCTAGCTGGAGAATTTCCTCACATGAAAGAATTTAAACCCATAGCAATGAGGGGCTAAAAATTGGTCATTGAAGCCTCAATAGATGTTTAAAGTATATAGTATGAAAATAAATATTTCATGAGTGGCAGTATTCACAAGTGAAATATGATAATTTTCATACCACAAGATGAAAATAATTCTTTATTTATAGAAGAGACTTGAATTTTCTGTTTATTATATACTATTTCTCTTTTTAAAAGTTATTATTTGGAAAAATTCCCATTTAATTTTGTGTAGAAAGTAGTCTGGCAAGACACCAGTGAAAATACAGAAAACATTATTTCACTGCAGAGAAAAATAAATATTTACAGTGAAAATACAGAAAGTAAAAATAAGCATTTTATCTCATCAAAATTTCTCAATATTTCTTTTAAAAGTATATAATAATATTAATATTATGTTCATTGGTCTAAAAGTAGAAAATATGTTCTAGATAATTGTGACCTTGTCTAGCCAAAGTTCTCAGGTGAATGATCAAGGACTGTAATGGCCCTTTTAGCTGTATCATTTCTTTATATTTGTTTGTATGCTTAAATTTATGACATACAGTTTTTATGGACAGTGGTAAAATTTAGGTTGAAAAGAAGAGTTCTAGTTAAAGATGTTTTAACTTACAGTAAGTTATTTATTTGGTCTTAAAAAGTCACATTTACCATGAAGTTATGACATTTAGGTCAGCACCAAGGTGAAAACCACCCGAGTTGTATTTGAGATCTCAAGTTTTAGTTACACAGAGAGATTTGATGACTAGTTTATATTATAACATTAAGTAAAGATCTTACTATTACAGAGTACATACTCATTAAAAAGTCGTAGCCAGCTGCCAAGAACAAATGGAATGTACAAATTACTAGTAGGTCATGTTTGTGGCTACACTTGTCTTATACTATAATTTTTTATGAAAGCAGGAGGATGTCATGTATTCCATACATTAACAGCTTAATTTATCGCATGAACTACGGTACTAGGAGTGTAATAAAGCCATTATAGGTGCGTCAATGAAAAACTGTAAACCTTTCTTATTTGGGATATGTGATAAATAGAATACATGTATTATATTCGTGTAAATTCAACCCTAAATTTATTGAATTCATTGAATAAAAGAATATTATGCTTGCTAGAGGCTAGCATAATATTTATTCAACTTGTGCAATAAATTAAGTATCAAACCTACACTCATTTAATATCCTCTGTTTATCTATATTCTTGAATATTCGTTAAGTCTCATGTCATTTTACATGCTCCAAAATCTGGATATAATTATATATATATAGATACCACTTTGTCTGTCCATCTGAGATGTAAATTGTATTGAGATCACTCATCATCAGTAGATTACAATAGGCTTGTTCCTTAAATATTCAAAAAAGCATTCAAATATGTTTTTTGTAGATGTGCTATGTTCAAATATTTTATACAGATTCTGAATTGATCAGTCATAATCTGTAAATTGCTCATTCCATCTACACTTTTCTTATTAACACATGCCTATTACACTTGTGTGCTACTTTGAAGAGCATTCATTGTTTCTAAAGATATCTGTACTTTAAGGTTAATTTGACAAGCCCGGCTGCCTTGTATTGGCTGGTACACATATCTTAAGGCATCTGATACATAGGTTAGTTTAGAAGACCAGAACATTTCATATTAGAATGTTAATGTATGGCATACAGGGCCTATTGGTTGATAGAGTTTAAAGGTAAAAAAAAGTCCTCTTGCAAAAAAAAACAAAAACAAAAAGCCAAATAAAAAAAGAAAAGAAAAAAGACAAGTGTAACTATCATATGTTCAACTGTTTGTGTTAGGGAATGGTGCATGGATGATGGTACATGTACATATATTTCTTTATAATATCTGATCTTTGATGCACATCTGTTATGTAACCATATATTACAAATAAAATTTCCATGATGTTTATTTCACTATTTAATGTTCATTGTAATGACATTTGTATTATTTTAAAAAAACTATTTTCAATGAAAATTTCAAAATATCAAGCTCTTCCTGTTGTTGAATAATCATAATTGTATCACTTTGCATTGTTTTACATATTTACTTAAAGCTGCATGTTTGGAGAAAAATGTACTAAGATTTTGAGAAAGTGAAAATACTCACAATTCAAGTCATTATTATTTACGTGTTAAGTGCAATGAATGCCTGATTTTGCAATATTTATTTAATTATTTAATTATTTTTATTGCCTGACTAACACAGTAAGGGCTGTTTTTGCATATTTTGACCTTTGTCAGTGGGTAATTAATGTTAATTGAAAGTAAAGTACTTTCTTTGTTCACTGGTGGACCTCTACAAGAATTGTTCAAACTATAGCCCTTGGGTCAAAATTGGCCCCAACATAGATTTTCCTTATAATTATGTATAAAGTAAAAACTTTAAAACAATTTCTTCTTTCATGCTACAAGAGTTAAGCTAAGTTTTTTTTACATGAAACAATATCTAGTAGACCTCTCCTACTGTATTTGTTTATTTTGGTTTGTTTTGTGTTTTACGTCACATCCACACAGTATAGGTCATTTCGCGACGTTCCCTCAGGTGCCCTTCCGTGCATTATTTCAGGCACGAAAGGGCACCTGAGTAGAACCACTGATGTTCCGTAAGCTAGCTGGATAGCTTCCTCACATGAAAGAGTCCAAAGTCCCTGTTGGGATTCAAACCCACAGCGGTGAAGGGCAAGTGGTTTGAAGTCTAACGACCTTAACCACTCGGCCACGGACGCCCCAAGTTTGTTCAAGTTTTAGCCCTTGGGTCAAAATTGGCATCCAGACCCCAGGGGGTCATGGCTCTTCCTTATAAAGTAAATACATGTACTTCAAAAATCTCCTTGAAAACTGCAAGGGCTATCATCTTATGATATTTAACATGTTACATAGTTAGGTGAACATCAACAAAAATTATATAAATTACAGCCCTGGAGTCGAAACAAGATTTTCCTCATATGTGACATCTCATAGCATCCAGTGACTTTCCATAGTAACCATTGACTCCCATAGCAACCATACATTACAATAGCAACCAGTGACTTTCCATAGCAACCACTGGCTTCCATAGCAACCAGTTACTTCTCTAAGAAACCAGTGACTTCCCATAGCAACCAGTGACTTACATAGGAATCATTGACTTTCCACGGCAACCATAGACCTCTTGAGCAACCAGTGATTTTCCATAGCAACCAGTGACTTTTCCTGACAACCATTGATTTTCATAGCAACCAGTGACTTCCTATAGCAACCATAGACTTTCATAGCAACCATTGACTTCCATAGCAACCAGGGACTTTCCATTGCAACCATAGACTTCCATAGCAGCCAGTGACTTCCCATGGCAACTAGTGACTCACATAGCCATCATTGACTTACGATTGCAACACTAGACTTCTTAAGCACCCACTGACTATCCATTACATTCAGTGTCTTCCCATAGCAACAATTGACTTTCCATAGCAATCAATGACTTATGTTGCAACCATAGCAACCATTGACTTCCAGAGCAACCACTGAATTTCCATAGCAACCATAAACTTCCATAGCAGCCGGTAACTTTCTACTGCAACCATTGATTTCCATAGCAAACAGTGACTTTAAATAGCAATTAGTGACTCTCAGAGCAACCATTGACTTTCCATAGCAACTATTGATTTTCCATAGGAGCTATTGACTTTCCATTAGAACCATTGGCTTTCCATAGCAACTGCTTGCTTTCCATAACAACCATTGACTTCTGTAGCAACCAGTGATTTCATAGCAGCTATTGACTTTTCATATCAACTGTAAATTTCCATAGCAACCAGTGACTTACATTGCAAACATTGTTTTTTTACATAGCAACCAGTGACTTCCATAGCACACATTTCCTTTTCTTACCATTGAATTTCTTAGCTTTCAGTGACTTACAAGGAAACCACTGATTTTGTATAACAGCATGTGACTTCTTTAGTAATTATTTTTTGCCTTAGTGAAAGCAACCAGTAATGTTTTTACACAAGCACTATTACAGATACAAATATGAACTTTATGATATCAGTTTCTTATGTTAAAGTTTTTGTAATAGTTCAAATATTTTCAAAGTCCATTGACATATGGCTTTGAAACTTTGCACACTTGTTCACCATCATGACCCCAACCTGTAGACAGGAGGAGGTAACTCTATTAAGCATTTTGACAGAATTATGCCCCTTTTTCGACTAAGAATTTACGTTAAAGTTTTTGTAATAGTTCAAATATTTTCAAAGTCCATTGACATATGGCTTTGAAACTTTGCACACTTGTTAACCATCATGACCCCAACCTGTAGACAGGAGGAGGTAACTCTATCAAGTATTTTGACAGAATTATGCCCCTTTTTCGACTTAGAATTTACGTTAAAGTTTTTGTAATAGTTCAAATATTTTCAAAGTCCATTGACATATGGCTTTGAAACTTTGCACACTTGTTCAACATCATGACCCCAACCTGTAGACAGCAGGAGGTAACTCTATTAAGCATTTTGACAGAATTATGCCCCTTTTTCGACTTAGAATTTACGTTAAAGTTTTTGTAATAGTTCAAATATTTTCAAAGTCCATTGACATATGGCTTTGAAACTTTGCACACTTGTTCAACATCATGACCCCAACCTGTAAACAGGTGGAGGTACCTCTATCAAGCATTTTGACAGAATAATGCCCCTTTTTCGACTTAGAATTTACGTTAAAGTTTTTGTAATAGTTCAAATATTTTCAAAGTCCATTGACATATGGCTTTGAAACTTTGCACACTTGTTCACCATCATGACCCCAACCTGTAAACAGGAGGAGGTAACTGTATCAGGCATTTTTTTTACTATCAAGCACTAAGAATAGTCGAGCATGCTGTCCTACCGACAGCTCTTGTTCTTATTGCTGGCACGCACTGCATCGCTGCACAAAATGACCCCCAGAACAAAAAAATGATCATGTCTGCCTTTCACAGGTCAAACTGCTGGGAGGAATTTTATTGATCTTCACAGGAGTGATCAGTACCAAACCTTGATGTGCATTCACCTACACGTTTGTTTCACTGCACTAAATGGCCACCAGAGCTAAAAATAGGAAAAATTTACTGGGATTATATGCTGCTGTTCTATGTTTTGTGACCAAAACCCCTTCTAGTTAGGATAACCATCCTTGAACTTAAATTTTGTTTTCTAAACCTTCCTTCTTTCTAGCTCGACTTTTATTTCAAGAGAAAAAAGCATAGGTATTGTTATGGTCATGGCGGCATTGCCATTTTCAAACTGACCCTTTATCATTACTTTTGAAGTTCTTCGTGTATTTTCTTCATACTAGGCCACAACAACCTTTGGAACAAGACCTTTTAGTAGACCTGACTAAACTTTACCTTCATTCATAAGTGACATTGACCTTCAAGGTTACATGTCTAAAGTTTGCTTCATGGTCAGATTATCTAAATTTGCTTAAATTATCATAACTTTGTTATTTATTGATGGATTTGGTTCATTCTTGGACAAAAGAACATATAAGGCCGCTATTTCATTCAAAAGCCTAACTGGTATTCAATGTTTGTTCCTTTTTCATTTTACCTTATTCTTTGATGTTACAACTGGTTTTGGTATTAGAATGAAATTATATTATATTCTAAAAATAATTATCCTCTGTTTGCTATACTTCAATTAAAGTATATAGAAATAATACGTACCTATGGAATAATACTCACGGACATGTCCCGGACACGGATCACCGATCGCGTACCAATGGAATAGCGTCCTAAAACAAAACTGGTGATGATGATTAATTCAAATTAACTTTGATGGTACAAATGTGACCTTGACCATCAAGATTAAGTTTTAGATTTAAATTATAATTTGTTTATCTAACTTTATTGCGTTTTTTTCTTCAACGTGTTGGACCTAAGTCAAAGTCAAGCCTGGTCCCCACTTGGTGGTGGCTCTAATAATTTGAGTAATCCTCCTTTCTTTAATGAGTGAATGGGTGAAGCTTTTATGCAAACATGTTACTGATAATAATAAATTATAAGAAATTGAGAAGTAAATTTTGAAATTATTTTATTTTGAATTTTATCAACTGGGGAAGTTGAATAAAGCAAAACATGTTTTGATACTTAAATTTGTATTGGTTTTTGATCCAATTGTCCTATTTTGAATTTTAGAAATAGTTAATCTTTGAAAAAAAGATAAGTCAAAAACAGAATTTCAGTGAGATTATTATTTAATATGACTGCAATGTTTATAATCTAATTTCAGGAAAGAAGAGCTGCCAAGCAAGCTTCAAAATTTGTTAAATCTACAAAGTCTTCTTCTCCTGCTTCTAAGAGAAAATCTGATAGACACAGTTCAGAGGTCATATCAAAGGTGACAAGCAAGATCACAAATCCTGCTGGTGTAAAAGTGCCATCTGAAATAGTGGTCAATGTAACAGGAAAAGACATTAATTCCCCTAATGCAAAAACTTTAAGTAAGTCTTCAGCAACAAAGCATGCAATGTCTCCTGCAAGGTCAGCACCTCAAAGTAGTGGTGATGCTAAACAGAAGGAGCCCACAAATTATAACTCTTTAGGTAAAGTAGGAAGTTTATCTAAACAAAAGTCTTTCTCTTCACAACATCTAGATAGATCAGGGATACAGGGAGAAAAACTTGATTCTATAAACTCTTCAAAAGATCTTTCATCTCCAAATGCCAGAGCTCTACTACCCCATCCACCTGTTGGTCGACCACCCTCAAGAGGTTTGAGGCAGTCCTCTTCAACCCCAGATCTCAGAAATATAGATGCTGGTATTAAAACTGAGGATTTGAGGAAACCTATTGTATCTGGCAAAAGTTTTTCTCCTAAAGGAGGTCGACCTCAAGCATATGAACATGACAAGTCCAAGATAATTGGCCAACAAGATAACAAAAATACTAAACTTAAGGATAAAAAAGAAAGCATTAAAATAAATAAATCTGATGACAGTAAAGTCAAATCTGAAATTTCAAATAAAAGGAAAGAGATTGTTAATGATTCAAAAATTAAACAGAATGAAACTGGGTTAAAGAAAATGAGTCTAGATACTAAAGAGAAAGAAAGAAAAAGAAAAACTAGTTCAAAGTCTCACTTTGATTATCAATTACAAAATCCGCTGGAAATTTTGGAACAGGAACTTTCAAAGGAACAGGAAAAAGACATGAATAAAAGATTTGCTAAACCAAATGTTGAAGGTGCTGCAGGGGAGGTTAGACAAGATCTTGACCCCATTCAAACAGCTACAGCAGAGTTGTTCCCCTTCCCTATTTCAGAGGAACAAGCATTAGCTACCCTTGATTCATTGCAGTCAGACTTTGCTTCCTTAGAGCAGTTTGATTCTTTGCCAAGTGATTATAACGGAATACCACTAACATCTCTTAAACAACAACAAATTATTCATATGCTGACAAAATTGTCAAAGGCATTAAATATGGAAGATACTCTAACCTCAACAACCACTAGTAACATTGGTTTTGAACCTGCTGGACAAGGTGCAAGAGTTGAGAATACCTGTGATAACAGAAGTGTTCCAAATGGTGCTATAGGGCAGAGTTCCGAAAATTCTGGCCAGTCAGATTTGTCTGAGGCAGTAAATGAGTTATCAGTAAGTGGGACGAATGAAAGTAATGTTTCAAACAGTTCAGTTCAAAACTCTAGTGCCCATTCAAGGTCAAGGATGAGTCCCACTGGATCTTCTATATTGAGTTCAGCAAGTTCAGTAAGTGCCTCTCGTTCAAGAATGAGTCCAAAGTCATTGAAAAATACTGTTCACTTTTCTACACTTGTGACAGAAATTAGTACAAGTGCCAGTCAGTCCTATGAAGATAAAATATCATACAGAAAACTTGACATAACTCCAAAAAGTAGTCAAAATTTTGAAGATTCTACTGATGGGAGCAGAGAGTCAAGAAATTTAAATGAAGGCCAAGAGGCAGGACCTGATGCATCATTAGAAGTGCCTTCTAGTGATGGTAGAAATATGTTAAGTAAAGTTGCCTTAAGTCCAAATATTGATTCTCCTTCTGGATCTCCAGGAGAATTTCAGAATCAACACCCATTTGAGAATAGTAGTCAGGAAAGTGATCTTAACACTTCTGATAAAGAGAATGAGTTTGTGCCAGCAGATACTGAAAGTTCAGATGATAATTTACCTAGTGGATCAAATGTTAGATCTGGTAGAAATCAACCTGTGTTAAATGTGTTTACTGTCAATATGCCAGAAGGACCTATTGGAGAAAATCATCCAGCAGTTGTGCATATGAAATCTAGTATCAAATCTGATATGCCTTTTGGAAGCTCTGTGAAAGATGGTCAAGAAAAAGTTTTGCAAGAGAACTTTTCAAAAGCCAACATGAATTTAGACTCCCAGTATCGTTATTGCACAAGTACAGCAGATTTAGACAGGTATATTCAAGGTAAAGTGTCACATGATGATAGTATCAGTAGAAGTTCAATGCAAGATGAGATTACTAAATCTTACATGCTTTCCCATTATAAACCAGATCAAGGCAACTATCAAGTTTACGAAAACTTTGAATTTAAGAAACCCAAGAAAATAGCTAAAGAATTGCAAGAGTTGGATGATTCCTCAGTAATTTTAAAGCCAGTTATTTTTAGTAAAACTGGAAATTCTTTGAAAGAAAATAGGTCAATGTTAGATGAGGAAGACATGATAAGGAGTAATTTGCATAAAGTTCAACTTGAAGATACAGATAGCGAAGATGAAAATAGAACGGAATATTCCAAGACTTGGCTGGAAAAAGATGACTGTAAGTCGGAACAAAGTGAAACTGTAAAAGATATTCCAAATTTCCCACACATGGGGTTTCAAAATGTTTATCTTGGTAAAATTGAAACAGAGCATGAACTTGAAGAAATAGATAGGCCTATTGAAAGTGATGAAAACAGTGATAATAATAGACAGAAATGTAGAGACTTAAAAAGTCAGAATGAAAAAAATGAGTTGGATGTTATGCAAAGTGATGACCAAGAAATAGAAGAAGAAGATGATGATGATAATGGGGATGATGATGATGATAATGATGATGATGGTATGAAAGGTTATATTGAGAATAAAATTTGTTTTGAACAGCTTACCAAATCTGATGAAAAGATTAATCAAGCAATGTTGTTACAAGAAGAAATAAATCAGAAAGTGCAAGGAAACCATGAACAGTCAATCAAAATACAGACAGACAAAAAAAATCGGGAAAATTCTGGAAATGTGAGAGTACAAGGAAACATTAAAAAACCAGTCGAAATTCATGAAAATACTGACCACATTATCAGTATTCAGAATAATAATGAACAACCAGCCAGAGTTCATGAAGACAGTGACTGTCCAATCAGAATTCAAGAGATTGAAAGAGAGGAGGAAGCTAAAGCTGAACACATTCAAAAATATTTAAATCAAGTTCATGAACATTCACTTCATCATGAAGATGAAGACGATGACAGTTTGAGTAGACAAAGTACACAAAACTATCCTAATGTTATAGAGGACATAGGTACACTAATTCAAACTTACACATCCAGTATTCAGTCTATGAATCATCTCTCACAAGAGGAATTATTCAAGATGCAGTCAGATCAGTTTGAGCTGATACAACAGAAGTTGATTGAGCATCAGCGAGCTCAACTAGAAGAGTTATTTGTAGCTCAAAGAAAGGAGCAAATGAGTTTACAACATGAAATAGAGGTAAGGTTTGCTTATAATTGATATCCTTTATCTAATGATAAATTCAAGCTTAGCTGTGCTGGTTTTTTTTTTCTTCGGCATGACTTTTTTTTCAAAGAAAAAAAGATAGGTATATTGTTACAATCATGGAAGTGTTGCAGTTGCCATTGCTGTCCACAAAATTTAACCTTGATCATAACTTTTTAAGTTGTTGATGTATTGTCTTCATAATGGCCACAAAAACACTTTGGACAAGTTCTTCAAGTAGACTAGACTCATTTATAAATGACCTTGACCTTAGGGGTCAAATGTCTAAAAAAATTTGCTTGTTCTATGCTCCCCGAGTCATTTTTTGTCTGTCTGTCTGCAGCATTTCTTGGGTGGAACATAACTCTGAAACCAAAAGAGGTATCAACAAGAATCTACTTCATTAAAAGAAGAAGTTTGCCTAGACATACCTATAAAAATAAAAAAGGGAAAACCTTATTTTTTTGTTTTGTTTAAGCTTCTTTTAAAAGATTTGTTTAATCTGTTTATTTGCTTTTAGAAAAGTAAAAGAAGTGGAACATTGCCTTGCCCAGCTGTGGCTCTTGTTTTTTGTATGTTTTCGCTAAATTCAGCACTTAAATTTTATTTTAAAAAGTAGTTGAAACATTACAGTGTAACTAAATTAAGAGAAATTGTATTAGCGATGAGACAAATATGGAGACAGAAATGAACACTCCAGAAATATTATGATCCATTTATTCAATTACAGAAAATGTATCTCTTACTGCAAGAGGAATGTTCTTTAATTGTTACCTGATTGCAAGTGTAAAATGGCAGAACATTTGACAAATTTACTTAAAGACTTAAGTCATTTGTGTTATATATTTACAATATTTTGCAGGCATACCAGCATAACATAAATTCTCTAGATACATGTAGTGATGTTAGTTTACCCATGGACCCTCTTAAGCCTCAGATGGGAAGGTCAATGCCACAGGTCTCCCAAGCATGGCAGTTACATCAACAATTGCCCACACATGTAAGCATTCAACTTAGATTATGTTTTTGTGTGTTATGTTCTTGTCTGTTATTTACATACAAGAGAAATATTTGCATGCTGCTTCTCCAACAGCTCTTATTTTCACTGGTTTAAGCATGTTTGAAATGATATTCAGAAAGGTTAAAAGATTTTAAATAGTATAACCCCACCAAACATAGTTTGTGTGTGTGGGGGGAGCACATCAAAGCAGTATCACAATATATAGTTAGTTTGACAGAATTATGCCACTTTTTTACTTAGAAAATATCCCTAAAATGTACCAAAGTGGCTATTGCTTTTTTGTTAATGAATGCATTGTGATCATACTTTGACATAATAATCCTTTGGAATGTTCCTTTAAGATGACCAGACTGACCTAAGTCATAAATGACCTTGATCTTCAAGGTCAAATTATTGAATTTTGCTAATTTTTTGCTATAACTGGCTAAAAAAATGTTATTTATAAATGGAATGTCTTCATATTTTGACACAACATCCTTTAGGACAAGGCTTGAACATGAAATATCACTGCAGTATGCACTGTTTGTTTTAAGGTTGGTAACTCGAATAGGTAGTTTTACAAAAAAATTGTCCTTTTTTATCGAAATTGGCTTCAGAAGACTAATTTTTCTTATACTTAGTTATCTCCCTTTTTTACCAAAATAATGGTTAGTATATGATGACATTCTTTTGACAAAGCAATAAACTTTGATTATTATTGTACACAGATGAAACATCATAAAATATAGGTCCAGTTTAAATTTGGATTCTGACAACTTAATTTTCAGATACAGTAGTTAAAGTGGTGGGTGAGGGTTTAAATGACCTTCAGTGATAGTTTTAGTTTAATATAGCTATTGTTCTTTCAGAGTTCAGCAAAAAGTCCACCATTTCATGTACAACCGGTAGCATATCAGAACCCAGAAATGTCTTTTAACACAAGTTATAGCACTATTGCACCATACCCAGAGCCTGGTAGAGCTGCACCAGGACCATATCAAGATCCAAGAATGGCTTCCACTATTGATTCACGAGCTGGTGTGGTAATGGATGTTCCAATGGGTTATATACCTGATCCCAATATGAGTAGTATTAGTCATAACACAAGTTACAGCACTATACCAAATAGAGATCCAGGTATGCTAAAAGGTATCCAATCCCCTCTGCAACAACTTAGTGTGATCAAAAGCCAGGACCCAGGTTCAAGCCATTCCAGTAATCCTTTCATCTATCCATCTAGTCCAAGTTTGTACATCAATCCAAAGGATAGAGATAATGTGTCAGAAGTGAGTGGTTTTGCTAAGGCCACTCCAAAACAGCTAGTATTCTCAAACCAGTCAACACCAGTACCTGTTGTAAGGACATACAAACCTATACAACATTCTCCTTTGAAGCAGATGTCAAATCCCCATCAAAGCAGATATACAATACCTGATGCGGTAAGTTCTAGCTGAAACATTAGTATGAACCTTTCAGTTTCTTTTTGTCAGACCAAAATTATTAATGTTCTTTTATGGACAATCATTTCATTGTGTGTATTTTAAGTTTTTTGTCTGTTTCGAAGAAAAAGTGAAGCTTTAACGATCGATGTTGTCCAAAAAAAATTTAATGTAGCTCATTATTAAATTAATTTAAAAGCTGTAATTACGAAACTTGGAGTACTTGCTAATCCCCAGCAAGGTGAAGTTGTAAGACAAGGGGCATCAAATTCACTAGACGACTTCATTATGGCAAATTTATATAGAAACAAAAAAATGATCTTCTGTTCCTACTATTTAGTGTTGTTTTAATGTGGTGGCAGAGCATTTTTTCACAAAGGCAATCTTGTTGATAATTATCATTTTTAACAATTCTATATCACTTTCAAAAGTACAACATTGTGTTATAAATATATAAAAAATGTAACAAAACCAGATGACCATTGAGATACTTGCATCCATGAAAACTTTGGTAGAAGTAAATTTGACTTGTGTGTTTCAGAACCTGATAGTCAAAATATTTCAACATCCAAAGCTAGATTCTTGGGTACTTTTTATTCTGGGTTGGAATATCACTTCTGCATCATAAAGGGGAGATATTGCCCATACATAAACTAGCACATTTCAATCATTTGTAGTACAATTTGTTGGTACTTGGACTTAATCTACCGAGAGCCCTGTATAACTGTTGTAATCACAACTTTGAATTTGCACAAGTAATTTCTGTCATTATTTCATCAGTAAACAGGCAGTCGTAACATTTCTTCATGAATTCTAAAATCAGAAAAAAAATGTTTGCATGTAAAAAAACAGATTTACTCCAGCTATGTATCTTTTAAAGTTACTTCTTGTCATTTCTATTTTGAATCTTAAAATCAAAATATAATCTCAGGTTCTTGCATGCATGATATGAAGAGCATTGAGTCTACAACATACCTCATGTTAGAGGGCTTAAATTAGTGAACTGAACATGGCAATTTAGTTTAGGACAATATTTGTGAAGTACCTGTACAAAGCAATTTAGTTTAGTACAAAATATTAGTGAAGCACCTGTACATAACAATGTAGTAGTCTTCAGACATCATCCTTTCAGAATTCAATATTAACTTAACAGTATAAATTTTATAATCAGGATTGTCTGCAGTTAAGTTTAATAAGTCTATTTACAAATCAGTACAGGTCATGTATAAATCTCATACATTTCAGGTATTTGACCCAGCAATGCAGCCTAAGTTTGATAAAGTGTCTGCTGCAGTGAAAGGGTATCTCACACGCCGTCTGTTAAAGACACCAAAAGTTCAGGAAATTATCCAGAAACTATCTGTGAGTCATTTTTTGAAATTTTCACTTTTTTAATATTTTTTCTTGAAATATTGTTACTTGAAATTTTATAATTATAACTTCACAGGTTTAACTGCAGGTGGAATTTCAACAAAACTTCACAGGATCGATCAGTACTAACCCTACTTGTGCATATGGCCAGCACATTTTGCTTTGCAGCACAAAATGGCCATCAGAGCTATAAATAGAAAAATCTTTTCCGGCTTTCACAGGTGAAACTGCTGGCGGTATTTGTATGAAACTTCACAGGATTGATCAGTACCAACTGTAGTTGTGCTTATAGCCAGATGTTCCACTTTGCTTCATGAAATTGCTGCAAGAGCTAAAAATAGAAAAACTTGTCTGGCTTTCCCAGGATACAGGCAGATTTCTGACTAAACTTTACAAACTGATTAGTAACAACCTTAGTTGTGTATATCACAGGCATGTTTTGCATTGCTGCACAGAATGGCAGCTAGAGCTATAAATAGAAAAATCTTGTCTAGCTTTCACAGATCAAACTGCTGTTGCAATTATGATGAAACTTCACAGAATTGATGAAAACTAACCTTAGTAGTGCATATGTCTGGCATGTTCCAATTCACTGAACAAAGTGACTGCTAGAGCTATATATAGATAAATCTTGTCCGCCTTTCACAGGATTTTTGACAAAACTTAACATCATTTTTCACTTGGTTACCAATATCTTTACTTGTAAGACATTAAGTATTTTCTCATTTCCTTATCACTTTTCAGTGTCTTCTTCATCTGTGTAAATTCTTAAAACTAACTAACTTAGGTTTTGACTTTCACCATCCTGACAATATCTATGGGGGAGACATATGTTGTGACAAAAAAAACCTTCTACATTATATTATATCTATTGTAATATACAATTTAAAAACATTGAGTTGACAATGATTTGAGTGTTTTCGATTATACTTCTTCGATCATTTATGACTACATTATATCTGATGAAAAATGGTTGTTGTTTACTTTGTTAGAACAACAAAATCATGAAAATAAAAGTGGAATATTTTTATGCAATTTGATAATTATTATTCTCTTTGGTTACTTTAAAAGGTGTTGTTTTTTTTAGTAAAATTCTTTTTTTTTTGAGTGTCGTGCATAGCCCAAAAAGTATTTGACTTTGAGTCATGAAACTTTACAGGAATGTTGGTCGGCATGTGTAGTTGTGCATCTTGGATTTGGCTTGTTTTTATTGTAGATGTGCATCTTGGATTTTGCTTGCTTTTATTTTCTTAAAAGCATACTTTAGGATATAAAATAAAGATTTGAAATTCTAAATACTGGCAAAAATCAAAATGTCAACATTGGAAAAATTTGATGTCATTTCATATGCCTCAACCACATAAAAGGAGTTATGAAAGTGATGTTGAATTTCCTTTGTCTGTCAGTTTGTCATATTGTGCTGCTGTATGTTGTAGACTGACATTGGAGTGTTGAGACATCTGTGTTCTATGGACATATCTCTAAGTAGAACTATTCTAGTCCCCTGAGCGTTGGTGTAAGCACTTATTTGCGTGCTACCTCAAATATTTTGAATTTGTGTGTAAAAAAGATGAACCAATGTCTATCGGAGAAAATTAAATTCCAGTAAAATACACCCTAATAATTAGCTCGACTTTTCTATGAAAAGGGGAGCTATCCTACTCGCCCCGGCGTCGGCGTTGGCGTCACACCTTGGTTAAGTTTTTCGTACCACCCCACTTTATTTCAGAAGTATTAAAAGTATGGCTTTGAAACTTACCATACTTGTTCACCATCATAACCTCCATCTACAGACAAGAGTACATAACTCTGTCAAGGTTTTTGACAGAATTATGGCCCTTTTTTGACTTAGAAAGTGTATTGAGCTTGGTTAAGTTTTTTGTACCACCTCACTTTATTTCAAAACCATTGGAGGTATTGCTTTGAAACTGACCATACTTGTTTACCATCACGACCTTCATCAACAGACAAGAGGACATAACTCTGTCAAGGTTTTTGACAGAATTATGCCCCTTTTTGACTTAGAAAAATACATTGAATATGGGTAAAATCCACTTATTGCCTTAACCCTTTGAGATATTGCTTTGAAACTTTTAATGCTATTTCACATCATTACCCCCATCTGTACGCAAGAGAAGGTAACTCTGTCAAGGATTTGTTTTAAAAATTAAGGCCTTTTATCGACTTAGAATCTTGGTTAAGTTTTTAGTACCAGTCCACTTTTTGACTGAACTGTTTGAGATATTAATTTGAAAGTTGGAATACTTGTTTACAATCATGATTCCCAAACATGTCCAGGAGAAGGTAATTCTGTCAAAGATTTTATTTGAATTATGGCCCTTAACTGTCAATGTTTTGTATTATAGGCAAGCACTAAAAAACTTAAAAAATCTAAAAAAATTCATTCCTATCCACTTGTTCACTTTACCATAAATTATGTCATATAAACATTGCTGTAATATTCAAGGGTATCAAACAACTAGTTCACTTTAAAAATACAGAGATTCTTGTATTGCCTTTTACTGCAAAAACTTTTTTTATTGGCAAGCAATAAAAAAGTCGAGCGCGCTGTCTTACGGACAGCTCTTGTTTTGTAAGGGTGTGATATTTGACATAATGTACATGTATGATATTTTTTCATTTCTAGGATACCCGAAATTTTGCCTTTAGCTTCCAAGCAGAGACCCCAATTAAAAAAGGGACATTCTCAAGGGAAGATAGAACACTGCTTGAACGTATTGTCAATCAGGTATGAAAGTAAAATTTTCATGTCATTTTTTGTTTATTATCAACAAAGCACAAATTTATTCAGTTTCAACATCATGAGACATTTCTTTGTCAAATACTCAAACTACTAAACTGTATGGGTTTTTTTAATGTACCACTTTAGGCCTCTTACCCCTCACTACTGTGGGTTGAATCCCACAATCTTCTTTAATGTAAGGAAGCTTTGTAGTGAGCTAAAGGAACATTGGGGTTTTTATTTTAGGTGCCCACTCATGTCTAAAATAATGCACAGGGGTGCACCTGAAATGGACCTTTACAGTGCCAATGTGACAAACAAACTGTTCCCTTTTGATATGAATAAGATTAACAGAGTATCTCCCCTTGAAACTTTATAATGCTAAATAAACAGTATAATGAATCTGTGTGGATAATTTTTATGCCCCCGCTATAAAATGGCTGGGGCATATATTGTAACCTTGTTCTGTCATTCTGTCATTTCATCATCATCATCAGTTTCCATTTATTATCTTGGCAATAGTTGCACAAATGTTGCAGTTGCATATGTCAAATTTGACATTTGTATATATCATAGGAAAATGCAGGTCAAGTTCACATTTGGTCATTATCTGATGACTTATGCCCCTTGAATAAATTTTCAGTTCCGTTCATTATCTCCCCAACAGTTGTTGTCAACTCAAATTTGACATATAGATACATCAAACGAATGCACAGGTCAAGTTCAAATTTGGTCATGGTTCAATGATTTTTGGCAGAGTTATGCCCCTATTATATTTATTTGTGTTTATTGGCAGCATTAGAGATAAATTGTATCCATTTACAAGACTTAATTACCAAAGAAAATGTAATTTCTTTGCCTTACCTTCATTTACAACAAAGACTTTTAAAAACATGCTATTTATAACACTGAGCATAAAACTGTCATTTATAATGTTTTGAAATGATGAGACATACATGATTGGCACTGTAGTGTTATTCCTATGTCATCACCTGATACAATGGTGGAAATTATCATGTTTTTATTGATATAAGGAAATGGATATACTAATTAATTATACCCCCTCAAACGAAGTTTAGGTTTTTTAGCCTGACTATTCGAAGAATATGAGAGCTATTGTAGTCGCCCCGGCGTCGGCGTCCGCGTCTGCGTTGGTTAAAGTTTTTTGTAAATTCAAATATCTCAATTATTGCTTGAGATATTCAATTGAAACTTACAATACTTATTTATAGTAACAATATACATCAGATTGACAAGTTGGATAACTCTGCGTACAATATTGACAGAATTATGCCCCTTTTTAACTTAGAAATTTTGGTTAAAGTTTTTTGTAAATTCAAATATTTCAATTATTGCTTGAGATATTCAATTGAAACTTACAATACTTATTTATAGTAACAATATACATCAGATTGACAAGTTTGATAACTCTGCCTACAATATTTACAGAATTATGCCCCTTTTTAACTTTGAAATTTTGGTTAAAGTTTTTGTAAATTCAAATATCTCAATTATTGCTTGAGATATTCTATTGAAACTTACAATACTTATTTATAGTAACAATGCTCATCATATTGACAAGTTGAATAACTCTGCCTATAATATTTACAGAATTATGCCCCTTTATAACTTAGAAATTTGGTTAAAGTTTTTGTAAATTCAAATATCTCAATTATTGCTTGAGATATTCAATTGAAATTAACAATACTTTTTATAGTAACAATGTACATCAGTTTGCAAAATTGCATATATCTGACTGCAATATTTGCAGAATTATTTGCCCCTTTGAAACTCTAAGAAATTTTGGTTAAAGGTTAAAGTTCTTCAAAGATATTTACTAACCTTACACATGTGCTTAGGGTCATAATTGGAGAGTCAAAGTTCTATGTCACTGACCAAGTTCCATAACTCTACTCGCATTTAGGCTGATTCATCTCCCCTTTTCTACTTAGTCTATTGGTTAATGTTTACATGCAAGTATTACATATCTCAATAACTATTAAAGATATTTATTTAAAACTTCACATATGCATTTAGAATCATAATTGTAGGTCACTGACCAAGATCCATAATTCTATCTTGCATTTAGGCTGATTTTTCTCCCCTTTTTCAACTTAAAAATTTATAGTAAAATTTTGCTTGTCATAACAACTGAAGAGTTTGTGCCTTTTTGGGGACATTTTTATGCATTCATAATAATAAAGCAGTGATTTACTTGATAAAACATCTTTATAACATGCCTGTGTACCTTTTCAGTCAATTTTATGTATTCATAGGTAACTAGCATTATTATACTCAATAAACACTCTTGTGACAACATTTTGAATAGTCGAGCCAATACTGTCCTCCGACAGTTCTTGTTTTTATTGGAGTCAGCTTGTCAAGGTCACAATCAAATTTGTTATATAGCAAGCTTATAAGAAGACCTATCCCCTTGGGTCAAGGTCACACTGTTAGTAAAAATAGAAAAATGGTTTCCGGAGAATTACTAAGTTAGGAATGAGAGATTGTAATCAAACTTGGTATTTAGCAATCTTATGTGGAAACCCCGGTTGGGATTGCATTAGACCTTCCTGGGGTCAAGGGTAACTGTTACTTAAAATAGAAAAATGGTTCTGGACAATAACTAGAGGTAGAAATGAGATATTATAATTGAATTTAGTATAAAGTAAGCTTATATGAAGAGCCTGGTTGGGATTGCAGTTAATTGAAATAATTTTTTGTTCACAGTTGAAACTTCATAAACTATAGGTTGAGTTCAAATTTTTCTTCAGACAATTTATTTTAAAAAGTCAAGGTTACTGGTAGGGGTATTAATCACGTTTAGTGATAGCTCTAGTTGTGTCTGATCATATTTTTGCTTTGGATGCATTTTGAAATAATTGGGCTCTATGAGAATATGAGAAAGTAATTGTTTATGTTACACTGTTTTTATAGTAACCATGCTTTTGATGCAAGTGAAAAGTCATGGTTCCTTTACTTGGCCCTGCTTGGGGGGCATTTGTCTGTTTTCAACAACAGTTCTTGTTGTTACATACAACCCACCAATTTGTTTATTATCTTGTTACATGAAACCCACCAATAATCTCTTTTATCTTATTAACTTTATTTTATGTATTTACAGCTGCAGGCCTCTTTACTGGACATCCATGAGATATTTTTTGTTATACCTGTATCAGAAAGAATATCAATTATTTCTGCTGCCAGACTACTAGAGGAGGAGAGAAGAATGAAGGAGTCTGTAAGTTGTATTAATACACTTGTTACTATATATAGTAACAAAATTGTCCATGATTTCAACTGATTATGAGTGTCACATGACCTATTATGCGTTTGCGGCCCGGGGCCGAGAACTAGTTATCAGCCCGCAGAACTAATACATGTGCACAAACTGAAATGACGTCAGATTTTACGTCATCAAACAGTTAACTGTAAAAGTGAAAGTAGATTTTTAGCACGAATCGCTTGATATTATTATGAGAGCTTAAGCGAATTTCGTACAGACACAGTTTTTTAACTATTGAAATTTAAATAAATAGATCTAATACGATAAATTCATTCCGAAAAAAAATGGAAATAATACTTGCTTCTAGATTCTAGTGTACTTTGTACACATAAAAAGTAAACAACTCTGTAGAAATAACTGTACAGTAGAAGTACAGACAGGAATTTCAACGAAAGAAATATCAAAGTATTTGTTTTAGAAAAATGCTACTATTAGATCTACCAAGTGTATTAAAGACATAAATACCCGTCATAGTTGTGCCAGAAGGTGATAATGGGCCCTGAAATGAATAATGCCCTCGGGCTATAGCCCTCGGGTTAGTTGTAACTTCACATACACTTGTGCAATAATGTTATAGTCAGTGGTTAGTTGTAACTTCACATACACTTGTGCAATAATGTTATAGTCAGTGGTTAGTTGTAACTTCACATACACTTGTGCAATAATGTTATAGTCAGTGGTTAGTTGTAACTTCACATACACTTGTGCAATAATATTATAGTCAGTGGTTAGTAGTAACTTTACATACACTTGTGCAATAATGTTATAGTCAGTGGTTAGTTGTAACTTCACATACATTTATGCAATAATGTTATAGTCAGTGGTTAGTTGTAACTTCACATACATTTGTGCAATAATGTTATAGTCAGTGGTTAGTTGTAACTTCACATACATTTATCAGATGAATTATGTACTTTGTAATTGAACTTGTAGTTGTCTTCTTATGAATTTTTCATTACTTTACAGCAGAGATATAGTTCCGAAAGTGTGTTTAAATCTCAACCTAAGCTAAGCCAGGCAACACTGAAAGCTATGGAGAGAAAGAAGAAAGCTCAGTATCCTTTTTGTGTATATCTTGTTCAAATATTATTCATTATGTTATGGTAATCATTATTATGCTTCTTGAAATAATTCCTTCCATGTAGATGGCCGCCAGAGCTAAAAATATAAAAACCTTGTCCGGCCTTCACATGTCAAACTGCTGGTGGATTAAATGGATTCGCAGGAGTGATCAGCACCAGCCCTAGTTGTGCATATTGCCAGCATGTTCCACTTCACTGCACTAAATGGCTACCAAAGCTTAAAATAGAAAATCTTTGTCTGGCTCTCACTGGTCAAACTGCTGTGGGAAATTAGCTGAAACTTTACAGGAGTGATCAGTATCAACCCTACTTGTCACAAGTTGGCACAAAATTGTCACATGAGTTTAAATAACTAAAAAATCTTGTCAAGGTTTTCACAGGTCTAACTGCTGGCTCAGTATCCTTTTTGTGTTTACTTGTAAAAATCCAGAGCACTTCAAAAACTTATTTCAAAATCTGTAAAATAGTCCTTTGCATAAGTCAAGAATTTACATTGGCGAAATTCCACAGGAGCGATCAGTACCAACCCTTGTTGTGCATATTGCCTGCACCTTCTGCTTCACTGCACTAAATGGCCACAAGAGTTAAAAATAGAAAAAAAATCACAGGTCAAACTGCTGGGGGGATTTACATGCTGCTGTTCCATCCTTTAGCGACAAAAACCCCTTCTAGTTTCTACTCAACCTTTTTTTATACAATGTAAATTCTTGACTTATGCAAGGACTATTTTACAGATTTTGAAATAAGTTTTTGAAGTGCTCTGGATTTTTACAAGTAAAAATTTGAAATATCTTTATGTTTTGCACCTTAATGTTATTAGTACATTTGAACTTATATAATTATCTGCCTTGACCAGAGCAAAGATTGGCAGAAGAATCTATTTTTGGAAGTGTTGAGTTTCGATCCAAGTCAGCCCCGCCCACAACTAGTAGTCCACACCTTTCAACTGATGTCAGGTATATAGAAGGTTTCATATCCTTACTGCAACACTGAATCTTATTACTGTCTAGAAATTTCATATACCAATATACTTGGTTATCCAGTTTTAAGCTCGACATTTCAACGAGTAGAAACAGCTGTTGTCCCCACCAAAAGCATTGGTGTCGAAGATGGCATTGCTGTCACACTTAAGTTTTGTATGTTGTAATCTCCGAAATTACTGAAGGAAATTTCACACAATTATTTTAGAGCACTGTCCAAGGCCTATAACTCTTACATAGATTGTGACAGAAGAATGGCCCTTTTTGAACATTGAAATTTCTACATTCTACTGCACTGGACCACCTAGGGTTAATGAGATGAACATATGATCTTATCAGATGACCAAGCAGAACGCTAAAAGTATCCTATCAGAGTGGCCGCAGTTAATTTCTCTTAATTTATGTGTTTATGTGTTATTACTAGAATTAAGATTTATTCAATTATTCTTGTTAAATGGATTAATACAATTACTTAATAACTTTTGTAAAATGGATTAAATACCGGATTTATTTGTTCATAATTTAATTTAAAGTGACAATATTCTGGATATAACAATTGACTTCTGTTTTTGATTTGATTATCCATTTATATTTTCCACATGGATTGCTACAAGAATGGGTAAAGTGTTCAGTTCCAGTAGGGAACTCCACTTTTCAAGAAGCCCAACAGTCGCTATATAACCAGTACAATAGGTACTGAGGCGTACTGCAACGACCCCAGAGTTTGCGGACAGTAGGTCCAATATAACTCTGCAACAAAATTTGGAATGTCTAGAGTTTGCGGACAGTAGGTCCAATATTAACTCTGCAACAGATTAGGAAAATCTGTTTCATCATCATGGAATGATGGACAACAGTATGAAGCCTTGGCCAGATGATTGACCTTCCAAGTTTTTATGCTACAACTACTACTACAACAACAAAGACAATATTGCTTTAACTTGAAGTTATAAAATTAATATTATATTATTTAACAATTTAATTTCTTGAGCCACGAACATACCAAAGTCATGTCTTCTTAGGCCAACGAAATGCACATATCACAGCTTATAATTTATAAGACTCTTATTCTATTGGTTAAAAAGATCTGCAGTATCTTACTGTTTTAAATCTTACTTGATATAAGAAAATATCAGCTCTTGCTCACAAAATATAATTCTATGTTTAGTTGGGTAACTGTATGATAAGTTAAAATAAAAATTATTTGAATTAAAGATATAATATGCTCAAATTCATTGTATTTTTAAATATTGATAATTGCTACACAGTCTCTTTTTTAATATAAAATAAACATGTTTTGACTACACACTAAGAAGATATCTTATGTCTTAAACTCTACACAATTTAGAGGCACAATAAGAATGCATAGTTTCAAAAAAAAAAAAAAAAAAAAAAAAAAAAAATATGCAGCTTCCCAAACACAGTTTGTACATTCTTTTATTCAAATAAGACATATTTAGAAAGAAATACATAGATTTCAAATAATTTCTGGGATAAAAATATTTTACTCTGAGATGAGTATAGTATATCTTTAACATGCTTTGGGCGGAAAAACAGTAAGTTACATTTTACAGTATCATCCTTGAACAGGCTCATTCAAACCAAGCCTGCAACATTTTCATTTTTGCTGTTTTGGGCGTATTGTAGAGATTTTATTTGCACAAAAATGGTTTTATATTAGAGGAATATTCTGGAGTAAGTTTTGCCTAGAAATGTCAAGAACTGTATACTCCAAATTTGTTACATAACAGGGAATATGCTGGAGTAAGTTTTGCATAGAAATGTCAAGAACTTTGTACTCCACATTTGTTATATATGATGGAATATGCTGGAGCTAGTTTTGCATAGTAATATCAAGAACTGTGTACTCCAAATTTGTTATATAAGAGGGAATATGCTGGAGCTAGTTTTGCATAAAAATGTCAAGAACTGTGTACTCCAAATTTGTTATATAAGAGGGAATATGCTGGAGCTAGTTTTGCATAGAAATGTCAAGAACTGTGTACTCCAAATTTGTTATATAAGATGGAATATGCTGGAGCTAGTTTTGCATAGAAATTGCAAGAACTGTGTACTCCAAATTTTTTATATAAAATGGAATATGCTGGAGCTAATTTTGCATAGAAATGTCAAGAACTGGGTACTCCAAATTTGTTATATAAGAGGGAATATGCTGGAGCTAGTTTTGCATAGAAATGTTAAGAACTGTGTACTCCAAATTTGTTATATAAGATGGAATATGCTGGAGCTAGTTTTGCATAGTAATGTCAAGAACAGTGTACTCCAAATTTGTTATATAAGATGGAATATGCTGGAGCTAGTTTTGCATAAAAATGCCAAGAACTGTGTACTCCAAATTTGTTATATAAGATGGAATATGCTGGAGCTAGTTTTGCATAGTAATATCAAGAACAGTGTACTTCAAATTTGGTATATAAGAAGGTATATGCTGGACCTAGTTTTGCATAAAAATGTCAAGAACTGTGTACTCCAAATTTGTTATATAAGAGGGAATATGCTGGAGCTAGTTTTGCATAAAATGACAAAACCGTGTACTACAAATTAGTTATCTATATAAAAGCGAATATGCTGGAGCTAGTTTTGCAATAAATATCCAAACCTGAGTTTCTCCAAATTTGTTATATAAGATGGAATATGTTGGAGCATGTTTTGCATAGAAATGTCAAAACCCGCGAGTACTCCAAATTTGTCATACGAGAAGGAATATGTTGAAGCAAATTTTGCATATCTTGTCAAAACCGGAATACTCCCAAATTTTTTATATACGAAGATCAAATATGCTGGAGAAAGTGTTTTGCATAGAAGTGTCAAAAACTGTGACTCCAAATTTGCTCTTGGGAAAACGCACCATTTGGAGCTGATCTTATGAAGGAATTGTTACTTTCCTTACAGAAAGTAAACACATATTAAATAACATTGGTTGTATATAGTGTGAGGTAAGAATCTCAGGGGCAACCATGAGTACATATACAAGAAAGCTAACAGAATGTGAGTATGCATTGTTTTTACAATACTCTAGAAACACTTCGAAATACCCTGAACATTGTAAGTTGATAACTTTCAATATTGGTACTTGCTCGAGATGGTTCAATAATGAAATTTATATTGAATAACTCTTTACCTGTATATCTCAAGTAAAGTACACTGACAATGTCGATTGTAAAGAACTTGCTTTTATTTTTAAGAAAATGACATGTCATTCGAAATGGAAGAACATAAAATAAGATATGAAAAGTTTTAGTGAAGAAAATAAACATTTAATCACTAAAATATTTTTCTATCCAGAATTTTCTTCGACTGAAAGGTGTATATAGACATAGCTAAATGCATAATTGAATACATGTTTGATATACTTTGTATGCATTGAAATTTTTGCTCAAGCTAACTACAGTAAAACATAGAAAAGAAATAAAATGAATTAATGAATATAATAAAACAAACTATTAAGATGGGGAAAAAAAAATCATTTGCATTTGCCTTGTCTTTCATTGTTGGACAAACCTATGAAACCAATGTTTTACCATTCATTACAATAATGATAGTTTATACAAAGTTGTAATGTGCAGTATTTTAGATGGTTAAGATAAGGTTGATAATTTGGGATTTATTGTATACATGTACTACATCTTCAGATAAATCTCTCACTGGACCCTCTCAGTGAATTGTTTTTGTTAGGGTTTATCATCGGACTTATTCCTGGGAAAACAGCAGGTATTAATAGCTGTACCTGGTTTGTAGGTCAAACATATGTCTTAATTTGATTTGTTTGTTTGCAAGGAGGGGTTGCTAATTAACCTTCACTGTGTTATGATCCATGGCACTATAAATCACTCAGAGAGGGATTTGTGTCGGACCTATCACAACAATAGGCAAACAAAATCCTGATTGTGCTACGGCTGTCAAAGTGTCATTAAAATTTTGATTTAAATAATTGAAACAACTAGTTTCAATAAAAATATTAATTATATCAAGAAAACTGCAGTTTAGTCTATGAAACATTTCTACGGTTGATGAACGCATTTATATTTGTAGACTGCATGTTAATTAGTCAACTAGAAATGTTATAAAATTTGAAAAAGAAATGGCAGGTAAATTAATAATATATCATTATATGTAGATGTGGTACCTTACTCGTCATTGCCCGGGGGAAAGGAAAACACTAAGCAGATTATTCTACCAAATGGCATGATCATAGAATATTACTTGTTTGGGGTTTTGTTTTCAAACAACTGAATAAGTAAGTGGTGATAAGAGATTCAGCCATTTGTTTTGGTAGTTTTCATTATCGTTTTTGAAATAAATCAGTTGATGACTTAATTAACTAATTAATTGATTGATTGATTCCAAACAAAAATGATAATAATATTAATAATTCAGGAAAAATGAACAAATTCATTTGTATGTTTCATTATATCCTATCCTGTATCGAGTGGAATCGAAAACGTGAACCATAGAAACATGTACTGTAACTGCAATACAGAGCTGATTTGGAAAATAATATACATGTGTTTATTGAAGAAAACATGCATGGAAAAAAAAAAATGTAAATAATATAAACGAATAATGGCAGGTTTAGGCTTAATGGCCCTTTAACCGCAGATCAGTAATTTCAAAACACTGATTTTGCAAGATATCAGAAATCGAGCCTAAAGAAATTATAATTAAAAACATAAATGTGTTGCTTTAAAACCATAGAAAACTTCGAATATCACTACATGTGAAAGAATTTTGTGCTACACGTATATGTGTGTCAAACTTGTTTGCAATTTTCTGTTTACAATATACGATACAATGTATCAATTTTGCAATGTAACATTGCAGCAGGGGTCAAGCCTATAATGACCTTTAATTTCCGCACAGTAGAAATAGGGAATAGTATTCTTTTATAATGATTGTTACTTTTACAGCATTTTATGTATATGGCAATTGCATACTTTATTTTGTACATTACATTTTCAGTTTTGAAAAGTTAATAGTCGTAGATTGAATGCGTAATCATTGTACTTGGTTATGAAGTTTTAACGACTTATCAAAATGCGAGCATGGTCTCTAAAATCTCATTAACCCTAGGTGGTCCAGTGCAGTAGAATTAATAAATTAAACGAGACTTACCTGGAAGTTGAAGTTCAATTATTATTCTACTGCTACTGGACCACAGGGTTTAATGCCCACCCAATTACCCCTCCCATATGTATAAGCCATTGTCGCATTTTGCATAATTATGTATGCTCTGAAAGTCTGCTTGGTCATCTGATAAGATCATATGTTCATCTCATTAAACCCTGTGGTCCAGTAGCAGTAGAATAATAATTGAACTTCAACTTCCAGGTAAGTCTCGTTTAATTTATTAATTATCTAGGCTCTTGTTTTATTGTCAAGCACTTACAATAGTAAAGCATGCTGTCCTACTGGCAGCTCTTGATTATCAGGACTAGTTGTTGGTATTTTCTACTCGCAATGTTGGGGTTGATGCCAGCAAAACACTAGTGCATACAACTTTATCATTCACTTGAGATTTTAGCTAAATAGTTAAAATGTCAAAGAAAATATCAGTTCAGTGCTTTTATTACTTTTTGTGAATTGAAAATTTGCTTTAAATATAAGTGAATAATTTTGTATTAAAAAACGTATATCTCTTATTTCAATCAACTAAAGTACTTGATAGTTGAATACGTAAACTCTGTCTTAGTTTTGTTAGGGAAATGCAAAAATGTTGCATTTAATTGTATTTCATTTATATAACATGTTTGTCAATAATAATGTTAAAGAAAATGATGACATTATGGATTTAAGTATACAGTAACAATCCTCTATTAAGTCAACCAATGTTTTTTTTATAAATTAGTCTTAATAGTGAGGTGGTCTTAATTTTTGGGTGGTCTTAATGAGGTTTTTTACTATAATAGGCAACAAAAGTTCTGTATACACACTTTTTTTACTCTTAGTGGTCCTTTACGCAGACACTACCATTCTTTATTTGTCAGGGCTTTACGACCAATACAAGGTCAGATTTCACCAATCACAGGGGACCATCAGGTCACTGTCAGGTATGTTATATGAATTAAACTTTATTTTAGAAATAATTACATATTTCTTAGAGATTGAAATTATTCATTTTATTAGACTGAAATGAACATTTTTGTTACATTGTTTTGAACTTTTCATAATATTGATTTCTTATATTAAATTCATCTTTTAAAGAAATGAAAGAAAAAAATATCTTGGAATAGAATTGCATACTTGTAAAAAAAATTGTCATTAAAATACCTATTAATTACATTTACTTTGGTTTATAGTGAAATTAGTACCGGTAGAAAAAAAAAAGAAAAGAAAAAATAGATGAATGAATGTACATGTATTATAGTCTAGAATGAATGAAGTAGAATAAAAGTTAGGAGTGTAAATAATTTGTTCGCACATTAATGTTGTGTTTCAGAGAAATGAAGGAAAGACCAAGGTCTACATTAGAGAAGAGAAAGTCTAGTGATACAGGCAGTAAAGCCAAGAAAACAGGTATGCTTACTTTAATGTAAGGGAGCTTTAATTTATTCCTGAATACAATATAGTATTCCTATAGTTACTATATTACCTGTTTCTACAAATGACATAAATGACCATTTGTTATTGTTCTACATGAGGACATTAATTCAATCTAGGCCTATTATGAGATACAATCATAATTTACTTTAATATTTCTATGTTAACCTTCATTAGGTTTCAGATTTTTAGTTTTGATATCCCTAAATCTGTAATGGCAGGAAACTTTGTATAGTGATTGTGTGTCTGTGTGTTATATATATTATATTGTGAACTAACAAAATCTTCATACACTACAAGTCAGATTTCAACCAAACTTGCCAGGATTGTTCGTCGGGTGAACGGCTTACAAAGTTGTTCAATACATGCATAAATCCTAAATTCACTAGACACTACTGCATTATGGCAAACAAAACAAAATTTACTTCTGTTCCTTCAATTTATTGTTGTATTAATGCGGTGGCATAGCAATTTTTTCACAAATGCAATCTTGTTATTTTTGTAAAGAATATTTTTCTTAAAATTAGACCTGATTTTCTTTGATATTTAGGTAGCAAGAAAGCAGCATCAAGTACTGGAAATAGTAAGCAAAAATCTATACCTGCAAATACAACAAAAATAAAGAAGATGGAGAAAGCATGGAGATGATGATAAACAACACCTAAGAAATGACTTAGTTTTACTTTATCATTAACAACTTACATTGAATACATTCCTATTTTATTATTTGTTTAAAAACAGCCACAAAAATCAGAATAAGTTTTGTGTTATTTTTAAACAGTTTATAGTTGTGCTATGATATGGTTTTGAATGTGTAAGAATTTGTGATTAATCTTTCAGTATTATGCTAGATGATCAACAAAAGTCATAGAGTGTTTTGTAGTTGATTCACATACTAGACAATACAATTGTTATTTGATGCTGAGTAGACATTATTTTAGCCATTTCAAATTCAATTGTTTGACATATTAAGTCATACGGAAAATCAGGTTTTGATTTTTGCTATATTTGGGGGGCACTTAATATTGTGGGAAAAAAAGCTAGCTTATTATGCCACCGCAGCATCTGCGATGCGGTGGCATATAGCGATTCACCTGTGTGTGTGTTTGTTTGTGTGTGTGTGTGTGTGTGTGTGTGTTATATAGATTATATAGTGAACTTAAAAAATCTTCTTGTGAAAAACCACTAGTCCAATTTAAACCAAACTTGGCAGGATTGATCCTTGGGTGAAGGGCTTCCAAAGTTGTTCAAAGAATTTCATTCCATGCAGAAATCTGGTTGCCATGGCAACCAAAAGGAATTATAAGAATAAATTTAAAAAATCTTCTTGTAAAGACCCAGAAGGCCTAGAGCTTAGATATTTTGCATAAGGCATTGTCTGGTAGACCTCTACCAAGATTGTTCAAATTATAGCCCTGGGGTCAAAATCGGCCCCGCCCCAAGGGTCATTGATTTTCACTATATGTACATATAGTAAAAACTAAAAATACCTTCTTGTAAAGACCCAAAAGGCCTAGAGCTTAGATATTTTGCATAAGGCATTGTCTGGTAGACCTCTACCCAGATTGTTCAAATTATAGCCCTGGGGTCAAAATGGGCCCCGCCCCGGGGGTCATTGATTTTCACTGTATGTACATATAGTAAAAACTAAAAATACCTTCTTGAAAAGAACCAAAAGGGCTAGAGCTTAGATATTTTGCATAAGGCATTGTCTGGTAGACCCTTACCAAGATTGTTCAAATTATAGCCCTGGGGTCAAAATTGGCCCGGCCCCAGGGGTCATTGATTTTCACTATATGTAAATATTGTTAAAACTTAAAATACCTTCTTATAAGGACCCAAAAGGCCTAGAGCTTAGATATTTTGCAGAAGGCATTGTCTGGTAGACCTCTACCCAGATTGTTCAAATTATAGCCCTGGGGTCAAAATCAACCCCGCCCCGGGGGTCATTGGTTATCCTTACATGTATATAGTAAAAACTTACCGTAAAAACTTTAAAAAAAATCTTCTAGTAATTGACAAATGCTAGAGGTAAGATATTTTGCATGAAACATAGTGTAGTGAAGCTACAAATTATAACCCTGGGGTCAAAATTGGCCCCACCCCTAGGGGTCATTGATTTTCACTATGAACATAGAGTAAAAATTAAAAAATCTTCTTATCTGAAGGTACAAGGCTTAAAGCTTTGATATTTGGTATATAATATCATCTTTGGGTCCTCTACTAAAGTTGTTTTAATTATGCCCCTAGTGTTGAAATTGCCCTGCCCCAGAGGCGCTAGATTTCCTTATATGTATAAAGTAAAAACTTGAAAATCTTCTTCTCTGAATTGACAAAGGCTAGAGTTGAAATATATGGCATGAGACTTTGCGAAGTGAACCTCTACCAAGATTGTTCAAATTTTAGCCCTGGGGTCAAAATTGGTTCTGCCCCGGGGGTCATTGATTTACATTATGTATATCTAGTAAAAAAATAAAAAATATTTTTGTCTGAAGGTACAAGGCATAGAGCTTTCATGTTTGCTATATAATATCATCTATAGGTCCTCTACCAAAGTTATTCAAATTTTTCCCCTGGTGTCAAAACTGGCCCTGTCCAGGGGCATGATTCTCATTATGTACACATAGTAAAAACAGAAAATAAAACAAATGTTTTCTGAATGGGAGAAAGCTTCAGCTTAGATATTTGACTTGAAATGTTGTTTGGTGGACCTGTATCAAGATTGTTCTGAATTAAACCCTTGGTTTTTGGGTCAAAATTTTGCCTTGACCAAGGGGACAGTGACCTACTTTCTTGTCCTTTGATGTACAGCAATGAAATTTTGACCATGTGCACAGTTTTAGTTGTAAAATTGAACTTTGATATCAGGTGACCTAGATTTTGATAATGTGACCTACTTTCTTGTGCTTTGATCTAAAGCTATGAAATTTGAACCATGTGCACAGATTAAGATGTAAAGTGGACTTTGATATCAGCTTACCTAGATTTTGACAAAGTGTCTTACTGTGTTGTCCTTTGATGTAGTCATGAAATTTGGCTGTGTGAAATATGACCTTCACCACCAAATTCACTAGACTCAAGTGCATTGATATATTCCTGCTCTGATCTTTTATTTGATTAACAATAGATTTAATCACTAATTTGATAATAAGATTTAGATAGGTCAGGGATCTATGCATTATGACAATCTTCAATTGTATAGAAACAAAAAAAAATCTTTTCCTACACTACTATTTAGTGTTGTATTAATGTGGTGGCATAGCATTTTTCTCAAATGCAATCTTGTTTTAATCTAGGAACAGAAATTTACCAGTTTCTGTATCTGAATTGCCTTCTTTAGTTTTGCTTCCAGTTAAGTCATAAATATTACATGTTTGTATTCCAGGTTATTAGGCATTGAATATTTATGTAAAAAAAACAAAAAAAAAACAGATAATTACTTACAAAATGAGAAACATGAGTTTTTGCTTGTTTGTTTTACTGATTGTTCCATTTAAAAAAAAAGATATTTCACACCATTCATATAGGTGTACAAATATGGGAAATAGACAAAAACCTCCCTTCCAAAAATGACAAGTCGGACAAAAGCCCCCACATGAAAATGACAGGGCAGACAAAAGCCCTCATGTGAAAATGACAGGGTGGACAAAAGCCCTCATGAAAATAACAAGGGGAACAAAAGCCCTTCCATGTAGATGGCAGGGCGGACATAAGCCCTCCCTAACAAAAATATATGTGTTTTTTAAATACCTGGGTTCTTTTTTATTCAATGCACTCAACATATTAAAATTGTAACATATACATTTGTTGTTGTTTTCGATTGGCTTATGTATGAGCTAGAACACACTTACCGTATGCTGTATTCCAGAATAATTCTTTCATAATGAATAAAATGCACTTACAGATTTAATCATTTATTATTCAGATACCTGTTCAGAATGATCTGGAATATGGCATAAGTGTGCTAAAGCTCATACAAACACGCTTATGCCAATGAAAAAAAATATTTCTGATTACAATTTTAATATATTCAGTTATATATATGGGTTGAAAGTAGAATTATCACTTTTATACTAATCATGAACATAAGGTAAATGTCTGTGTGGGTATTGATGTTATTAATGAAAAGGGAGGTAATAAAAAAAGAAAATTATTTGCAGACAGCATTTTATGCGTAATATTTTGTGTGTTTTGATTTTTTGTTATAATATTATTTGTACCTATCTTAGAATGTATATCATTTAAAAACGAATATTATTGTTGTTTTCAGTCCTTATAGAATACATACTGTGTGGCATATATAAGTATCTTTCAGTATTCATGTGACAAGAGCATGGTTCTTTGACATATATCAATATAGATCTCACTATTATATTGATAATTGAAATAAAACATGTTCCAGACATTTGTAATGAATGGGTCTCTTCTATGATTTAAAAATTATTTTTGATTACATTAAATTTCGATTACTTAAAACAAATTTGCAGTTAGAGCGTTAATTGCCCCGCCTATGCGGTGCTCTTGTTTCGTGAGTAGGTGCTAAAGTAAGAATCTATTGACAGACTTATTACTTAGATCTATGAGTTTATTTTATTAATACAGACTTATATGTACTGTATTGATATTTTGTTACTTCTTTTATTTATTTTTGCCCGTGCTGTGTTCTTTATAATTCATATTTTTTAGTTCTGATTTTCTTCAATAAAAAAGTTGTATGTAAATTTGCAAGTTTGTTAACATCTTAAGTAAATTTGTATCTGTCTGAATACATACATTACAACAGGAATTACAAGTTTTGTTTTTTATTAGCTTGACTATTCGATAAGAATAAGTAGAACTATTGTAGTCACCCGAGTGTAGGAGTTGGCGTCGACGTAACCACTTGTGTTAAAGTTTTTGTAATACCTCAAATATTTTCAAAGTCCATTGACATATGGCTTTGAAACTTTGCACACTTGTTCACCATTATAACCCTAACCTGTAGACAGGAGGAGGTAACTGTATCAAGCATTCTGACAGAATTATGCCCCTTTTTCGACTTAGAATTTACGTTCAAGTTTTTGTAATACCTCAAAAATATTTTCAAAGTCCATTGACGTATGGCTTTGAAACTTTGCACACTTGTTCACCATCATGATCCCAACCTGTAGACAGGAGGAGGTTACTGTATTAAGCATTTTGACAGAATTATGCCCCTTTTTCGACTTTAATTTACATGCCCCTTTTTCAACTTAGAATTTACATTTCGGTTTGCATACCACCTCAGATATTTTCATATTCTATTGAAACAAGTTGAAATTTTATACTCTTCTTTGAGAGCATAATAGGACTCTCTCCAAGACCTATAACTGTAACATGGATTTAAAGAAAAATTTGTCCTTTTGTTATTAACTCAGAAAATTTTACATTATCAAGGCTCTTTTACTATCAAGCACTAAGAATAATGGAGTGTTGCTGTCCTACCGACAGCTCTTGTTACTGTATACAATTGCTAGTTGTGCAGCTTTTTTAGCTCACCTCTAAGCTTTTGGGATCACAATGTGCATTCCTAATGGCGCCGTAACTTTTTCTCCTCCTATACCAAGGGACCAATATTGTTTAAACTGAGCAAGAATGTTCCTATCATGAAGCTCTTTAAAAATTGTTCAAAGAATTCCAATTCATGCTAAATCCTGGTTGCCATGGCAACTGAAAGACAAAACTTAAAAATTTTCTTCTAAAAAATCCAAGCAGCTAAAGCTTAGATATTAAGCATGAAACATCTTCTAGTGGATGTCTACCAAGTTTGTTCAAATAAAAGCCCAGGGGTCAAAATTGGACACGCCCTAGGGGGTCATTAATTTTCCCTATATGTATATTTTCTTTGGGTGGTCACCTTTGAAAATTGTTTAAAGAATTGAATTCCATGCAGAACTCTGGCATGGCAAAGAAATAAAAACTTAGAAAATCTTCTTTAACGAAAGGAATTTATTTGACCACAGGGCATTAATTTAAACAAGTATTGTAGAGATTCACCCACTAGACAATATTTGATGCCAAATATTTCCGCCTAGCCCTTGTTTTGGAGGAGAGGATTTCTTATTTTTTGTGATCACAATTTGTCCATCATGTGTCTATGTGCCTGTCGTCATGCTTTTTCATTTTCTCTAAAACCATTGGGTCAGATTTGATGAAATTTCCCTGGGTTCTACTAAAATTGATCAAATGGTTCTGCTCCATTGAATATCTGAAAGGGAGGGCCAATTTGACCCCTGGGCCATAATTTGAACAAGCAAAGTTGTTGAATTTATATCCACCGCCAAGTAGTGGTTATTACTTACACAACAACTGGAGACATAAGGCTCTATTTATGTGAATTTATCATGGCATGCAATTTTCCTTTTCGTATTGATGATTATCATAAAGTCTTGTTGAAATCAATCCAGATTTGAAAAGAAATAGCAGTATTGCTCTATATGCATACTGGAAAACTAATCAAGTGCCTAACTCTGTCTTGAAGACTCTGACTGGAACAAGGCAATGATATGTGCGTCTCCCCTTGATATTTATTGTTGCAATAAAGTTTCATTGAATTCCAGCAAGTAGTTGCAGAGAAGTAGCACGGAGACGATTATTGCTCTATATGCATACTGCATAACTAATCAAGGGCCATAACTCTGTGTTGAAGAGTCTGAGCGGCATAAGGCGACATAGACATCTATTGGTATTGATGGTTCCCATAAAGTTTTGTTGAATTCCAGCCAGTAGTTGCAGAGAAAAAATGCAGAAATGATTATTGCTCAATATGCATACTACATAATAATCAAGGGCCATAATTCGTCTTGAAGGGTCTGACCAGAACAAGGCGATGATATGTGCATCTCCTCTTAGTATTGATGGTTCCCATTAAGTTTCATTGAATTCCAGCCAGTACTTTCAAAGAAATTGCACAGAAACGATTATTGCTCTATATGCATACTGTGTAACAAATCAAGGGCCATTACTCTAAGTTAAAGGGTCTGACCGAAACAAGGGGGCAATATGCGCATCTGTTCTTAGTATTGATTGTTTCCATAAAGTTTTGTTGAACTCCTGCCTGTATTTGCAGAGAAATAGCATGGAAAGGATTATTGCTCTATATGCATACTGCATAACTAATCAAAGACCATAAGTCTGAGTTAAAGGGTCTGACCAGAACAAGGCAACGATATGCACATCTCCTCTTGGTAATGAAGGTCCCCATAAAGTTTCATTGAATTCCAGCCATTAGTTGCAGAGAAGTAGCTTGGAAACAATTATTGCTCTATATGCATATTGCATAACTAATCAAGGGCCATAACTCTCGAGTTAAAGGGTGTGACAGAAACAAGCCAATGATATGCGCATCTCCTTGTGATATTGATGATGCCCATAAAGTTTCAATGAATTCCAGCCAGTAGTTGCAGAGAAGTAGCGTGGAAAGAAATTCGGACGGATGGACCACGCCTTAACAATATCCCCCTCCCGATTCCATCAGGATAATAATCTTGGTAGAAATCTATGATTCTTGCTGAATATCTAATCTCTATCTCTTCTATCTAATCTCAACCCTTTTGGGTTTAAATGAAGATGATTTTTGAAGGAAACCCAAAAAAGATTAGTCACTATGGATGTTATTATCATATTTTACAGTCTATTTTGGTCTTTATGTATGAACATGTTCCAACAATATGCATTATAACCTTCAAATACTACTTATTAGAAAATATTTCCAGCCAAAAATCTAAACAGAACCCTTGTAGTTTGAAGGAAATGTTTTTTTAATTATTTATATTATTTTATGTATACAAGGATAAACCCATAATCCCCAGTCCAGGCCAAATATGACCCCACCCAGGGCAATAGTTTGAACAATTTTTGTAGCAGTTCACTAGACAAATCACTGACAGATTTGAAGAAGATATTGAAAAACTTTACTTTATACAAAGGGAAACGCATGCCCTTAGGGGCGGGGCCAATTTTGATCAATATAGGAACTAATAGTTACACAAAGTTCGTACAAGTTTGGTGTAATGGAACTGATCTCATGTAGGAAAATTCTATTTACCAGTTTTTTTTGGCCCTTTCAAGGCAATGCTTTATGAAAATCAGGTCATTTCGGGCAATATTTGCCCAAATGTAAATTTGTTTTAAGAACAAGAGCTGGTACGCAAAAGTGACAATGCCCCCCAAAAGGTTTCTAATATAAGAAACAACAAAGCAGAATATCCCGAATTTTATTCATAATTGTAATTTGATAAATAAATAGAATACTTCTAAATAACATGTACACAGCATCAAAATGAAGTATTTTTGATAAATTACTAAATCATGAAAAATATACTAACAAATAATGCACATACGAATTCTAGTAAACACTATCACTTTTTATTTTTAAGTATGCCTTTTACAGTTTAAAAATGTAAACAACAGGTGCATACCTTAATGGCATATGATCACAATAGATCACTCCTCATTGCACACAGTAGGTCAATGGGTCACATTTATAGTTATCTTAGTTAAAATTTTGATAACACACACTGAAGTGTACAAATTGTATTATTTTGTAGAGAGCCATACTTGAATGTATGGGCCATGTACTGTTTTGTCCAAGTATAAATCAAATATATTCATCACAAGAATTATGACAAATAACTTTGGGCTTTCAGAGAAGTAGATTTTTTTAAGGTTTTAGTATATATATAAGGTGTCTCCCACCAGGGAAGGCCAATTTGACCCCTAGGCCAGAATTTTTATAATCTTGAAAAAAGTTTCATGCCAAATACAAAACCACTTTTAATACAAGATTGGGGCAGGGTTAATTTTGACTAATGATTAATTTCTGTAGAAATCTTGAAATTGATGCAACATGCTGTAATTATCAAACTTCTGGGCTTTGCAGTTTCACACAATAACACTTATACACTGTAGCCTCGATAACTCGCTCTTCACTATAACGCTAATCTCAGTAGAGCGCTCATAGACCTTGGCTCCCAAAAAAAAAACAAAAAAAACTTCCCCCCCCCCCCCCCCCAAAAAAAAAAATTTTTTTTTTTTTTTAATTAGACTTAGATTTATAGCGCGCTATAACGCTTGCTCAATTTGATAGCCAAGTACAATAAACAATTGTTATTAGGACATTTATGATCGCCAAAGGTGTGAAAAACATGCCCAGGTAAGCGTTTATCCGCTCTTTTGTTGTTTTACCTGTCCATCAGTCATGCATCAAATTATTTCCAAAATCTCAAATTCATTTCATAACTGTTACATTGGCATTCGGTGGTGAGTATAAATAAGCTTAAAGCCCAAAATCAATTTAAAATCCTGCACTGTAAATAAAGCGGCCATGACAGGTGGTAATTGGCGTTTGATTTACTAGGGGACACAACTAAAGCTGGACTGTAAATTACAGTGTCATTTACAGTCCAGCTTTAGTTGTGTCCCCTAGTTAATAAAACGTCATTACAGTAATGGCTACCTGTTTTACACTACACTCATGATTTATCATTTTCTTTCGAAAGTTTTTTCCTTTCTCTTAAATATAATTAGTATTATTTGTGAATATAATATATGTTTACATCATTGAATGGTTTTAGAAAAAGATAATGTCGATATTCATTGAACAGTAAGTAAAAAAATCAGCGTTAAATATATATGCAGTGGGTGGGGTAATGCGGTAATTTCGCAATGAGCGTTCTAATGAGAGCCTCGTTAGAACGCGGTGTTGAGACATTGGACCCCAACATGAGCGTTTTAATGAGGCTGAAGTGTATATGTTTTCTTATGTAATGTCTATATAAATTAAGTGACTCAGGCGGCCATAAATTGACCAAAGGGTCATGATTAAAAATTAATACATGTATCAGTTAAGTGGAGGCCCATAAGGAAATATGCTACAACTGAGCTCATATAAAATATGTAACATTACATACAAAATGACTAACTGTGACCTAGACCTGAGGAGGAACAAACCTGTGCTCTGCACATAGTCTATTGTTAACACTTCTACCAATAGTTTCAAATTCCTTCCACCGGTTCATAAGATACAGATCGGACACAAAATTGCTAACTTAATATAAAATATAAATATTCAATGAAAGCTGCCTAAATGAACTAAAATGAAGTTAAATTAATTATCTAACAATGATTTTAAAGATGTAATAAAATCTTGCAAATAGCCAAAAAAACAACAAAACAAACAACAAACTAACAAACAAGACAAAAATGATAAAAGAAAAAAGAAAATAAAAGTGCAGTAAACATAATACAACAGTATCATGTATCACAACAAATTAAAAATGCATGGATGTATTTGCTAAAATCATGATATAAAGAAAAAAAACTCAAACTCAATATTAACATACAGATACTAAATACCAAAATCACATTATATGAAATTTGATCAGTTAAAATAACATTATTAAAATTAAGGAACTCTAATGAGATCCAAAAGCCCTAGAAATATATAAATTTCAATTTTTTACATAAATCAGCGGGGACACTTAGAACATAAGATATGTAAAAGATAATTAAGAAGCATACTTAGAAATAAATTGTTAATCTTATTTTTCTGCTTTTCTTAGCCATATATGAGTCAAAATGTTTTAATTTTGGGTCTTTTTCACAATTAGAATAATTATTCTGGAACAATAGAGTGAGCAAATTATCTGAAATTTTGCAATAAGTTATTAGATAACATCAAATAGAAAACATCCCAAAGAATTCTTAAGTCCATTCATGTCAAAAGACCTCAGTGGAGTCCCTTTAATATACATGCACATGTCACAGAATGAAATTAAAACAAAACATCTTGCTCATGGTGATGGATGCTCCACAAAAATTAAGGACTATATATATATAAGCAAAACCTATGAACCCCCAGGGCAGGGCCAATTTTGACATTTGAGGCATAATTTGAACAATTTTGAAAGAGGTCCACTAGACAAAGTTCATGCCAGAGAAAAGTTTTTAAATGTTTTTGCTTCATGCAAAATGTTTCAGTTTATAGTAATTTATAAAACCCTAGACTTTCAAAACATAATTGGCAGAAAGGCAGTTCAAAAAGAAAAATTTAAAACATTATACTTTTGAATGAAAAAGTTGACTTTCTACCTCTAAAACCAAGTAAGGTTTTGTGATTTCGAGAGTTTATGTTGCAATAATGTTCCCTTATATGATACCAGAACTGCTTAATCTAGCAACTGGAGTGGTTCAAATAAAAATGCAAGTTTGAATAACTAGAGGGCCATGATGGTCCTTATATCGCTCACCTGATTATTTCATAAAGTTTTTCAATATATGCCTTTTCATGTGCTGTCACCTAGTTTTTGCACCAAGATGACCCATATTCAAACTTAAGCTAGAAATCATTTGAACAATCTATAGTGTTAACAAGGTTTACCAATATTTGGCATGTGTGATGTATTTTTTGACCCCAGATGAATGATATTTAAACTTAACAACCTTTCTGACCAAGTCAAGGATATTTGAACCAAAACAGTAGCCACTAGAGTGTTAACAAGATTTTCTATTTTTAGCTCCTGTGACCTAGTTTTTCATCCAAGATGACCCATGTTGAAACTCTGATAACTGATAAGAATTGAAACAAAAATGTGACCCTTAGTGTGTTACAAAACTAAATGTGCACTGATGACGGACATTCAACAATCCTAAAAGCTCATCCTGAGCTTAAAATGTCACCCGTAATTGGTTATAAAAGTTTTGAAAGCAGTAATTTGATGAAATGTCTCATATATAACAGGCATATGGAAACACATTGTTATATTAGCCATAATAAGAAAAGTACTTGTTTTTTTGGTATCTCGTAAACATCCTATGGCAATATCTTTAAACATTTCAATTACCTTCTAATACAACTCTATCTTAAAAAGAATAAACTGTTTGACAACAATATCTCAGTACAGTGTTTTCAGTGACATACTAATGGAAGAGACGACTGATAGATATAATATTAATTATGGCCCTACTTTTACAACACACAGACAATATCACATTATAATTATTGCACATTGAATTGTGAACTTCTATATTACATGAAATAAAGAATGTCTACAAAATGAACTTGTACAATAAAAGCACACAAAGTAATATACATAGTACCAGTATAGTTAAATATTTCCCCTGATATAGGTGGTCATGCTTACTTTCAGGAATCTCAATATCAAAATACTTCATTTATGTTTGTCTGCTCTAACTAAACACACAGATTCTTTTTAATTTATCTCTGTAGTTAATATAAACAGCAACAGGTTGAATTGGACTTTACTGTTTCAGTTAAAGTCAATTTACTAAAACAAGGCTGAGGACAAATCATTCAATACATGGGTAAAAATAAAAAATATTCCCCTAAATTATGAAATCAGTAACTTGAAATTTACATTCATACCATTGGGTCTTGGTTAGGAAAATGAGCACAATGGCTCCTGTATACCATGTTCATTTAGTGTAAGTAGGCTAAGTCTGTGAGCATAAAGTTACAGAAAAACTCATCATAATGTGCATACACCTTGAACTGGCTGGTTTGTAAAATAACAACTACTATATGACATTAAAAATTGACATCTCGTTTGGATTGTATGTCATATATTTACAACTTTGTCAAAAAAAATCTTTAATAATTTTAATACACTTTGCCTGAGAAAAATTTGTTTGGCCAAAAAAAACATCATTCTAGAATTGATGTTGAATGTCATGACAAGTGGTCTGATGCCAGCTACCTTCACCACTCTCAGTTTAGAATAAACAAACATGTATTTTATAAGGTTCATATGTGACACAGAGACAAAATATTTAAGTTTGCAAGAAGCTAATTTTGCTACAATACAATAATAAATTCAAATGCATTTAGTTTTTTGGCCCCATGAAAATATCACAATCTTACTTGTATACAAGGTAATTTAAACTTAGATGATTTTGATATTACAGATTTACTCTGCCATCTCTGGTATATTTAACTTTATAGTTTAATCAAATATGCATCTTTAAAAACAATGCAATAATGAATGTCAATATTTCAAAACTTATCACATTTGTACAGTTAAGCTGTCAAAGTCCCAAAGGGCATGTCTATAACTATGATAATTTTTTCATTTTCATTTTAATTTCACGTCTAAATTTAATTGTATCTTTTAAATACACAAAATATAAGAAAAGTAAGAACTGCAATATCAATTGTCCTTTATAATTCCCCATGTTGTCAGACAGCTTGCACGGACAAGTGAATTTTTTTTCAAGAATTACTTTATAAATATCATATGGACAAGTAGAAAATAATTCAGATAAAACAAATTAGTATGTCAAAACAAGATTTTCCTGGTCCTGGTAACATATTACATTGTACAGGAATTCTATACATAAACTAGTCAAGGTCTATGAACATGACCTTAATGCACCGATACCTGTAAACAATGGGCTTTCCTAATCAATGAGGGTGGTCATCCTATGTAGTAAGACAGCTATTAGTCAGTTGATTATCTAGTTATTGACTCTAATTGAGCAGGAAAGGTTTCTGCAGTATAGGTGTCTGTGACCATGACTTTTATGCATCTGTTCACAAACAGAAAAAGATTCTTTTACTCAAGGAGAGTGATCATCCTATGAAGCTTGCAAGCTGTGGGACAAGTGGTTCTTTAGTTATTGAGGGGAAACAGTTTAAACATTCAAGGTCACTGTGACTTTCAAGCCATAAAGGTCTTGTTCTTAATAAGGGTGATCATCCTATGAAGTTTGAAGACTGTGGGTCAAATTGTTCCTTAGTTACTGTGCAAAAAACGAAATGGTCGATTGACCAACAGACATTCCGAATGACATTAGCAAAACAATATACCTACTTTTCTTTAAAAAGGGGGCATGATTATACATCTTCACAATAGACAAACATGCAAATGAATGTACTAAACTTATCTATTTTCTATATCATTAAATTTAACTCTAAAAGTAAACACTTCACAAATTCAATTACATTGGCATTTTTGTAAATATGTTTGAAGAATATACCATCCAGTCAAACTTTAAGGATGGGATAGGGAATTAGAAGATCCTGAAATGAAAATGCTAAATAAAACAGCCATCAGAACATAGTCTAGTCAAGTAGACCCAGCTACATATATATATATATCAATGGTATAGACAAATTATTGTTAACATACATGTACAGTAGTTAACAGATTAACTGTATCTAAAATGTCTTTTTTTTAATGTAAATAACAATGCAGTTTATCTCTAGTTATCAACAGGACTGCATTTGTGAACAAGAGCTGTCGGTAGGACAGCATGCTCGACTATTCTTAGTGCTTGATAGTAAAAAAAATGCCTGATACAGTTACCTCCTCCTGTTTACAGGTTGGGGTCATGATGGTGAACAAGTGTGCAAAGTTTCAAAGCCATATGTCAATGGACTTTGAAAATATTTGAACTATTACAAAAACTTTAACGTAAATTCTAAGTCGAAAAAGGGGCATAATTCTGTCAAAATGCTTGATAGAGTTACCTCCTACTGTTTACAGATTGGGGTCATGATGTTGAACAAGTGTGCAAAGTTTCAAAGCCATATGTCAATGGACTTTGAAAATATTTGAACTATTACAAAAACTTTAACGTAAATTCTAAGTCGAAAAAGGGGCATAATTCTGTCAAAATGCTTGATAGAGTTACCTCCTCCTGTCTACAGGTTGGGTTCATGATGGTGAACAAGTGTGCAAAGTTTCAAAGCCATATGTCAATGGACTTTGAAAATATTTGAACTATTACAAAAACTTTAACGTAAATTCTAAGTCGAAAAAGGGGCATAATTCTGTCAAAATGCTTGATAGAGTTACCTCCTCCTGTCTTCAGGTTGGGGTCATGATGGTGAACAAGTGTGCAAAGTTTCAAAGCCATATGTCAATGGACTTTGAAAATATTTGAACTATTACAAAAACTTTAACGTAAATTCTAAGTCGAAAAAGGGGCATAATTCTGTCAAAATGCTTGATAGAGTTACCTCCTCCTGTCTACAGGTTGGGTTCATGATGGTAAACAAGTGTGCAAAGTTTCAAAGCCATATGTCAATGGACTTTGAAAATATTTGAACTATTACAAAAACTTTAACGTAAATTCTAAGTCGAAAAAGGGGCATAATTCTGTCAAAATGCTTGATAGAGTTACCTCCTCCTGTCTACAGGTTGGGGTCATGATGGTGAACAAGTGTGCAAAGTTTCAAAGCCATATGTCAATGGACTTTGAAAATATTTGAACTATTACAAAAACTTTAACATAAATTCTAAGTCGAAAAAGGGGCATAATTCTGTCAAAATGCTTGATAGAGTTACCTCCTCTTGTCTACAGGTTGGGCTCATGATGGTGAACAAGTGTGCAAAGTTTCAAAGCCATATGTCAATGGACTTTGAAAATATTTGAACTATTACAAAAACTTTAACATAAGTGGTTACGCCGACGCCGACGCCGACGCCGACGCTCGGGTGACTGCAATAGCTCTACTTATTCTTATCGAATAGTCGAGCTAAAAAATGCTATGCCACTGCATTAATACAACACTAAATAGTAGGGACAGAAGTAGATTTTATTTTTGTTTTGATACAATTGAACTTTGCCATAATGTAGTTGTGTCTAGTGTATTTGGGGTCAAGGTCATATTTCAGCATATCAAATGAAAGACACTGTACAGATGTGTCTAATGTTAAAATACAAAGGCCAAGTATAATAACTGATTCAAAATAAAATTATTCTTGATAAAACTTGATGAAAATTTCAGTATACTACTGCAATACATAGCTATATAAAACTTTGAAATACAGTAACAGTTATTTTCCTAAAATACTATCTTTTCAATTAAGCATTACATATTCCTGAAAACATAAAAAACATTTATGATTCAAAATCATAATTATATACATGGTGTGAATCATAATGTCCTTATAATGTGCTCAAATTATTTCATAAATATCCACATGCACACAGACAAAGGTAAAACCCTATATACCACCATATCGCAGATTGCAGTGGCATAAAAACATATTGTGTAATTTTAATACTATGGAAAATCAGTGGATACTATTTATTAATGAAATCTGCTATTTCAAGAAAATCAAGATGTAAGATATAAGTGATCACAACTGAACTGTTTCAAATGTTAAAAAACACATCAGTACATAATTTGCAAATTATTGTTTTAAATTTCATCTCTCATTATATTCTTTTAATCATGATTTATTAAACATTTATTAAATCAAATCATTTATGTCTTACTTTATTAGTAAGAATTATTTTGACAAGAGATCAAAAAATTACATAAGAAAAGAAAATCAGATTAAATATGTGCCAAGAACTATGAAGAAACAATAAATTCAATGGTTTATGGTGGTAGAAAAATTTACATAATATATATAAAGCCTGACAATCAATGACTAGGCAATATCTACTACAATGACTTTGTTACTGAATTATATTACTCCACGAGCAGATAATTTATCTTTTAGCATATTAAACACTTGTCGCTGCTGATCAACACTCATCAGTAAAACACTCTGTATAACTTTGGAGGTATTTGGTAGTCTGAAAATAACAACAATGCCAAGTTGATAAAAACAGAAAAGCAAAATAATTAGACCACATATATTAACATGCATTCCAGATAAAACAATCTTTTAAAGGCAGGGCAATAGATGCCTGAATGTAAATTTGTTTAAAGTAATCAAAATTTAAAGTACAGTCCGACCCCAGTTATTCAACAACCCTTTATTCGAATACCTGGCATTATCCGAGGTAGATGGGCGGTCCTGTTTTTATCTCAATATAAATCAATACAAATTTGATTGATTATTCGAAATTCTAACATTTGAGTTTGACATATATGAAGGTCTTATCCTAAAGAATGTTGTGTCTTAAGTCCATCCATTCATTAATAACAAAGTAATAGCCTCAAACAGCAAAAAAAAAAGAAAATTTCAATAATTTGAGGTCGTCATTTATAAGAAATGGTCAATATGACTAACTTGAAAGTCTATCCTAAAAGATTGTTGTGTTGAAGTTTGATCACCATCCATTTAAAAAATAACAAAGCTATACTCATTAATAGCAAAAATCAAGCAAAATTTAGACACTTAACCATGAAGATCAAGTTTAGTCAGATCTAATTCAAGGTCTTGTCCCAAGTATTGTTGTTGCCAAGTATGAAGACATTACACCAAAAACTTAAAAACTGATGATCAAAGTACAAGTTAGCGGACGGTAATGGCAACAGGACTGCAACAATACCTCTATTTTTTGTCTTAGAAAAAAAGTGAAGCTAAAAATCATGGGTTGACTTTGAAAGCACTATGTGGTCCTCATTTCCCTTTTACTTTCTGCCAATTTTAAGAAAACTAAAGTTAGAAGGCCCCCAAATTCATTTAATTTGCTCAAATGACGTGAAAGACAAAAATATGTTTGAAAATCAAGCAGATGTTGAACATTAGAAAGCTGCATCGGAATGTAATTAGAGAATACTCACTTTATAAAACTAGAGTGGTAAACATGAACAAATGTTGCCATGAGAAACTGACAGTCAAATCTATCCATGATCCCTCCATGACCAGGTATTGTGTCTCCAAAGTCCTGAAATATCAGTATCTTCATTAAATTGATATCTTGTACAGTATGATACAAATAATTTCATCAAAACCTCTGCAAGTATTAAATACCTCAGCTAATAAAATAAAATGAATTTGGTGTCTACATTATAATGATACAAAGTCCTAAAAACTGTGTCAAGCAAAATAGTTCTTATAGAAAAGAACATCCTTTTGGAATATTCACATATCATTGTAAGATTACAAAATGTCTTAAATCATTCAATTAGTGTATTATACTAGGAATTACAATTCAACTCAGTTGTGAAGCATGCAAATTTACAATCAAATGATCAGATTCAATGAATCCAATCATACCAGCAATTATACTAGGAATGAATATAATCGTAGTATTAATACTGATTTTTTAACAATGCCAAATGTAATATACATGAATATACAGAACTTCAGATCTCCATGACATCACCATAATCCTAATAATCTAAATCATTACAGTTCAATATAGTTATACATGTACATACATTTTTACCTTTCCTATATGCACTTACATAGTATAAATAGTGAACATTATCCATTTCTTAAATAACAAAAAGACTTTCCACGACATCTACAACAGTAGATGTCATTCACGTTCATCATATTCTGATCAATATAATATACATGTATATATATTAATTTTGATTGAAAACTAACAAAGCACCTTAATATTTGGCATGAATAAAAACACTCTTTAAAATTCTACCATATTTCTTTAAAAACCATAACTGAAACAAAGAAATGAACTAAAGTGTTGATATTTATGGCGAACAATTTTCTTATTGAAGTACTCATTCCTGCCATCATCTTTAAAAAAATCTAGATCACCAGTAGTGAGATTGGCTGATTGACCTATTTCAAACTTACAAGAGGTCATGAGTGTATGATGTGTAATCAGAAAGTAATTCATGACCATCATTTCTTATTATCATTTGAGCCGCGTCACGACAAAACCAACGTAATGCATTTGCGACCAGCATGGATCCAGACCAGCCCGCCCATCCGCACAGTCTGATTAGGATCCATGCTGTTCGCTATCAGTTTCTCTACTCGTAAAGGAGTTGGTAAGCGAACAGCATGGATTCTGATCAGACTGCGTGGATGCGCAGGCTTGTCTGGATCCATGCTGGTCGCAAACGCACTATGTTGGTTTTGTCGTGACGCGGCTCATTTACATTCACGCTCAGTTTCATAACAATCTTACTAATTGTAAATTTTGGCTCAAAAATGGAAATAAATATTTCATTAAAATGTCTTTTTATTCCAATAACAAAGGTCATAACTCAAAAACCCATGAGTTTATTTTGATATTGGGTGGGCTTCATTTCCCTACTTATACATGTACAATCCTGCCAAGTTTCAAGAAAATTGACCAAACAGATTCCAAGTTATGGATGCAGACAGAAGGCTGGACAGAAAACAGACAACTTCATTTCAATCTTCCATTTATTTTATGTATAGGAAACTTCTGTTTACCTTTATTTTAAATGCTCGTTTGAATCCACTGGCAAAGAATCCTCCAAATGGTCCAATGACAGATGCAAATATAGACATGGAGACAGAGTGTAACATGAATGGATACATCTTTACTGTATACCATGGTATTCCTACCTATAATATAATAACAATATTTGTATACAAGTTGTGACTTAACTGATACAAGTAGTTTGGCAATTTTTGTACTAATACATTAACTTATCAAGTTGATATTTTCAGCAATGTACTACTAATTCCTTTTTATAGACAATATAACTAAATGAACATTATACCAAATCATGCAGTACATGATAACCTTTATATGACATGAGTTTTTTTGGTTCATTAAAAGAGCTACATAAATATATAATCACATGCCCATGCTGCTTTTGCAACTCCGTAAATATAGTATAATCTGCAACTAAGCATAAATCTTATGACATATTTGCATTATACAAATCTTAAAGACATCCTCAAATGTGCTTTTCATCTTGTTTTAACTGCCGCATAGAAAAGTTTGATTACCTATTTCTTTTAGTTTGATAAAGAAAATTTGTCTATTATAAGTCCACATGAGTTTCATTACTAATTTATGTGAGCTATGATTTAAAGCGTAAAAAGTAATTATAGCTTGCTGGAAGCTCACATAATATAACCTTACTCAACTTGTTAAATTAATGACATTGTGTATGCTTGCTCAAAATTGCTTCGAAATCTCATTATAATAACTAATACAACTTGCAGGAAAAATTAAACTAGGGCGATCATGCCAAAAACATAGTCTTGTTTATTCTGATTCTGCTTTTTAAAATGGTCAAAGAGAAGTAATGAGCTAGAATTTATCTAAACAATCTTTCTGACCCATTTAAAAGATATTTAGGTTCAAAATGTTTCCTCTAAAGTGCTAACAAGGTTTTTCCATAATTGGACTGTGTGACTTAGATTTTGATCCCAGATGACCCATATTTGACCTTAATCCATTACTTCATATAGACGTCTTTTCATCCCCCCCCCCCCCCCCTTGAGAAAATACCTTATTTAGTGAGAAAATACCTTATTTAGACCCCAAACACTTGTTTTCATTTGACAGCCGGTGTTAAAAATGTAATCACTTTTTCTGCGCCATCCGCTATCAAATAGATATATCAAGGGGGCCAAGAAAATTTTGAACTTGTGAAAGGCTCAGGTCAACCTTAGGGTAATGTGTAACCAACACTGAAAAGGTTCTAAATCCATTGAGAAATTGCAGCACTCTGAAATCAGTTTTGATGGAAAAATCAACAGAAAATAGGGATTTCTGACAATTTTGAGACGTCCCCCCCGTTGCCATGGTATATATATATATTCAAAATTGACCAAGAAATCATCTAACCAACCTATCTTACAAAATGTCAGGGTATTTGTGCTGAAAATGTGCTAACAAGGTTTTCCATATTCAGGCTCTGTGACCTAGTTTTTGACCCTAATAACCCATATTCGAACTTGAGCCAGAAATCATTTAAACAACTTTTCCGACTAATTTTATCAAAATATCTGGACCAAACAAGTAGCCTCTATAGTGTTACCAAGACTTTTCTAATTTTGTCTCCGGTGACCCAGTTTTTTCGTCTAACTCAAACCATGTCTGAGCAATCACTAAGACAAACATCCTGACAATTTGGTGACAATTGAGGCAAAAATGTGACCACAAGAGTTTCAATATACTAAATGGGGATGGCTGACAGACCCAAATGTCAGACAATAATTTTAACAATCCTACATGCTCACCCTGAGTCAGCTCAGGTGAGCTGAAAACTAAATACTTATATAGATTGTACAGTGCATATTACTACTTTTTCTTCTTTATTTATAACTGATTTAGTAAACAACAAGTTTATCACTATATTGATTAAACATACCAGTTTAAAGAAGATGGTAATGGTTTCTGGAAGATTATACTCTTCTAGAAGAAATACTGGATGACGCTCACATTCCATTGACATCTGACCTTTGTCATCATCATACATGATTGGGCATACCAACAAATCAAACTGTATCAGGAACCATGCAAGCTGCAAAAATCAAATAAGCACAGCTTCAATTTTTCTTCAACAAGTATTTTGTCATCTTTATCAAACTGTATGTAAACAAGATCCACCAGGGCAACCTTCGACTTTTTTTTACCTTTTCTAAAAGTAATCAAATAAAAGGTTTAAACAAATCTTTAAAAATTTCTATAATGTTCAATACTCAGTTTTACATCTGAAACTGTACACCTGGTCCGAATTATATAGCTGTACATCAAAGGACAAGAAAGTAGGTCTTGTTTTGTCCAAGTATAAATCAAATCCATACAGACATTACAAAATTATGATAATTTAACTAAAATATAATAATTTGACCTTGACAGTCAATGTCAGTTCAACCTTTAAGAAGATCTTGTCCAAAAGGTTGTCTTGTCTAAGTATGAAGATAATTTGTTTATTACTACCAAGTAGCAGGTAATAATAGCAAAAAAAAATCAGTGAAAATTCAATAATTTAACCTTCAAAATCAAGGTCATATATCAGCCCATGTCAATTTGAGTTTGATATACATGAAGGTCTTATCCTAAAGAATGTTGTGTCTAAATATGAAGTCAATCTATTTATTATCAAAAAGCCCCACAATGCAACAAAAACCAGGTTTTCAACGACCAAGTATTGATGTGACAGGAATTAGGAATGAAATATGGCAGTTAAGAAAAAATGATGCTGTTTTTTGTACCAACACAGAAAGTTGGTTTCACTAGTTCAAAATAAATATATACCAGATACCCTGAGTATCAATGTCAGGCTTTATTATCATGTAAGCTACACACATGCCAAGTTAAGAATCAATAGGTAAAAGTGTAAATAAGTTATTGAGTAGAAGCTGGAAATTCTATTGAAAACAAGTGACTTGACCGTGCTCCGAAATATATAAGTAGCAATACCAAGCTGCAATTTAATATAAGCTACCCAAACAGCAAGTTTGGTGTCTATTGGTCAAAGCATACTCATAAAGTACTAAAGGTGTGCTAAAAAACAAACCATTTAACATCATTGAGCATGAACAAAGATACATACACACATTCCAAATGCAATTGTAGAGATGCCACCACCAATAAAGCCCTCCCATGTCTTCTTTGGGGACAGTTTAATTAAAGGTGTTTTTCCAAAGAAAAATCCAAACATATATGCCATGATGTCATTGCAAATAATCATAGAAACTGGAAGCAGGAACCTGAAATAAATTAGTCAACAATAGGTTTTATATCTGAAATTTCAGGCTGAACATTAAAGAACATGAGCACTAGGTCTTCACTTTTATCATATTTAGTTTACAAAAACTACAAACCATGGTAACATAATTCACTTTCTCCTTATAGCTACTGACCCACACAACACATCATCATTATTATGTCAAATACATGCATATCAATTTTTAAATCCATCTAGGAATGATAGAATTGTTGACTGGACATGGAAATCAGTGTACTTTTATAAAAATTAATATCATGACTTTTGATCTACAAGTGTGGGGGATTTTTTTAAAGATTTTCACTACATGTTTACTATACATGTCGGGAAAATCAATGTCACCCAGGTCAAGGGCCAATCTTGACCCATTATGGCACCCAGATCAAGGGCCAATCTTGACCCATTATGGCAAACTTGAAGGAAGTCCACGAGACAATTCTCCTGCCAACTATAAAAGCTCTAGCCTTTGTTATTTTGAGAACAGTTTTCAAGTTTTTACTATATTTATATAAATTATAAAGAAATCATATCTAGGGCAGGGCAATTTTTGGTCCACAGCTATAATTCAATCTTGGTAAGTCGACCAGACAATGTTTTAAGATAGTGTTTACTATGTATGTAAGGAAATCCTTTTTACATGAAAGACAGGAACCTGACTTGAACAAACTTCTTAATAAGATCAATTTGACATTGCTTCAATACGGTATCTAAATTCAGGTTTTTTAGAGGAGTATTTCAACAAGAGGGCCATCATGGCCCTTATATTGCTCAACTGATATTTAAGTCTCTATATCAATATTGTTAGCAATGAATGAAAAGCAAAAAAAAATTTCAGAATCTTAAACTGATATTATAATGTTCATATCTGCACCTGAAATAGTGCAAAAGTAAACAAGGTTTTCCCATATATGGGTTGTGACCTAGTTTTTGACATTAGATGACCTATATTCAAACTTGACATAGAAATCATCTGATTAACCTTTTTGACCAATTTCAAGGATATTTGTACCGGAACAGTAGCTTCCCGTGCGTTAACCAGGATTTTCCATATTTGGGCTCTGTGACCCTGTTTTTTTACTCCCAGATAACCCATATTTGAACTTGAGCAAGAAGTCATCTAAAAAGAAAAACAATTCCCAGGATATTCGGTGCAAAACAGTAATCTCTAGAATGCTAACAAAGTTTTTTCATATATGGGCTGTGACATAGTTTTTGATCCCTGGTGACCCATATTCAAACTTGACTTAGAAATCATTTAATCAATGTTTCTGACAAAGGGCTAGGTACGTTTTGGGTCGATTTTGGCCCATCCGCAAAAAATATTCAAAATTTTGATATATCAAAATTAAGCTTTATTTATAACAAATAAAGCAAGATTGAGTCAGATATCTGTTTAGACAATAAAGTTATAATAAATCAAAACAACCTATCAAGAAAACAAAATACTTCAGTTTGACGTCATCAACGTCACGTATTATTTTGAGCGCATCGCTTCGAGTAATTAAAAATACAATGACGCATATGTATTTTCTAAATTGTTTATCGTGTAATACAAATGAGTTGATGATACATTTGATGTACATTTTTACCGTTCAATTACGATTGCAGACATAAATAATTAGTCACCGTGAAGTATAGTAAAACAAACGAAAAGGAAGACATATACAATAGCTTTTATTTATGTAATTCACTTACCCTATTTAAGATACTAGTATGTGTTTAGTTACTTCTGTTTTATAAAATATACAATTACTTTGACAAGTTCATAGTTAAATTGTCGGCACTGAACCTTCTTCAGTTTAAAAGAGCTAACCACCAAAATCTATTAAAAGTTTGTACGAAGAGGCACATATTCGTAATATTACCGCTATGACAATATTTTTTATTCAGTGGTCTTATGTATTTACCGATTTAGAAAAGTTCAGAACTTATATTTAAGAACGTGTACGATTATCATTATCATCATCATTTTTATTATATGATATTGATTTTCACATAATCTGTAAGATGTATGCCTCGGTTACTCGACCTACCGGAATCGGCCGAATTACCGGAATCGGTGGGGACTTTAATGGAATCAACCTGTAATTTTGTTATTATTAAACTTTTAAAGAATATTCATGCATTTTTATAAGATATAAACATTATAAATGATATGTCAAAAGATTTTGGTAAATAAAATCACTTTTGATTAAACAATAGATCTAAGATCGGAGAGTTACTGCCATACTGCCGGATTCGTCGAGGGCCTGTGATTTGGTTATTTATGCATTTTAATAATATTTGTTTTGCCTGATTTTATAAAACTTAAACGTTATGATTGACCTCCAAAGGAAATGTGAAAAAATCGCTTTTAAATAACAGTGAAAAAATATTAAAATCGGCGAAAACGGGTAAACTGCCGGAATCGGCGAATGATTACCGGAATCGGCCTGCAGTTTGCTTATTTATGAACTTTTAATTAATTTTCTTGCATCTTTCATTTAATAAAACACGATATCAATGATATGTAAAAAGATTTTTGTAAATATAATCACTATTGATTAATAAAACAAGATATTTGATATCGGCAAGTTACTGCCATACTGTCGGAATCGGCGAAAGATTACCGGAATCAGCCTATAATTTCGTCCTTTTTTGTAGACTTTTTAACGTTTCTTTTGCATTTTTTTAAAAATAAATATAAACATTATCTATCATATTCAAAATAAGAATTTTGCAATTCGCTTTTGATTAATAAAACAATCGAATTACTGTCAAACTGCCGAAATAGTCAAATGATTAGCCTCCCTTGAATTCCCGCCAAAATGTCATGACATTAAAAAGGGAGATCACATTGCTTGTAAAACAACAATGTGTTAGATATGATATGGATTTATTAATGTCTTTATACTCGGTATTTTGATTTAGCAATGTCTTTAATATTCCACAGCATTTAACACAGCTGGAATTTATACGAAACAAATAATTTTGAATCTTCCAAAACTTTGGTTTTGAATACTGGATATTTCCATGTTTCATATGATATTTGTCGGCGGTCACCGCGGAGAACTTACTTTTATTATTTTAAGATGACGTTTAAAACACAATTGAATTAACAAGAGCTGTCCGTAAGACAGCGCGCTCGACTTTTTTATTGCTTGCCAATAAAAAAAGTTTTTGCAGTAAAAGGCAATACAAGAATCTCTGTATTTTTAAAGTGAACTAGTTGTTTGATACCCTTGAATATTACAGCAATGTTTATATGACATAATTTATGGTAAAGTGAACAAGTGGATAGGAATGAATTTTTTTAGATTTTTTAAGTTTTTTAGTGCTTACCTATAATACAAAACATTGACAGTTAAGGGCCATAATTCAAATAAAATCTTTGACAGAATTACCTTCTCCTGGACATGTTTGGGAATCATGATTGTAAACAAGTATTCCAACTTTCAAATTAATATCTCAAACAGTTCAGTCAAAAAGTGGACTACTAAAAACTTAACCAAGATTCTAAGTCGATAAAAGGCCTTAATTTTTAAAACAAATCCTTGACAGAGTTACCTTCTCTTGCGTACAGATGGGGGTAATGATGTGAAATAGCATTAAAAGTTTCAAAGCAATATCTCAAAGGGTTAAGGCAATAAGTGGATTTTACCCATATTCAATGTATTTTCTAAGTCAAAAAGGGGCATAATTCTGTCAAAAACCTTGACAGAGTTATGTCCTCTTGTCTGTTGATGAAGGTCGTGATGGTAAACAAGTATGGTCAGTTTCAAAGCAATACCTCCAATGGTTTTGAAATAAAGTGAGGTGGTACAAAAAACTTAACCAAGCTCAATACACTTTCTAAGTCAAAAAAGGGCCATAATTCTGTCAAAAACCTTGACAGAGTTATGTACTCTTGTCTGTAGATGGAGGTTATGATGGTGAACAAGTATGGTAAGTTTCAAAGCCATACTTGTAATACTTCTGAAATAAAGTGGGGTGGTACGAAAAACTTAACCAAGGTGTGACGCCAACGCCGACGCCGACGCCGACGCCGGGGCGAGTAGGATAGCTCCCCTTTTCATAGAAAAGTCGAGCTAATAAAATGAAATAATTCAAAAATAATACAATGTATCTTTTACAAGGTATATACACGGATAATTCAAACTACCGTAGGCATTAAACTAGTAATTAATGAGCCGTGTCATAACAAAACCAACATAATGAATTTGCGACCAACATGGATGTAGACCAGTCTGCGCATCCGCGCAGTCTGATCAGGATTCATACCGTTCCCTATCAGTTTCCCTTTTGTAAAAGAGTTTGTAAGCGAACAGCAGGGATCCTGATCAGACTGCGCGAATGCGCATGCTGGTCTGGATCCATGCCGGTCGCAAACCCATTATGTTGGTTTTGTCATGACGCGGCTCATTTGTTTTCAGATAAAAATATTTTCAACTTGCTTAGAATTCTGTTTTAATTGAAGAAAATAGGAAAAGGCGGTGAACAATCAACATAAACTTTGTTCCGGATTATTTACTCTAGTATTTATGTTTCCTGTTAATGGATAATACCACATATTTCATTGTCAGATTTTGTATATTCAGAATACATATATATAACAACATAAAGCACAAAATAGATTTGAATTCCTTTTCCTTTTATGACGTAAAGAATACACAAGAACACGTAAAAACCGTTCATAAAAGGTCCTAGCTTTGTCAATGACATATACTATTGGTACAATAGTACTGTAATATACTGTAATTAATTTGCATAGCAGTACAAAAATACTCCCGACGAGTTTCTTATTTTCATATTTGTTTCAACACAAGTTATGACTCATAAAATATAGGTACAATTGCCGACTAAAAAAACTTTCCAGCTATTTTCGTTTTATAATATTTAATATAATTCAATATATCACCGGTGAGCACAAAGTTGAAATTCATAATCATTTACAAGGTAAGTATGCAAAACTATTCCTAGTACAACTAACAATACTAAAAAAAAAAAACAACAAACAAACAAACAAAAACAACATGCCATAATTTCAAGACTGATTTCAGGGACACTTTAAGAAATGTTTCTTAAATTGAAACAGCAGTATGTTGTATTTTTACAACTTGCAAATGTTATGATACAGTAAAGCATGCGCTATGCTTTATAACTGCGGTAGGGTTAGGTAGTCAGCGTACCTGTTTTTATACCTGACCAATGCCGCATCTGACAAAAGAAAAAAAATGTTAAAAAGTGACTTTAAAGGTTTTTGAAGCCAGAGAGACTCGTATGTTAAAAATAATGCACAAAATTTCGATACTTCCAAGATAATTGCAAGCATGCAAACATTTGAAGAACTTGTAAAATTATTTCAATAAAAATGTATAAAACAAAATCGCAACTAATGACCTATATTCAGAATTTTTGACAATATTTAATTTCACACTACCCATCTAAATAAACTGATGCTGGAGACAAGTGATTGACCGTTGCTAGAGATCATTTGGTGCGCTAAAAGTGTCAGTCATCATTACAGGGCGGTTTTATCAAGACTTCAAAAGACTTTGCCGACGTGCGTACGTGACAAACTGCTAGGTAAATGTAGGCGGAGTCATTTATGCAGACAGTTGTTGACACACTTGCCCAGCAAAGCAGCAGTGTTAGACGAGACAGGTCACACATATTTATCAATCAGTGGAATAGTGTCAACATTTTTATGTATTACAAAAATGTCTGGGGAAATCTATCTGATACGGGGATATGAACGTCTTATACTAATTAACATGCAAATAGTATTGCATATTATTGAAATTGTTCACTAAAGAGAAATACTTTATTTTATTAAAATGTACGGTGATATTTATCTCTTCACTTAAACTGGAGCCTCTCCTACTACCAATATATACTCGATTACGCCCCTTACCAATCCGTCGCCATTTGCCAGTATGTAAACAGCAGACTGACGGAGTGTAAACTTTTGGTAATAAACAGAAGTGCGCAAGCAGTAACCACAAAATAGTAGGTGATGATTTAAAGGTAATATTTTATGGTCATATAATATGTAAAAACCTAAGCGGTTAAAATATGCGTTAACCTAATATTTGTAGAATCGCACCAAAATTTACCCATTTTCACGAATTTTGCCCGAACTAGAGGATGATTGACGTCATCCGTGACGTCATCTACGTTGCCGCGATACAAAGGAACGTCAGTTTTTAATTGCATATATGTTGCTTTGTCAATTGACATTAAATGATTTATTTATATTCAATATTTAATTTCCTCAAAATTTTGGGCCAAAATCGACCCAAAACGTACCTAGCCCTTTCCTGAATATTTGAACAGAAACAGTAGCCCCTATAGTGCTAATAAGATTTTTCTATTTTTAGCTAACAAATTAAAGGTGGATGGACCACAAACGCCGGACATTCAACGAAAATGTTTTCCAATATAACTCTTTGTTAAATCAAATGACCCACAAGCAGGTCAATTTTGACTCAAGGATTATAATTCAAACTAGATAATGTCAAAGCTCTAGGTTTTGCTGTTGTAGGGTAGAGTTTTTCACCCATACAAGACTAAATAAAATCAAGTTACCAAATTTTGACCCTAGTGTTTACAAACTTGGTAGAATTTAGTCAGAAGATGTTACAAATCAATTATCTAAATTTTAAACCTTGTGCTTTTGTATATGAAGATTTTAAAAGATTGTAAAATTTCATTATTGTAAACATGATTTACAGTATCACATTTAAACAGATATCAGTGAAAATACAATATCTGGAAAATATTAACTTCTGGATTTAATGAAATTATTGTGTCTAGCTAGCTGTTATTAAAATTCAAAATGACTCAGCATATTGGAGAAACTTATTATTATTTCATGAATTGCAAATGAGATTAGAAACATGGTTAAATGGACAATATTTCAGTGCAACATGAATCCAGACATGTAACATTATCACTGTTAACTATATATAGTTTGAATTGAAATAAGGTTAATTCATACAGAGAATAATCTCAGTGAAGCTAATAAGAATAGTTTAAAACATTCAACTTCTGAGATTTCCACTAACATTATTGTTTTAATGTGTAAAGACAAATAAATCGTTAAAACATGAAATATTCTGATACATTAATTCTGATTTATACTTCCCTATAGAATAATTTTAATACTTGTAAATTTTGTCAATCTTTAAGAAGTATAAAATAAACATTGCAATGGTATCATTTAATTGAGTACATATGAAATCATATTCATTTTAACACATTAGAGATTTCTCATCAGTAAGACAGTAAGACAAACTAGCTTTGAATGATACTGACAAGTTAGACATTTTCAATTAGGAACATCCTAGAAATTACTGCTGTCTTATTATTTTGTTAACTTAAACCCATTATTACAGAAGTATTGTAATAAGTTTCCAGGTAACATGTAATCCTGACAATATGAATAACAGCTGATGTGGTGGCATAGAAATGAAAGCCATAGTTATGTAACTTGACAAGACCATGAACTTAAAACTAAGTCTAAGTGCCTGCATTATGAAGCCATAGGTACAGGTAGAACTTGTGATATATCTAAATATGTTAACATTGTACAGAGAGATAGATAGATGTGCCCGGAGCATAAAAATAGGGTCTGTAAAAATTATCATATATCTCAGTATACAAAGTTGTAGACTAATTAAATAACTTTCAAAGTTCTATTACGTTATGACCATACTTGATATTTAAGAAAATAGTTAAAATATTTACCAAATAAGCCCTTCAAAGATGTTCTGCATGATGAGATGTGACTGAGTTACAACCAGAAGTAATGTCACATGGGTCCAGCCAAACTGTAAAAAAGGGATAAAGATAAAGATCAATTATGTTAATTTTTTTTGTTTATTTTAATAATTGGGGATATAAGCATAACAGCTGTCAATAGAGGGTGATTATTTTTTACATAATATCTGCAGAAACACAAGTACATATCTAAAGTCTGCAGGGTGAAGGATTAAGTAAGTCTGAGGGCTTCCACAGGTGTTAATATTAGCGCTATTTATGCATAAAAGTACACATCTAAATTGGTACTTTTGCCTTTCATTCTCTGCATTTAAAACAAAGAAACAATTGCTTCTGCCATGCTTTCAGCATTCTAGTGCAAAATTTGACAGTCATGTTTTGATAAGTAAACTATCGGGGCCGTCATTGCATCACACATATATAAAACTTGCAACAACAGCATATGGTCATGAGAATCTGTATGTTGATGCATGTTTTCTACTATGTTCATGTATACCTGCACGTGCAAATTTTATACAAGAATTAAGATACAAAGTAAATTTTAAGCAGTGAATGTTCATATAAAGAAATCATATATTTTAAACAGTACATGTTAAGCAGTCAGCGTAAATTTTAAGCAGTCAAAGTTCATAATTATAAAGAAGTTATATATTTTAAACAGTACATCAATGTAACTTTATATCAGTCCATATACATGAACATTTAAGCAGTCAGTGTACATTTAATGCAATCTGCATAACTTTAGTGCACTAATGTTTATTTAAAGCAATCAGTCTATATCTTTATCAAACTTTTATTTAAGAACATTTGACATCAAGTTCAATATAAATTAACATCAGCATTCAAACAGACAGAGATCTGCCAAGAATTTGAAAGTACTGGGCCCTGGGCCCACTTGGTCTGAAAATGATGGGCCATTTTTACCAAAGTATGGGCCTTGGGAAAATAAGTAAACATTGACCAAAATAACTGTTAAAAAGTTTGTAGATAATTGAATTGCCCCGGTAATAAAACTTAAATCATATTTTATGACAAGTGGTTCACTTATAATTCAGTACTTTACCAATAATAAAAAATTATGCCTACATGGTAACTATCTAACTAATATTAATTGCAGGCAAAAATGAAAATATTTTTTAAATGGCTGCTCAAAAACTTGATATGCAAATTTATTCACATAATTGCTGGTTCTTACTTGTAATGTCTTATATTGTGCATTATCCATTTAATTGTTCCTACTTTGCACCAAATGTCCCTAACCACTGTATATTGACGAATTTTATTGCCCCTTGTATGCCTCTGTTTAGACAGCATACATCAAAGACGTTTGCCGACAGACCTTTTGATCATGAAAAAAGTCATGCACAATGTTTCTCTGATTGGTTAATCACCCTGTCAAACATTCTGATGACGAAATATACATCTTTTTTTTACACTTTAGCAGCCAAAACTTGCGTGAACTTGAGTGACCTTAGGGTTGATCAAGTTGAACACCTGTCAGATTATACTGTAACTTACAGCATTTCTTAAAATAGCAACACTTTTTTTTCAGTTACCGATAATCATTTTAAATATTAAGTAGTTGTTTAATTTGTTTGTTTGTTTTATTGGATTAAATTTACGGTAGTAGAAATAAGTATCTGTGTAGGAAAGGGATTATGAGAAGAAATGCGGTAAGTAGATAACATGGACAAAAGCTATAGGGGAATGGATAAACTCAAGAATATGCGTAATTACAGGAGCATGGGTAACATGTTGCTGTTGGTACCAGTTTTGACTGGATGACTAAATAACCCAGCAGACAGTTTTGTTTTCTTATAAGTCTGGCACAGATTTTAGATGCGCCCATGGCCCTTTGCTGCCGATTTTCCTGCGCCATTCTCATTTTTTTAGCGCCAATGGCGCAAAATCGCGTCCTCGGCAGATCTCTGAACAGACATTATGATATGACAATTAAGTATGGAAATATATCATGGTAGTGAATGGTTACACAAAACAAGACAAGTATAAGGAGGTTTAACACTGATTACAGCTCACTGCCTGGAATAAATACCTTTATGGTAAAATTAGATAACTGACTTATGTTGTAAAATCAGCTGGAAAACTCATTACTTGTAAAGAAGAGGGCTTTTCCATTCTCTGATCAATAGATGAACATTTATTTTCACAATCAATACTACCATACTTCTCTAAATAAATAATAGCACAATACCTGATGATTCCCATTCAGTCAATGATATTAATTTATAATGAAGTTTTTCAACTATCATGCTACCACAGTACCACATTTTAGTATGATAAATACTCTGTTTTTACTATCATATAAAATGAAAATATCTCATCTAATGGTTTTAAAACTAATCATAGTAACTCCAAAGGGAAATTGTTTCTCATACCATGCATGGAAATATGGAACATTGTTTCACGATTACTTTAATTTAAATAGCAAAATCAATAAGGTGAATATGCTGAAAAAAGGATAAGTGGATGCCTCACTAGCAGTTCTACTAGTTGTAAAAAAATAATTATATATATAAAAAGAGAAACACCACAAATAACCATTGTTTAATATTGAGATATATTTAATAACAGTGTGGATTAAACACAATATCTGGACATGGCTGGGATTTAATAGAAGACCAGCTGCTTTTAAAATTACTTAACTTATATTACAGACAAGATATTATGGTTCACACACAAATGAAATTCACTAATAATTAGTAAATACAGTTTTCAGAAATCTCATCCTGATGCAGCAAAACTTGCTAAAACTGGATGATAAACTTGCTCACTTTGAAGCTTCACAAAGATTAACTTAAAAACCTGTCATGCTAAATGGAACTGATGTTGATGGGACAGCTAGGTATTTACTTGAGGATTTGCTAGTGTAAGAGACTGATCATGTCACATCATGAAAGTATTGCCATGCTTTTGCTTGATCAGACAAGTTCAAATCTGGTGATCATAATGTTGTTTTGTCATAATTGGCTATATGATGATGTATGGCAATATATTGTAATATTTTGGGCAGTTTTGGGAAATTTGAAGATCATCTTGCTTTTTCAATACTATAAGCAGGTCTTTGAATACTATGAGTAGGTACTTGGGTAACTGCCTGTATTTATGATGTTTGGTTGGTTGTTTTTTTGTATGTAAATAAAAGAAATAAGAGGGCCATGATGGCTTCGGATCACTTACCTGAGATACATTGCTAGAAAAGGCCAAACATGTTATTTTTCAATTTTAAAGTCAGTAATGATGCCTGTAATGGGTTTGTTCATTTTCACTCGAGCTGCATAATTTTGAAATATTTGTAGATTACTGCTACAGAATGCTTGATGACAAATATCTAAGCTCTTGGCTTTGTAGTTTCACAAAAGAAGACTTCCATGTATTTTCCTATACAAGTCTATATAAGTGATCCCCAGGGTGGGAGGAATTTTGACCCAAAAGGCAAGATTGATAAACCTTTTGTAGAGGACCACATGATGATGCATCATGCCAAATATCAAAGCTCTAGCCATTGTGGTTTCTCAGGAGAGGTCTTTTAAGATATTTTTATTATACAAATCTATATTAATTAAGTGACCCCAGAGTCACACACACACATGAATTGCTATATGCCAGCGCAAACAAATTAAAACCCAAGTTGCACATCTACACTTGCTGACTACCATTTCTCTCTAGAGCAATAATTTTTGGGCTATGTGCTACACAAATTGAAAATTGCAATTTTATTCATTCAAGGGCAATAACTCTACAAATACTGAATAAATCCACAAGCAAACTCCCAGGTGCATAACTACACATGCTGACCACTATTCCTGTAGTTTCATGATTTTAGGTCAAACACTTTTTTGCAGATGCTGCGGTGGCATAACAAGCAACTTCAAAAATAATAATATGGAAAAGATGGCTTGAAAATGTCTATAATTAATCTGTGAGTTATAAAACATTCATTAAACCTCTCCTGTGTAAAATCAGATGGTTTTTGTTTACATTTTGTCTGCAGGTAATACTCAATGCTATTTGCAGTTCAAGGTTTATAACAGACACATTTACTTCACTGATAAGTCACACCTAAAAATACTCCCCTCGACAGCGAATGATGCCATTTTAAGATGTTGCTTAAAAAAATTATGGATAACGATGGACAAAGGACGACAAATGACAGACATTATTGCCTTCACAAAAACTCACCTCTGAGCATTCTTTGCTCACCTCTGACACAGCTATGTGCTCAGGTTAGTAATAAATGACAAATAAAATTGTGATGATTTAACTAAATAGTAAAGATACATAATTACCATAGTGAATTGCTTAAGGTAGTGTCTCTTTCTCAAACTGACCACAAATGACACAAAGCCAGCTACATACAAGCAGAATGATATTATACGATGGTAGTTCACAAATGGATGTAAAAACTCCTGTAATATACAAAAAAACATACATCTAAACACTTTCAGAACATTTTCAAGACATTTACGCAGAATTAAAACTATTCAATAGAATTTCTTAAAATTTGGCATGTTGTTTGAATATGATGAAAGAATAATTTAAGCCAAAAATAGTTGGGTGTCACCCATCTCACTTTGAGTTATCTGCCAATGATTCAAAATTATTTACTCATTTGACGTCATTTTAAGGGCAGGTAACTTAAACATATTTGCTATAAAATCTTCTCCTTTTTTTAATATTTGAGTATGTTTGTCTTGTTATTGTTGATCACAATATATAATAACATGCATCATAAATTATTTATGTAAATAATTTTAAATTCTTAAAAAATAGGCCATTTTTAAGAAAAAATGGCACAGGTTAGAAAGAAGAGGGAAAATAAGCATTCCGCTCTTCATTTGTTCTTGAAATTTTGCACAAAGACTGGCAACAAAGAAATCTACATGAAAATAAGAAAAAAAAAAGTAATTATAGAAAAATTGCAAGCAATACAAATGTACATAGGAGTGATCAGACAGACTGCGACTGAATTGAGATAAAAGGCCATTTCTATTGATATTTTTTATTGTTTAAAGGGTATAAATGTTGTTTCCGTAATATGGCTTGAAAGAGTTGTAAAATAGAATGTCTCTGCTATTTATCACACATGAATATTGCATGTAATCAAATAAAATGTTCTGGAATAAATGAATAACGAATAAATTACATTATGCTGCTATTTTTAGTAGGGTATTCACCATTTATCAATGATTCTGTGGATGTGTCATTCACTCTTTTAGAAACAGGCAATAAACAAAGTATTGCCAGCAATACAAAAGTCCGGACAGAACTCTAATTGTGAGAATGTGAACCTTCAAACTGTAAACTGTAACCTTTGAGATAGGGACATGGGTTTAAGACGCAACACATCATCATAATGTGGTAGACATTTATGCCAAGTTACTTTTAAAATCCTTCAATGCATGACAAAGTTACAGTCCCTACAGAAATGTGTGTACCTTTAAACTCTAATTGTGAGAATGTGAATTTTCAAACTGTGTGACCTTGACCTTTGAAGTACTGACATGGGTCTTAGACGTGACATCATCATGCTGTGGTAGACATTTGTGCCAAGTTATTTTAAAATCTTTCAATGCTTGACAAGTCCAGAGATGAATGTTGTGGAAGACTGTGGACGCACAGACAGACCCATATGTTAAGTTTCATTTAAGTATTTTCAGTTCTTTGTGTGTAATCATCGGATCCAGTTTTTGTGTTATTTTTGTGTTAAGTTTCATTTAAGTATTTTCAGTTCTTTGTGCGTAATCATAGGATCCAGTTTTTGTGTTATTTTTGTCATATTTTAAGTCTATTAGTTGCCATAGCAACCAAAGTTTTCAACCAGTTTTCACTGGATCCAGTTTTGTGGATGGGTGAAACGACTTAGGATATGGTAATTATGTGACTTTTCTTTTGAGCTTTTTAGTCATTTTTAGTCACAGAAGGCCTTAAAAAAGACACACGGAATGAATAGGATCAAAGAAAATGTACCGTTACCTATTGTTCTCCTAGTCATACAAGTACCCATGTGTTTGTATTGACAGACAGATGGTAGAATGAAGCCCATTTCTATGTCCCCATAGGGGACAATAACATTATATGATTTAAATTATAAAATTACAAAGTCTGTGTTTATAATATCTAATGAATTTACATATGAAGGCATTGCTACATCTAACCGCCAATGTTCGTAGATTTGTTGCAAAAAATCGTGGCATGTTTTTAGAATTTGCAGCAAAATTACTGTTTATGTCAAATATCTAAGCTCTGAACATTGTAGTTTCTAAGAAGATTTTTAAAGATTTCATTTTTAAAGTCTATTTTAGGCATCAGACTGAAACCATTTATATATCTTTTAAAGAAGATCACATAAGGACCGTTCAAGTGAAATTTGGTCATAAACCATCAAGCAGTTTCAGATATGTTGTTTAAAGAAATTGTGGATAACAACGAATGACAAACCACTGACTCACTGCCATCACAAAAGTTCAATTCTGCTCCAGTGCCCTAATAACATTGCATACCAAATTTGAAGTTGATAGCTTTCATAGTTTCTGAGAAAATGGACCTGAAGTAAAAGGTTAAACAAAGTGGATGCAACAAGGGGCTCATAACAGTAGCTTCCCTTTTTTTTCAGTAAAAAGTGTAGCTAAAAATCTTTTTTACTCAACAAACTCAGACACATTATTTTCATTTTTACTTACTGCTCTATGTAACAGGAGACCAAAGTGGTCTATCATACTTTCACCATAGAAGTAATAATTGGATGCAAACAGGAAGTACCAACTGAGTGTACGGAACCAGGGAAGATCATACGACTTGTAAACAACATAACCAATGGTGATGATTTCATGAAAACATTTGATCTGCAGCAACATAACCTGAAATATATGCATGAACATATATATATATATATATATATATCACATGGGAAACTATTTTTCAGACATATGAGAAACTGATAAACAAATAAATACTTGTTGATATTAATTGATGTAAAATATTTATTTTACAATAAATGTTGTCTGATACAATGGTATATGAAAGCTCCATACATTGTACACTTAAAATGTTACATAACATACATTAAATTTTTTTCTTCTTCAATACATTACTGACTCTGTTATATGACATCACATTGGACAAAAACTCCATCGAAAATATTTTCACTTTGCCCCTCTAGTAACCCAAAAATCTCTTTGAAAAAGTCTGACATATATTTCACTACTCAATAAAATTGCCTCGAGTCAGACTTAATTGTGTAATCTGACATAATTTGCACACACACTGAAGTATGGCCCTAGCCACACTTGGTAACTGACATTGCTAAAAATAGCGCTTTGTTTCTGTGGATTAAATTGTCTCGTGTTAAAGCTGTGAAACACCCTGACTAAACGAATTCGGTCGATGATAATTAAAGCAAGCTAATTGATAATTAAGTTATATTAAATGTATATTCATATATATTCAAATATCTTAAAGAGTATTACCATGGTGCAAAGGGCAAGAGGGCCAAGATAGATGATCAAGCCAAATGCACCAATCATCACCCACGTAAATATTCCCCGTATAACCCAATTCCGCCATCTGAAAAAAAAATCATGTTATAAATATAAATAATATCTATGTACATTCTTAACTTTTGTGATGAAACATTATCATCTGCACAAATACTAATATATTTAATTTGTTAGAATGCTTGCGTATCATTATTTATAAAGATTTTTAACAGGTTATATAACCGTATAGAAATAGATGTTGCATATACAGATATATAGTGGCGGCAAGGGTTGTCAACAGTTTATAAACAACAGTTTATATATGACCATACAACTGGTCAAGAGTTAATAATGCATTAGTTAAAGTAACAAGACCATAATTTAAAAACCCTAAGCAGATATTTCTGGAACTTTGGGATCTATCTACCTATTCATTCTGCCTAAAATTGGACAATTAAATTCTCAGAGAATGAATCCTGGAGGATAGAGGAATGAACTGACAACGCAATACACAGATTGACAGTTTCCGAACTAGCAGACGACAGGCTATTCTTTTCAGTAGAAATTGCAAGTAAAGATTACCGATTGCCTATCTCACTGTATAAAACTTTTGTAAAATGGTGAATGTAAAGAGTGATTGCCAGTACCTTGGTGTTAAATCTTTGAGGGCAGTGTCTATAGCCTCTGTAGTTTGATCTGATGCTTGTGGAAGCTCCTTGGAGGCATTTGGGTTAAAAAGCGGAACTTCCTCCTCCTCATCTGAATCCTGGATCTTACTTTCCTGTTTTCCTGTTAAATCATCCTCTTTCTGTATATAAATAAAAAACAATTACTTTGCATCAGTGAAAAAAAGCACTTAAAATACCATCTAATTTATTGATTCTACACAAAGATGTTAAAGCTACAATGTGTAACACTATTTGTTAAAAGCAATTAATCAAATATTATAATGATAATGAATATATAATTAATATTCCAAGAAGTGCTGGTTCTTAAAAAGATACAAAAACATGTATAGGATCAGTCAAATATACAGAGACTGCTGACAATAAATTCTAACACTTTACAATGAAAGTACTATGAATTATTTCATGATTTATTATGTAAGCTAGTGATAGAGTTATGGTTGCGGATAAAATGTTTGAGACCATTTTTTGCATTTGACCTTCAAGTATGAACTTGACCTTTGACTTAGCCACACAGTTCTTGCGCTTAATTATTTGAAATTCCACCAACTAGTGATAAAATTATTGTACTGCGAATTATTTTTGGCTAAATTCTTCAAAGTGTTGAGCAACATTTAGGGGTTTTTAACATCAATTTCATAAATATAAACAATTTGAAATCAAATTTTTAATGGTAATTGTGAATTTTTATCATATTTTTTTGTGAATTTTTGGCTTCTTTAGATTTTAAAATGACTGATATTCGGTGTCAAATTGCCGTGTGAGATTATCGCTCATTCAACAAATTCTTTGAGATGTTGGCGATTTATATGCGAGAAATCGCTCCCAAGAATGATCCCTGGTGTCCGGAGTCAATTTTCGAATACGGATATTTGTGTAAAATATTTCAGAATATTGAGATGAAAGATTTTTTCAAAAATATAACAAATTCATGCATTCAGATAACCAACAAGAGAAAAACAAGAGCCAGTCAAACAGGATGATGATCCCCGAAAGGGTATTGGACACAGAGAAGTAGTTTCTTGTTGATATCTCTTGTAGTCCCAGAAAAAGTTCAAAGTAAAAAAGGCAATAACGCCAAAAGAAGGCAAGGCAGAGTTACAGTTCTTATGTATTGCACTTTTACTTAATGAGATCTATCTACCTACATCCATCTACCTACAAAATTTCTTGTTGATACCTTTTGTGGTTTCAGAGTTATGTCCCGGACAAAGATCAAAGTGTAACAAGAACCCCGCCAAAAAATGAACAGTTTAAACAAATCTTAACAAAGAAAATAAAGGAAAAATATTGGAAGTTTTGTATTTTAATAGGTCTGTCCAGTCACACGTGTTGTTTTGTCCAAGCTTGAATCATTTCTTGAATAAATGACAATGTTAAGAAAATATAAGCAAATTCGGTCATCTGACCTTGATAGTCAAGGCCATTTAAAGGTCAAGGTAAGATCAACCTTTCAAAAACTGACTCTACACATGTTAACTATTCAATGAAAAAAATATACTCAAATGTTTTTAATACTTCAGCTATCTGCAGTAACTAAAACAAAACAAGCTACATAAGATAGATAAGAAAAAGTTAGACTACCTGCAAGCATTTGGTTCATTTCACAATTGTTATTCTGCTGTTTATTATATGAGTTACCTAAAAAACTGCTACATACATGCGTTGTTATATTTCTACCTAATGAAAACTTAAAATAAATATTTTTAAAGGGAACATCAAACTCCAACAAATGTAATTTTTATGCGCTTCTCCTTTTTCCAAAAACCCCTTCCCCATATTTTCGCTTGAGGGATAAGTCACTTCTCCCTAAAATTCAAGGCTAGCATGATCCCTGTACCTAGTAAACTTTATGTTGATATCCCTTGTGGTTTTAGAGTTTATACAGTAAAGCTTTAACAATTTTTCCAAAGTCTGAAGTTCACCGTGATTTTTTACGGGTGGATTGTCACCATGACGTCCCTGCAACAGTTGTGACATTCCCATCATCTGATTGGGTGAAATTTGTGCTGCCGGATATGGTCACCGTGGATCACTGTGAAATATTGCAGGGGCATTTTGCTCTCTCGAGTGACCATTAATCAATTTATTACACACAGACTTCATTTACTTACGTCTGTAAAAATTAACATGCGCAACATATCTGTCTCCTAAAATTTTTGATGGGCGGACATTTGCCCCAAAATGTTGAAATATTCAATTGTTTGTTTTTGTCAATTTTTGACATATTATTAAAAGTAAGTGCATTTTGATTGTGATTTTTTTCTACATTTTTTTACGCAAATGAAACTTCAAAACTACCGGTTCTGATGCTGAACTGTGCTCTGGTAAATTCAATGTAGCTTAGTTACTCTATTTACTGTCCTGATCCGGAGCGAAAACTACATATATACATCTACTAATACCACCACATAGCATGTCAACCCGGCCCCAATTTAATGCCTTCATATTTCAATAACTTATTTATTATAATTAGTAAGCCTTTTATTATTCTGTATGTATTTCATAGAAATTTACATGCTTTAATAGTTTAGAAGTTTTATTTTTAAAGTGTGTCTGGACTACTTCTCTTATACCACTAATGCAATTTCAATGAAACTTTACAGGAGTGATCTGTAGCTCAAGTCCTTGCGCGTATTGCACGGGTTTTCCGGTTGAATGATTTTTGGCCGAGTTATGGCCCTTTGATAAAAAGGTGTTTTTTCTGTGTTGCCAGATACACAAAAGCTTGTCCGGACTACTCCTCATAAACTACTGGTGCAATTTTATCCAAACTTTACAGGAATGATCAGTAACAAGTCTAGTTGTGCACTGTCCATCTGTCTGTCCGTCTGTCACAAAACTTGTCCCAACAAGAAATTGGCCATCATGAGGCGACACAATCATGTGATCACTGATCGCTCTTGTTGTTATATACATGTACTTAACAAGTTATTGCTAATGGTCATAACCTATAAGATAATTCAGTATTAGATTTTATCCACAACCTTTTGATAATCAGTTTGAATATAGATCTACAGACACAGGTCTACACAGATTTTGTATTTAAAACTGACAATATTAAGATATTGTTTTATTCTTCGGTCATGGCTTGCATTCTTTGCACAATCAATTGCTACCTTCAGATAGGCTCCCACTAACAAACTCTTTCTCTCTGTTACTTTCAAAATGGTACCAAGTCAAACACATGTCCTTTTGAGAGTGGCGGCATGGCTGAGTGGTTAATATGTCAGACAAGTTATCTAAGGATCGCTGACCGTGTGGGTTCAAACGCTGTCAGGGGCAAGCCGTTGTTTCCTGTACCTAGTAAACTTTATGTTGATATCCCTTGTGGTTTTAGAGTTTATACAGTAAAGCTTTAACAATTTTTCCAAAGTCTGAAGTTCACCGTGATTTTTTACGGGTGGATTGTCACCATGACGTCCCTGCAACAGTTGTGACATTCCCATCATCTGATTGGGTGAAATTTGTGCTGCCGGATATGGTCACCGTGGATCACTGTGAAATATTGCAGGGGCATTTTGCTCTCCCGAGTGACCATTAATCAATTTATTACACACAGACTTTATTTACTTATGTCTGTAAAAATTAACATGCGCAACATATCTGTCTCCTAAAATTTGTGATGGGCGGACATTTGCCCCAAAATGTTGAAATATTCAATTGTTTGTTTTTGTCAATTTTTGACATATTAAAAGTAAGTGCATTTTGATTGTGATTTTTTTTCTACATTTTTTTACGCAAATGAAACAAAACTACCGGTTCTGATGCTGAACTGTGCTCTGGTAAATTCAATGTAGCTTAGTTACTCTATTTACTGTCCTGATCCGGAGTGAAAACTACATATATACATGTACTAATACCACCACATAGCATGTCAACCCGGCCCCAATTTAATGCCTTCATATTTCATTAACTTTTTTATTATAATTAGTAAGCCTTTTATTATTCTGTATGTATTTCATAGAAATTTACATGCTTTAATAGTTTAGAAGTCGAATTTAAAAGCTCTCATGGGCTTGTTTTATATGTTTGTGTGTCCTATCCCACCCACTTTCGTTTTGCGTATTTCAAAACAAAAATATTTTCATAAAAATAAGCCAAAAATAACAAACGGAATTTCATAAAATTATGCACAGACCTTAGTGTAGTTTTCTGAACTATCGGGTACGTTTCTTTGACGTACTTCAGACATCCTGGACTGTTGCGGATTAAAACAATTTTTTGTTTATGTTGATTAGTTTTGTAAGCAAATTTCTCTCGTAAAGTCTCGTTCAGGGCGTGAAGTAAAGTATCTGGAAAATGGCGACCAGTGGAGTTTCGTGGGTTGTCAGGCAAACTTTAAACAGGTTTGCACATCCGAATAAGTCGCATTTACTTGTTGGAAAAGCCCAGGTAAGATAGCTTATTTAATCATATTCAATTAACCAATTAACTTTGAACTTCATATATTTTTTCATTGTAACAAAAGTTTGGAAGAAGTTAGTGCATAAGTGAAAAACACAGCGTGTTGTTTTCACGGTTGTGTTCATATTTATTACCAGAACTTAATTTCATATAGTGATAGGGCATTTGCCTTAGTTATTTGTTAAATTACATGAATGCATTGCGCTAAAGAAGATGTATGTGCTTTTATCATTAACGCGTCCCATAGTCCAAAAGTTCACCCCTCGGATGCTTTAATACTGTATCACTATTAGCCATAATAAATAATCAGGAAACAACTGTCACAGGGTGAGAAAAAAATGTGCAGCCAGACCGGGACTCGGACCCGGGACTTTCCAAATACCGTACCATGGCTCTACCGACTAAGCTGTCCGGCCACATACACATCTTCTCCCCTAAGTAGGCTTGTGAACAGTTCTGAACTGTGACATACTGTGCGAAAGTCTGTCGGTCCTCGCCAACTAAAAATCAGAAGGACCGAGATAAATTTCGATACAGTCAGTCCTCATGTCTGAATAAAATTTTAGCCAGTTTGAAACAATTTTTGGCCTTCTAAAATATGCAAAACTTCCAAGATCAATCTGTTTTTTTCATTTTTGCTTGTATTCACAGACCCAGATAATCAAAATTACCACAAGATACAACCAGTTTTTGCTATCAGTAATGTAAGCCACCATCTTGTCTTGGATAATTTCCTTACCAAAGCATATTTTTTCTCCAATCTTTAAAATTAAACCTTTGAAAGATGTATCATTTTCTTGTGAATAAAGTGAATAATGCTAATGTGTTTTTTTTTCCATAGTATCTTATAGTTGAGTCTGATAATTCATATTTGCTAAATGTTTTTGTTTATAATTATGGCAATATCCCTCCCACACCCCTATAAAAAATACCTTTCACAGTCCGGGCCAGAAAAAATCACCAGGGCCGGAAATAAATCTAAGGATCCCAGTCCTTATGGCTGGAAAAAAATTTTGACTTTCGCATTGACTGTAATAACTCCCCGGCCTGCTATATTGAAATTTGTCCTTAAATTTCACATAGTTACAGAGTAATGTGAATAAAACTCTGAGATATATTCAGTCACAGTCCCCTGTTTGGCTCCTAATGTCACTGGGTGATAAAAGTGTGCAGCCTGACCGGGACACAAGAAAATGTTCATTTTATGTGAAACAATGTAAATTTTCCAATTTTACCTACTGGTTCGGGACCACCAAAACCGGACAACCACCAAACCCTGACGGCCCCGAAAATGCTTAATTTAGTATTTTCTTTGTTCAGTGGTTGTCAGTCATTTTTTTATCAACAATAAGTGCATGTTTCTTTTAAAATTAAGTAAATAAATTTATTTCAACCTCCGTAAATGGTAATATTTCAATGTCTATTTCAAGAATGTTGACGTTGAAATTCGGGGGTCAAGAAAGCAATGCCTGGCCTCATATACCAGCTATAATCATTTGCAGAGTGAATAATAGAATATCAAAAACTTCAGCATTTGTTGCTGACATATTGTATATCATGTTACAAATCAAAACATCTAAGCTTTTATCTGAATTAAATCACATCATGTACATATCTGTCCGGACACATGGTACTGTAGTGTAGACAATTTAGGTAATTTTGATACCCTCCTTGTTGAGCCTCAGATATAAGTGTCATAAACAAACTAGTTTGTTAGTTAGGAGAAGAACCTAGCTGAACTGTGTCAAATTTTTTGGTCTCTAGGTTAAAAATTATGAAATCTGTACGGAAAAATGTTTCAAAAGTGTCCGGTTGATGGTCTCCGACCAGTATACTGGTTGGCGAGATAACCTTGACACTAAATCATAGTTTTTCTGCAATATCTTTAAGATGGACTTGTATATTACACTAGTTATTAGTAACCTACCTTTACAAACTTCAGTCAGTCTATTTTACGCGACAATGAAAAACCTATTTAAAGAAACAGGTACTTCTATGAGGACCTGAATGAGGTATATGATGATATTTTGCACCGCGACAGTAGATACATGTAACGTTGATATCTTATGTTGTAAGCCGGAAAGTGCTGAAAATCTAGAAAAAAAACATTTATGTTGATACTTTATATATTTTTCATACCTAATACCGATATATTTACCATATTTTTGTTGCCTCTACGGAGTAGTGGCGACATATAAGATCACTTCTCCGTCGTCTGTCCGCCCGTCAGAAAACTTGTCCGGACTACTCCTCATAAACTACTAGTGCAATTTCATCCAAACTTTACAGGAATGATCAGTACCAAGTCTAGTTGTGCATATTGTCAGCATTTTCCGGTTCAATGATTTTTGTCAGAGTAATGGCCCTTTAATAATTTTTATTTTTAAAGTGTGTCTGGACTACTTCTCTTATACCACTAATGCAATTTCAATGAAACTTTACAGGAGTGATCTGTAGCTCAAGTCCTTGCGCTTATTGCACGGGTTTTCCGGTTGAATGATTTTTGGCCGAGTTACATGTATGGCCCTTTGATAAAAAGGTGTTTTTTCTGTGTGTTGCCAGATACACAAAAGCTTGTCCGGACTACTCCTCATAAACTACTGGTGCAATTTTATCCAAACTTTACAGGAATAATCAGTACCAAGTTTAGTTGTGCACTGTCCGTCTGTCACAAAACTTGTCCCAACAAGAAATTGGCCATCATGAGGCGACACGTGATCACTGATCGCTCTTGTTGTTATATACATGTACTTAACAAGTTATTGCAAATGGTCATAACCTATAAGATAATTCAGTATTAGATTTTATCCACAACCTTTTGATAATCAGTTTGAATATAGATCTACAGACACAGGTCTACACAGATTTTGTATTTAAAACTGACAATATTAAGATATTGTTTTATTCTTCGGTCATGGCTTGCATTCTTTGCACAATCAATTGCTACCTTCAGATAGGCTCCCACTAACAAACTCTTTCTCTCTGTTACTTTCAAAATGGTACCAAGTCAAACACATGTTCTTTTGAGAGTGGCACATGGTTAATATGTCAGACAAGTTATCTAAGGATCGCTGACCGTGTGGGTTCAAACGCTGTCAGGGGCAAGCCGTTGTTTCCTTTGGCAAGAAACTTTACATTCATTGCTTAGTACTGGTTGTTCCAGGAACGGATTCAAGAGTGTTTCAGTAAGCTTATAGTTTCCAACACAATCAAACTAAAATAAATTTGTATAAACTAAACACATGTCCTCATCACACTTCACCCACTCTATGCCCTGAGCCTAGTCATCAACCCTCCCCCGCATGCTATATACACCACATGTGTAAATCTGACTGGCAAGCCCGCTTTGTCTTTCACTTTGAGGTCATTCCTCGTCAGTTGTGACTTGCTTCCTCCTACAATTATTTGTTTTCTTTGTTTAGCCTCTGTCATCTTCTTTAGTCTCTCAGACTCTCTCCTCTTTTGTACTCAGTTTCACTTTTTTCTTTATTGAACTTTACTTCTGCCTTAACATGTTCCCTTTTTCTTTCTTTTTGTCTCTCCCTTTTCTCTTCTAATGCCTTTCTTTTTCCTGAAGAAAATAAATTCATACCGATTTATAATGCAATGTTTATTTATATAAAGTTCAGATTTATGCTGACTGCTTTTATCAAAAGATGTTTACTTGAATCTCATACAGTTTAACATGTCCTCAAAATCTGTAATAATAAAATTAGATAAGATTGGTTTAACTTTAAGAGACTGATTTCTTTAGAATGAGTACATACATATTTTTGCTTTAATTCTTCGCTGATTGGAAAAGGATTTATTGCTCAATGTCTTCACCGCTTATCATCTATCCTTCAAGTACAACTTGTGACTTTTGCTTTTCTTTCTGTGCCTTCATTGGTTGAGGCATCAAAACATTGGCTAAAGTTTCTGGTACAAGACTGTCTTTCACTAACAGGTTTAGATTGTATGCCCCACAGGTTGGACAATATTCTGACCTGTTCTTTACATCCTTGATCTAAAATAATAATACGTTTAGTATTGTAGCACATAAAAAAACTGGTTTTAAAAACTGAAAACACATATCAAAATCATTGAATTAAAAAAATTATTGCATTAATGACAAAGTCACATATGCATGTACAATGTATATTTGCAAGAATAATAAGGCCAGCGTGCACAAATTGGAAGAAAAAACGACAAATTAAACCACTGGGCAAAAAGCTTGCCGCCCATATAGCTTGAATAGGAGGAAGAGTAATACCAAGAAGATGGGATGCCATCCTTGTAATTTTTGTTGCGATAAACAACCCTGATAAAAGAGAGAAAGTTTTATAACATGTAACAGTATACATGCATATGAAAATAACGCACATTAATTAACTGACTATCTAACATGGCGGGATTGGAACCTTTTTCTATCTATCATGATAAAGAACCATGCATTGAGTCTGTGATTTTGTGTGGAAATTTGGTGACATTTCTTTTGGCACCAAATTGCCTGGATGTTTTGTACCTTATTTATAGTTGTTGCACTTTAAATACCTGGCTTGTTTCTTTCCGTTATTAACATTTTTTTAACAGTTCTACATGTACATTGCCTGTCTTAAGCAAATCAAAGCGAATTATTCAATATCACATGATAACAAAATGGATGTCGAAAACCTTCAACAAGGGGTGTGTGTTTCATGTAATTTCTGATTAGATAATGAAGTATAAATAAGAGTTTTTTTTGTTTTCTTTCCAAAACCTTGAACTTGAAGAAAAAAATGCTTTCTTTCGGGCGAGTTTGTCGTACTTTCTTAACGTTTGAGGGAGAACCGCCTCTCTGATAGTGGACATGGTTTTAGGCTTTGTAACTTGTAATTTAATGATTCGACAAGTGATATTGATCAAAGTTGTCCTGGTTCCCTTCCGCCCCGTCAACGAAGATTAAATGGTAGCATACGGAGCATCATATTAAATTTGGCGACAATTTAAGGCGGAGCCGAACTTCAACAGAGGCGGAGCAAATGAAGTGAGTGACACTGCCTCAGTCGTTACCTCTCTCAACCGTTAAGTTTTAGAACGATCGACTATAGACTGGCTCATTGGCACGTTATTTATTAGATAAATAAAATAAGATATTGATAAAAAGAATATGATATTCAAACATGGGATTATCACTTCAGTTAAACGTTAATTTTAATTCCTTAATGCTCGGTGACATGTTGTACATCAAAAAAGCTATTTTTATTAGAAAATTTGAAAACAGTGTGATTAAGTTTAAACAAAAAAAGATACACAAAATCAAGTCTAAAATTTTCCCCATTGCTGAATAGACGAATGCATATCTACTAGACGCCGCGTGCAGCGAGGCGTCTAATAATTATAATGTATAACATGTTTTATAATGTACATGCATATAAAATATACATGTATATGGCACATACACGGAAAATAAACATATGTGTATTGGAAAATCTCTATGACATAAGGAAAAACTAGTTGCTCAATAAAGTTAAAGTACGCATTTGATTTACACCAACACAACAATTTTTTTGAGGTTCAACAATTTCTTTTAAATGCAATTAATTAAGAAGAAAAGTTCTTTAATTCATAATAATTATCAAAATTCTATCAATTTACATCAGTTTTACTTTGTAAGAATTTCAAAACATTTATGACATAAACAATAAAGCTAATTCACAAACTATTAAAACAAAGCAACTATAAGCAAAATGAGAAAAAACAAAAGTCTGATTTCTTAAATGTGTTACAGACATCTTGGGTTGAAGTAGAAGTTATGCTTCAAGTAAAAGAGATGACAACTGTGCAAATGAATCAATTCAATTTGTAGACAAGAAATGGCTATTATTCTGTTATAATGATTGATTCAAGGGAGAAACAGTGCCAATATGATAGCAGTAAGGTGTATTAGCTATTAGTTTGTTTCTACTCACGGTCTGGCAATTACATGGAGGAAGTTTGGGAGGAAGATAATTACTTGAGTTATGAACAGACAGACAAATATGCCTCACTAACAATTTATCTACAGCTGTTAATCATTGGCCCTTACAATTAACAGTTATATAACTGTTCCAGGAATGGCGATGAAAATGCATATATCATAGTATATTGAAAATAATCTGTTTAGACTTTAATTACGTTTTAAAAAGTTCAAATTTACCAAAAGAAGTTTGCTCTATTTCTTTATTTCAGAAATTGTCGCACATCAATGCTGCTGTCTGCCCGTGTTTGTCCTATTGTACAACAGTTCTCTCCAGAGATAGTAAGTTTTATTAGCTCAACTTATTTTTTTTATTAAAAGAAGTATGGGTATACAATGCTTTGAATTTGTCTGTCCGTTGGTCCGTCTGTCACTCTGTAGACCAAAAGGTTTTGGATCAATAGCTAAAAATGCTTAGGCCTAGGAACGTTAAACTTGGTATGGGGATTGTTCATGACCAGAAGGTGACCCCTTTATTGTTTTTAAGTATTTAGGTGAAAGGCCAAGGTCAAATTGACATTGAATGTCATAATGGTTTCCAATTAATTGATTTTGGAGTCAGGGGGTCAAAGGTCATATTGACCTTGTAGGTAAAAACAGTTTCTGATCAATATCTCAACAACTCATGGGCCCTTTACCTTCAAACTTCACATGTGCAAGGTCAAATCATCAAATTTTGGTTAAATTGTCATAATTTTGTTATTTATGTACAGATTTGATTTATGCTTGAAAAGACTTGCTACCAAAAAAACATACTGAATAATTTAGTTGTGACCTTGAACTTTCATTGACCTTGATGTAGAGGTAAAATTTTTAAAAAATCTTATTTTTTCCCAATAGCAATGAGATTAGGAACATAAGCACAGTTTTAAATGTAACACTGAACTTTGTTTCAGCTGACCTAGATAATTTAATGAACCTACTTTCTTGTCCTTTGATGTACAGCTATGAAATTTGGACCATGTGCAGAGTTTCAGATGTAAAATTGATCATTGAACATTATTGTAATGATTCATACTTGGGCAAAACAACAAGTGTTAGTAGACCTACCAATTGAAATTTAAAAAAGGGAAAAAATCTTTGTTTTTAGAAATAGTAAAAAAAGTCTGCCTGGCAAACCAGGTGACCAGATTTTTACTGTTAAAAAGTATTGTTACCTCTCAGTCTCACTTTTTTGTGATGTTTATTTTCCATAGGCCACTAGGAGTTATTCATACTGTTAATGTAAGTGTACCACATGACTAAGAAATTTGTACTGTTACATAAGTAACAGAACTTTTTAACAGTATAAAATCTGGTTGTGGTTTATTTTGTAAAAAACAGAATGGCAGCCATTTGTATACCCCGCACAACAAAGATGTAATGGGGGTATACTTGAATCAGCTTGTCCGTCTGGGCGTCTGATCGTCCGGCGGTCTGTCAGTTTTTCTTTGTCCGCCCAAAAACTTAAGATTCCTTTGACCCACAGTCTTTATATTTGGCAAGGCAGGGCCTTTTTACCCTTCTGTGCTGTAGCCGGTATTCGGCTACTTCCCCAAGCCAACTTACTACCTTTTTTCCCCAAAAAACAGTCTAAAATTCCCCTTCTTGCAAAGATTTTCCCTTTCAGAGAAATGTTACATCGAAGAAAAAAAACTTGTTAACAAACTTTCTTGTTTAAAAATAGATCATTGTTTTTGTCCAATGAAAGCTAATTATTCAATTACCCACTAGAGGGATACCTCAAATCAAGAACCCTCACATGTCATACGTAAATTTTCTATAATTAGGAAATATGAGTTAATGTATTCTTAGGCAAATAAAAAGTGGCAATAAATTGATCTGTAAAAACATCCCTGTAACTTATGTTGGACAGAAAGCTCCTAAAATAAGTGTGTTTGGGGGAAAATATGCAAATATATTATGATATTTCCCCCAAATGTATGATTTAAATAAGTCTTTATTTATAGTAATAACGGTTAAACTGCCAGTGGAAAATGTGATTTTTTTTCCCCAAAAGTATTAAAACCGCACATTTTTTCCCCACAAAAAGGGCTTGGGCGCCTTCCCCAAAACTAGTGAAAAGGCCCTGTAAGGAGGTTTGTCATGATGAGTAGATGACCCTTATTGATTTTGAGGTCACTGGGTCAAAGGTCACGGGCCTTGACTGAAAAAAGCTTGTCTGCCCAATAACTTAAGGATCCTTTGACCCACAGTCTCTATATTCCCATATTGATTTTGAGGTCACTGGGTCAAAGATCCGGGTCATAGGGGCCTTATCTAAAAAAAAAAGTTAGTCCGCTGAAATGCTTAAGAATGCCTAAAGTGTTATTGATTTTGACATTTTAACATTTGTAGCATATAATTAAGTTCTCATATATTCATCATAAAACACCCCCAGGCAAAGCTGTATGAATGGGGGTATTCAAGTCATGCAATGGCAGTTTCAGTTTTGAGGTCAAAGGTAAAGGCCACTTTGATCTTTGCCACAAAAACATGTAGAATACATAATTTAGCAATGCGCTGGCTTACTACCCTCAGATTTGGCAGGGAGGTTGTCCTTGAACTTTAAATGACCACTGTTGATTCTGACAAAGCGGTAGGCAGGGGTATTCATGCCATGACAGTGGCAGTTCTAGTTTTCTCAATTCAGCCTCTTTTGTATGCCCCCACTATAGGGCATTTAGATTTACCCTTGTCCTTCAGTCTGGACATCCACACTCACAGGACAGTAATTATGTGGCTAGAGAGACAATAGGTAACTGTTCTTTCTCTTTGATGTCATTCATTCCATAATGCTTTTATGTGGCTATTTTCTTTTGTGTGGCTAAAATGAACAATAGAGAGAACAATAGATTAGCCACATTATTACTCTCCTGTTAGAACGTCCGTCCGTTCTCATTTTGTGTTGCACGTAGCTCAAAAAGTATTTGACGTAGAGTCATGAAACTTTTCAGGCATGTTGCTCAGCACGTGTAGTTGTGCACCTGGGTATTTTCGTGTGGATATTTTTAAATTTGTAGAGTTATTGCCCTTGACTTTGTAAAAATTTGCAATTTTCAATTTGTGTCTCATGAAGCTCAAAAAGTATTTGACCTAGAGTCATGAAACTTTACAGGAATGTTGATCAGCATGTGTAGCTGTGCACCTCGGTATTTTCGTGTGGATTATTCTAGTATTTGTAGAGTTATTGTCCTTGACTTAGTAAAATTTGCAATTTTAAACTTGTGTCGCAAGAATATACCTAGTGTAATGAAACTTTACAGGCATGTTGCTCAGCATGTGAAGTTCTACACCTGGGGTTTCCCTTGTGGGTTTATTCTGTTTTGTCAGAGTTATTGCCCTTGACTGAGGAAAAATTTGCAATGTTCAACTTGTCTCGCACATAATTAAAAAAGTGTTTGACCAAGAGTCATGAACTTTTCAGGTATGTAAAGTGAAGTAAATGCAGAAATCAAATGAAAATTTTAAGTCCAAATCTGCAGGAAAATTTTAAGTCCAAATCTGCAGAAATATTAAAAGTCCAAAACTTTAACAAAAGTGGCAAAACGTTTCCAAAGTAAAAGTTCTTAAATAATTGTATAAGTGTTGACTTTTATGAGTTTCCAGAACTGTTTCAAGGTCTTTTTTTTTTCGATAGAAAAGTCAAATTTCTAGTGTTCTCCATGAAGATTGTTCCAGAATACAGTTACTCTGTAAATACTGTGGAAGAAATTTTGTTTCCATGAAAATTCATGAATTTTTCCAGAGTGACTTCAGAAAATCTATGGACGAGTTTGGGTAAAGTGATTAGGAATGACTAGGGTCCAGATCACGGGTACAGACAATATATTTATACTATTTTGTTCTTAGTACAGACTTTATTACTAATGTGCATTGACAAATGTGCTAGTTTGGTGAGTTTCCATTTCCTTCGGTGATTTTCTTGTAATATATTTATTTTGATCAATTGATTATATATATAAACATTATGAATTTAAGATGTATTGGTGGAGTACCGACATGGGTTGTCTGTGTTCTCAGTGCCTTTACCATCACGGAAAGAATCCTGTGAATTTGTGCTCAAACCTGTCTCCCATACAGTGCAAGACCTTGTATCATTTCTTAAAGAAGAAGACAAAGGAATAGATAGGGTGGCAGTGTACAGAGATAGTAAGTGAACATTTTGTCTTTGATTAGCATAGATCTGTATTTTTTATTGTCCATCACATTAAAGGAAAAGAAAATTGATGGTTAACAAACTTGCTAAGTGACATTTTAAACGGTACATTTAGCCTTAGAATGGACTAGAATTATTCTAAGAAGAAGTAAACACTGTTTAATAATGTTTTAATAATGGTTATTGAGCTTGTTAGATGCTTTTTAGGCAAAGAAAGCAGTATTTTATGTTAATTGGTTTGTCATTAAAGTAGCAAATTATAAACAAAGTAGTATTTTGTCTTCCATACAATATATAAATCACTGTAACTTGCTAATGGTAAATATGCAAAAGATATTCAAGCAATTTTACAAATGGGTACCTGATTAAGATTTGTAATAGAATACTAAAAATAGCAATCTTTGGAAAAATAAAATACAGTTAAATTTCATGATATGGAAGTTGACAGGATATTCAAAACAAAGTCAAGGAGAGTAGGAGACAAAATGTTGAGATATAAACTTCTTTATAAATATGTAGGAATAAGACCTCACAAAAGCTCAAATTGTCTCCATTCTGTTTACATACCTATTTCTATACCCGGAATTTTTGTCATATATTATGCACCCAGTTGTTTGCCCATCTTCTCTTCTAGCAATTTCATGTCCATCTGTACCTTTTGAACTGATGGAAGGAAATTGACACTACTTGGCAGAAATTTTAACCATAATGAGACGATGTGCAGGGTGTTTGTTTGACCTTCCTCAGGTCAAGGTCACACAGCACATGTTAACCATAATGAGACGATGTGCAGGGTGCATGTTTGACCTTCCTCAGGTCAAGGTCACACAGCCAAACATTAAATATTCAAATCATGTTAACAATTAAAGTTTAACACAATTACAAAATAAGGAATCATCACTTTAGACAGTCAGTACGACGGACAGTCTTTACAATCACTCTTCAGTGTATGCTGGGCACGTGACATTTTGATAAGCAGGACATGCATATTTACTCATATCACGGTTAAATTATTCGCATCAAGTACATGTTGTATGACTGAAGTTTGCAGGCTGTATAACGTAGAGAAATGTTGCTGTGGGAACCTCAATATTGCGTCTTATTAGAGGAACTTGAATCTACTTGCTGTGAGTTCTTTCCTTGCAAAAAACAGCCAACTTTTCTTCAACAGAAAATCTGAAGCTGTGGTACCTCTGTTTTCCTTTAACTTGAAGAAAAACTGAGTCAAATATGACTTCCAGTCAGACCTGTGTGAAAATGAAAACTGTTGTTTTATCAAAATATCATTAATAATGTATATGAAGTATATTCTTTTTGCAAAATTGTGTTACGGTATGAAATATATAGTAGTGTTCCACAGTGTAAATTAACATATGCATAGCTCCACAAAAATAATTTGATTATAAACCACCTATTTGCAAAATATATTTTAAGTTTTTTTTTGTGTTTTTTTTAAATTGCATATAAAAGCAATACCTATTATGTTTGTTGCTACTATGTATGTGTATTTCTAGCAATCGGCGTGACTCCTCTGTAAATGACTGCGAGTATCATAATTATATATGCTTGTATATTTTAAGCCTACTTTTTGTGTCGCCTCTACGGAGTAGTGGCGACATATAGGGATCACTTCTCCGTCGTCTGTCTGTCCGTCTGTCTGTCCGTCTGTCCGTCACAAAACTTGTCCGGACTACTCCTCATAAACTACTGGTGCAATTTCATCCAAACTTTACAGGAATGATCAGTACCAAGTCTAGTTGTGCATATTGTCAGCATTTTCCGGTTCAATGATTTTTGTCAGAGTTATGGCCCTTTAATAATTTTTAGCTCGACTATTCGATAAGAATAAGTAGAGCTATTGCAGTCACCCGAGCGTCGGCGTCGGCGTAACCACTTATGTTAAAGTTTTTGTAATAGTTCAAATATTTTCAAAGTCCATTGACATATGGCTTTGAAACTTTGCACACTTGTTCACCATCATGACCCCAATCTGTAGACAGGAGGAGGTAACTCTATCAAGCATTTTGACAGAATTATGCCCCTTTTTCGACTTAGAATTTACGTTAAAGTTTTTGTAATAGTTAAAATATTTTCAAAGTCCATTGACATATGGCTTTGAAACTTTGCACACTTGTTCACCATCATGACCCCAACCTGTACACAGGAGGAGGTAACTCTATCAAGCATTTTGACAGAATTATGCCCCTTTTTAGCTCGACTATTCGATAAGAATAAGTAGAGCTATTGCAGTCACCCGAGCGTCGGCGTCGGCGTCGGCGTCGGCGTAACCACTTATGTTAAAGTTTTTGTAATAGTTCAAATATTTTCAAAGTCCATTGACATATGGCTTTGAAACTTTGCACACTTGTTCACCATCATGACCCCAACCTGTAGACAGGAGGAGGTAACTCTATCAAGCATTTTGACAGAATTATGCCCCTTTTTCGACTTAGAATTTACGTTAAAGTTTTTGTAATAGTTCAAATATTTTCAAAGTCCATTGACATATGGCTTTGAAACTTTGCACACTTGTTCACCATCATGACCCCAACCTGTAGACAGGAGGAGGTAACTCTATCAAGTATTTTGACAGAATTATGCCCCTTTTTCGACTTAGAATTTACGTTAAAGTTTTTGTAATAGTTCAAATATTTTCAAAGTCCATTGACATATGGCTTTGAAACTTTGCACACTTGTTCACCATCATGACCCCAACCTGTAGACAGGAGGAGGTAACTCTATCAAGCATTTTGACAGAATTATGCCCCTTTTTCGACTTAGAATTTACGTTAAAGTTTTTGTAATAGTTAAAATATTTTCAAAGTCCATTGACATATGGCTTTGAAACTTTGCACACTTGTTCACCATCATGACCCCAACCTGTAGACAGGAGGAGGTAACTCTATCAAGCATTTTGACAGAATTATGCCCTTTTTCGACTTATAATTTACGTTAAAGTTTTTGTAATAGTTCAAATATTTTCAAAGTCCATAGACATATGGCTTTGAAACTTTGCACACTTGTTCAAACATCATGACCCCAACCTGTAGACAGCAGGAGGTAACTCTATTAAGCATTTTGACAGAATTATGCCCCTTTTTCGACTTAGAATTTACGTTAAAGTTTTTGTAATAGTTCAAATATTTTCAAAGTCCATTGACATATGGCTTTGAAACTTTGCACACTTGTTCAACATCATGACCCCAACCTGTAAACAGGAGGAGGTAACTCTATCAAGCATTTTGACAGAATTATGCCCCTTTTTCGACTTAGAATTTACGTTAAAGTTTTTGTAATAGTTCAAATATTTTCAAAGTCCATTGACATATGGCTTTGAAACTTTGCACACTTGTTCACCATCATGACCCCAACCTGTAAACAGGAGGAGGTAACTGTATCAGGCATTTTTTTTACTATCAAGCACTAAGAATAGTCGAGCATGCTGTCCTACCGACAGCTCTTGTTTGACTTAGAATTTACGTTAAAGTTTTTGTAATAGTTCAAATATTTTCCAAGTCCATTGACATATGGCTTTGAAACTTTGCACACTTGTTCACCATCATGACCCCAATCTGTAGACAGGAGGAGGTAACTCTATCAAGCATTTTGACAGAATTATGCCCCTTTTTCGACTTAGAATTTACGTTAAAGTTTTTGTAATAGTTAAAATATTTTCAAAGTCCATTGACATATGGCTTTGAAACTTTGCACACTTGTTCACCATCATGACCCCAACCTGTAGACAGGAGGAGGTAACTCTATCAAGCATTTTGACAGAATTATGCCCCTTTTTCGACTTAGAATTTACGTTAAAGTTTTTGTAATAGTTCAAATATTTTCCAAGTCCATTGACATATGGCTTTGAAACTTTGCACACTTGTTCACCATCCTGATCCCAACCTGTAGACAGGAGGAGGTAACTCTATCAAGCATTTTGACAGAATTATGCCCCTTTTTCGACTTAGAATTTACGTTAAAGTTTTTGTAATAGTTCAAATATTTTCAAAGTCCATTGACATATGGCTTTGAAACTTTGCACACTTGTTCACCATCATTACCCCAACCTGTAAACAGGAGGAGGTAACTGTATCAAGCATTTTTTTACTATCAAGCACTTAGAATAGTCGAGCGTTGCTGTCCTACCGACAGCTCTTGTTAATTTAAAAGTTTGTCCGGACTACTTCTCTTATACCACTAAAGCAATTTCAATGAAACTTTACAGGATTGATCTGTAGCTCAAGTCCTTGCGCATATTGCAAGGGTTTTCCGGTTGAATGATTTTTGGCCGAGTTATGGCCCTTTGATAAAAAAAGGTGTATTTTTCTGTGTGTTGCCAGATACACAAAAGCTTGTCCGGACTACTCCTCATCAACTACTGGTGCAATTTCATCTAAACTTTACAGGAATGATCAGTACCAAGGGTAGTTGTGCATATTATCAGCATTTTCCGGTTCAATGATTTTTGTCAGAGTTATGGCCCTTTAATAATTTTTATTTTTAAAGTTTGTCTGGACTACTTCTCTTATACCACTAAAGCAATTTCAATGAAACTTTACAGGATTGATCTGTAGCTCAAGTCCTTGCGCATATTGCACGGGTTTTCCGGTTGAATGATTTTTGGCCGAGTTATGGCCCTTTGATAAAAAGGTGTTTTTTCTGTGTGTTGCCAGATACGCAAAAGCTTGTCCGGACTACTCCTCATAAACTACTGGTGCAATTTTATCCAAACTTTACAGGAATGATCAGTACCAAGTCTAGTTGTGCACTGTCCGTCTGTCACAAACTTTGTCCCAACATGAAATTGGCCATCATGAGGCGACACATGTGATTACTGATCGCTCTTGTATTTACAATTTATCAAAAATTAAATTAAATTTTTGTAGAAATTTATAACTATTTCCATGTCTGATCATTGTCTTCCTTCTGAAATGAAACAGGGAAATTGTTTCTTGCAGATTATGTACAATGTCTGCAAATTGACTCAAATTCTTTCAATCATACTTTTTGAACACCTATTTCACTCGCCGGAAGCCACCATACTAACGTTGAGTAGTATTCAATGATTAATAATGCTAAAGAAATGTAATGTAAGGTTTATTCTGTTTTTTCTTGTTTACAGGTCAAAATAAGAATTGATACACACTGGTATGTCTTTATTGGAGAATAAACTGGAGAATAAACAGACAGATAGTGTAGACACCTGTGACAAAAATAAAATATCAGCATTAAAAAATGGCAGCACAAACAAATTAGTTTTCATATAACCATAACAAACTCTTAGCAAAATCCAGTCAGTCTTTGGCTTAAGGGGGCTCATTTTAAACTTGCATGTAATAGACTATTATTCACATTAATCACTTCCATCAGAGTTCAATATACATGCAGATTTTATTTAATTTTGTAATGAATTAGAAGGTATTTTACACTTTTGTAACATAACTAATCTTTAGGAATAGGCAGTCACAACCCAAATGCAGAGATGCTCTATATAAATATCTCAAGCTTCTAACTTTGTATGCCAGGAATAGCCATATTCAATTGAATGTGTAACCCTCTGTTTATTCTCCAGTTTATTCTCCAATAAAGACATACCAGTGTGTATCAATTCTTATTTTGACCTGTAAACAAGAAAAAACAGAATAAACCTTACATTACATTTTTTTAGCATTATTAATCATTTAATATGCTGAATACTATTACTCAAATGTTAGTAATTTTAAAAACATGATTTACCTCGCATTTATCATTATAAATTATCTGTCCTTTCAATGTTTTGTTTGAAGAGTAACTGCCACATCCACGGAGCTAATCAGCCATACGTTAATTATCAACTAATGATTTATTTTATGTAATAATGGTTGCTAAAAATAGAAAACAGGGGAAGGAATCTTGTTGCTTAGTATTTATGTAAACACTGCTGTCAAATGATAAATTTTAGTTAATGCAGGGAAAAAAATCAATTTTATCACAAACCTGTGCCACTTCTGCTATCCGTAAAAATGGCATTGCACGACATGATATCATTTGCGTTATACAAATATAGTGTAATGATGCGCTAAATGTTAGTGTTACACTATAGGTGCGTCAATGAAAAAGTGATTCTTTTTCACTTTAAACAGTCTTTATTTTGGGTATGTGATACATAGAATATTTGAATTAGTGCGGGTCCATTACTGAATTTATTGAACAAAAGAATAATTATGCTCACCAGAAATTAACAAATAGAAATTGCATAGAATGGTATCATTTGAATGTTTACAAGAAAGGAATTTAAAGCTGGGTACGAAATAGTGAAGAGCAGCAGTGATGAAAAAATAGAACAAAGAGGAAAAGGAAACGACATCAGTGGTGTAAAATGAAATATTTAATAATGATTTTATTACCTCAAAATGTCTATTTTCTTCAATAATATCCAGTACAGCCAATAATTTTATAATCCATTGCAAAGAGACAAGTATGGAAACTAAACAATGGCTGTTGTTAGGCCCTAGACTTTTCCTTGAGTTTTTGACATTACATCATATATGCACAAGAGTTTTCTCATATAATAATTATGCTCTGAGGTACATATTACCCCAAGAAAATTTGAATCATTCGATGGAGATTTCAATTCAACATATTGGCTTGTTTACTTTTAGATGGAGCAAAGATTGCTGGATCAACTACGATTGATATACTGCTGAGATCCCCTTTCACTGTCACTATTAATGAGAATTCATACACCATAAGCCCTCCAGAACCAGGTAAGCTCTGTCAAAAAATTATCTCTTTCAGTATCTTTATTTTGTCCTCTTTCAAAGAAAAGGGTTATATTGTTGCAACTGTTGGTCAGTCTGTCAGTATATCTGTCCATCAGTTTCATCTCTGCAACATAGTTTCCTCAGAGCAACTCATGAAACCATTTGACACAATCCTTTGAGTAGAAGACTCCTATTGTTTTGGCATCCATGCTTGAAGGTAAAGGTCACATTGACCTTGAATTTGAAAACAGTGGAAACAGTTTTCTTTCAATAACTTGAGAACAATGACATACAGCCTTCATTTATCATAGGATGATTACCCTCATTGATTAAAAAAACAAAACTTTTGTTTTTTTGATGGTGCCCATGTGTGAAGGTCAAGGTCACAGTGATCTTGGATGTGAAAACGTTAGTGCTCATGAAATAGAGAATTATTTGGCCCACAACTTTCAAACTTGTTACTTAGCAAGCTTATATGAAAACCTCAATTGGGATTGCTTTTGGGCCCCCTGGGTTTAAGCCAGGGTTACTGTTACTAAAAATAGAAAAATGGTTTGCGGATAATAACTAGAGTTAGGAATCAAACTTAGTATTTAGCAAGCTTATATGAAGACCCTGGTAAATGGTTTCTAGACAATAACTAGAGTTAAGAATAAGATATTGTAATTTAACTTGGTATATAGCAAGCTTATATGAAGAACCTGGTTGGGATTTCTTTTTGACCCCATGGGGTCATGGTCACTGTTACTAAAAATGGAAAAATTGTTTACAGACAATAATAAGGATCAGGAATGAGTTATTATACCCCCAAAAACGAAGTTTGGGGGGGTATATAGGAGTCACCCGGTGGTCGGTCGGGCGGTCGGTCGGTCCAGACGTCCGTTGCATTTTCCTTGTCCGGAGCATAACTTGAAAACTAATGGTTGGAATTCAATATAACTACATACAATGGTCAAGCACATTGAGAGGAAGTGCAGTGCACAAGAACCATAACTCTATCTTGACTAATTACAGAGTTATTGCCCTTTGTTACTTTTCCTTGTCCGGGGCATAACTTGAAAACTACTGGTTGGAATTCAAAACAACTTCATACAATTGTCAAACACAATAAGGGGAAGTGCAGTGCACAAGAACCATAACTCTATCTAAAGTAATTACAGAGTTATTGCCCTTTGTTGCTTTTCCATTGCTTTTTTTTTTGTCCGTTTTATTTTCCTTGTCCGGAGCATAACTTGAAAACTAATGGTTGGAATTCAATATAACTACATACAATGGTCAAGCACATTGAGAGGAAGTGCAGTGCGTAAGAAACATAACTCTATCTTGACTAATTACAGAGTTATTGCCCTTTGTTACTTTTCCTTGTCCGTGGCATAACTTGAAAACTACTGGTTGGAATTCAAAACAACTTCATACAATTGTCAAACACAATAAGGGGAAGTGCAGTGCACAAGAACCATAACTCTATCTAAAGTAATTACAGAGTTATTGCCCTTTGTTGCTTTTCAATTGCCTTCTTTGTTTGTCCGGAGCATAACTTGAAGACTAATGGTTGAAATTCAATATAACTACATACAATGGCCAAGCACATTGAGAGGAAGTGCAGTGCATAAGAACCATAACTCTATCTAAAGTAATGACAGAGTTATTGCCCTTTATTACTTTTCCATTGCTTTCTTTTGTCCTGACCATAACTTGAAGACTAATTGTTGGTATTCAATATAACTTCATACAATGGTCCAGCACATTGAGAGGAAGTGCAGTGCACAAGAACCATAACTCCATTTTGACTTATTACAGAGTTACTGCCCTTTGTTTCTTTTCCTTGTCCAGAGCATGACTTTAAAACTACTGGTTGGAATTCAAAACAACTTCATACAATGGTCAAGCACAATAAGGGGAAGTGCAGTGCACAAGAACCATAACTCCATCTTGACTAATTACAGAGTTATTGCCCTTTGTTACTTTTCCATTGCTTTCTTTTGTCCGGACCATAACTTGAAGACTTATTGTTGGAATTCATTATAACTTCATACAATGGTCAAGCACATTGAGAGGAAGTGCAGTGCATAGGAACCATAACTCCATCTTGACTAATTACAGAGTTACTGCCCTTTGTTACTTTTCCTTGTCCAGAGCATGACTTGAAAACTACTGGTTGGAATTCAAAACAACTTCATACAATGGTCAAGCACAATAAGGGGAAGTGCAGTGCACAAGAACCATAACTCCATCTTGACTAATTACAGAGTTACTGCCCTTTGTTACTTTTCCTTGTCCAGAGCATAACTTGAAAACTACTGTTTGGAATTCAGTACAACTTCATACAGTTGTCAAGGACATTCAAAGGAAGTGCAGTGCACAAGAGCCATAACTCCATTTTGACAAAATACAGAGTTACTGCCCTTTGATACTTTTCCTTGTCCGGAGCATAACTTAAAACGTACTGGTTGGAATTCAAAACAACTTCATACAATGGTCAAGCACAATAAGAGGAAGTGCAGTGCACAAGAACTATAACTCTATCTTCAGTATTTATAGAGTTATTGCCCTTTGTTCTTTTTCTTTGTCTTTCTGGACTTATTACAGAGTAATTCAATTAAACTTCATCAATGGCCAACCACATTGAAAGGAAATGCAACATACATGAACCACAATTATCTTTAATTGCCCACAACCATAACTCTATGTTTCAATTCTTTTACAAGGTATTCTGTTACTAGTAACATTCTCATTTCCGAAGCAGACTTGTGGGGGTATTAATCACATTTAGTGATAGTTCTAGTTTTAATCAAAATTAGTATATATCAAGCTTATGTGGAAACCCAAATTTGAGTTCCTGGGCTCAAGGTCAACTAAAAGTGGAAAAATGGTTTCTGTGCATTAACTAGAGTTAAAAATAAGATATTGTAATCAAAAGTGATGTATAGCAAGCTTATATTAAGACCCTAGTTGGGATTGCCTTTGGACCTCCTGTGGTCAAAGTCACTGTTACTTAAAGTAGAAAAATGGTTTTTGGACAATAAAGAGTTAGAAATGAGATATTGTTTGATATGAGATATTGTAATCAAACTTGGTATATAGCAAGATTATATAAAAAATTTGCATGTTGATTAATTCAGTTAGAGTAAATGCCCTTGACTTAATACAAATTTGCAATTTTCAACTTGTGTCGCACATAGCTAAAAAGTATTTGATCTGTAATCATGAAAATTTGCAGAAATGTTCATCAGCATGTGAAGTTGTGCACTTGGGGGTTTGCTTGGGCATTTATGCAGTGTTTGTAGAGTTATTGCCTTTGAATTTTAAAACATTTGCAATTTTCAACTTTTGTAGCGCATAGCCCAAAATGTTTTTGACCTAGAGTCATGAACTTTACAGAAATGTTGGTCAGTATGTTTATTTGTGCATCTGGGGTTTTGCTTGTTTTCTTTTAGTAAACTTAAGGATATAATTTCTTGCAGCTCAATATTGGGAAAAATCGAAATGTCAACTTGGGAAAAATTGGATGTCGCTTTTATGCCCCAACCACTTAGGGGTATGGAAATCATGTAGAATTTCCTTTGTCCGTCTGTCATACTATCCTGCTGTTTGTCAGGAGACTGACAAAACAGTATAATGTGGGGGCACTCATGTCCTATGGTCATATTTCTAGTTTTGTTATTGTATCAAACTTGTACAAAACAACACTTACATTGCCGCACCAACTTCTTAAGTTATTCAAGTTTTATCTTGACCTGTCAATGACCTTGACTGTCATGGTTAGGGTGTTGAATTAACGTGGTTATTAACGGAATCGTACTTTGTTAACCCTTTCCCTCATGAGCATATTGTAAAAAATGGCCGTTTTCATTGAAAAGCCTCCTGTTACAAGTTCAAACTGCTATAAAACTATGAAAAATGCTTCAATACTAATCAAACTTGGCACAAATGTTGACTGGACTATTGCCTTAGTACCGACATGCTCAGTCTTAAATTTCCTGTTACCATGGCAACGAGGGGACCTTTCAAAATTGCCAAAAATCGCTATTTTGTGTTGATTTTTTGCATCAAAATTAATTTCAAAGTGCTGCAACTTCTCAATGGATTGAGATAGAGTCAAAGGCTTTTCAACGTTGGTTACACATTACCTTATGATCAACCTGGGGTCATTTTTAGCCTCTCACAAGTTCAAAATTTTCTTGGCGATAAGGGGGACTACCGCCCCCTTTAACCCCCCCCCCCCAAACAGAATGGGGCTAATCCCCCTTCTGGCAACCCCCTGATGTACCTTTTTGATAGGAGACGGCACCGAAAAAGTGATCACTTATTTAGGCAACAGTTCCCAAAGGAAAAACAGTATTTGGGGCCTAAATAGGGTAGTTTTTTACTGTTTGAGGCCTCAAAAGGGGGGAGGGGGTCGAAAAGCCGTCAAAACATGTCTGTATGAAACACACTCTTTATATGATTCTAAACATCAACGTGTTGAATAATTCAATTTTTAAATTTTTGAAATTAGAATTTGTAAGATAATACAAGACCTCTTTCTTTTACAGGCCTCTAAATGGAATGAGTTTACTTCCCAGAAATATTTGTTTTTGTATTTTCTTAGATAAAAGATTATGAAAGAACATGTTTTGTTTTGTCTGCTAAGGCTAATGTAACTGGAGACATGACATTATTTAACATTATTCCTCACTGATTTTATTCTTTTCCAGAAATGACACTTCCTACAGAGAGCTTTGAAAAGTTAACTGAAGTAAAAGCATTGACTGCCAAGCTTTTTTCTCAGCTTAATGTAGAGGAATACCAGTTAAAGCGAGAGAAAGAAATAATTCAGGATTTGGAAGAGTATAGAGTGCAGATTGCCCCATTACTTTTGGTATTTAATAAGTTTTGATAAGCATTATTTTAAGTGGATTAGTTTACAGTTGATACATTTTCCATTAGTATTTCAAATATTGATGAAATATATTTTTTAGAAAGTCTCAAAAAAAATTGTGATAGTGTTCTAATTATACATTTAATTATAATATTTCATTCTATAACATGTTAATATCTGCTTCATGTAAATCTATATACGTCATATCAGATCATGTTTCCATGCTTACCAACACCATCCATATATAAATAATTCCTTCATACCAAGTTCATGGTTGGTTGTCATATATGTACTATATACTATCAACATCATTATTGAGGGTATTATAATCCAATTTACTTTAAAACTGCAATTAAATCCGATTGTATTGGATAATACACATCACGAGTATACTTTACTTCTTTTGCATACGCTAAAACGGTTTGGGAAATAGAGTTTTTCACACATTTATTTGTTGTGTTTGATTGTTGACACTTGTGACATTACGAGGTGGCGTTCTCTAAAAACACAATTACTTGACAGGTAAAAGTGGTCGTTTAATGAAAAGACTGATCTCAATTATGAGACTCATTGGCGGTCGCTGGTCGTGTTGAGCAAAAGTCGCTTAATACATTAAAGATATAGAGAGAAAATAATCGGGAGGGATTTAAAGTGGTCGTTTAAGACAAAAGTCGCTTAATACACGTGGTCGCATGGGCAAGTTAGACTGTATATTAAATATTTATAAAAAGAAGTCTAGTGAAGAATTATGTCATATTGTCAGCTGTTTTATGTTTGTACTTCTATGACATTATTTGATTCTTGATATTTGTAACCATTTCAGCAAAAGGCGGAGATGGAGCAGAAAATTGTGTCAAGAAATACGACAGCGATGTATGTAGGGTCAACATTAATGGGCTTACAGTTTGGGTTTTTTGCCCGGCTTACATGGTGGGAGTATTCATGGGATGTGATGGAACCTGTCACCTATTTCGCAACTTATGCTGCTATCATTGGAATGTATGCATACTATACTGTGTGTGCACAGGTATGTGACCAGTTTTATATTTCATAGCATGTAGGACTTACATGGAATTATTGTACTGTCGTGTTTGTATAAAAATATGTGGCTCTCTTTAATCTATTGAAATAAATTTTATCAGTATCTCAAAATCAAAAGGTGACATTTGAGCATCCATATTTATAAGCTGTACAAAATGACCCTGACTCTAAACTAGTTGTGGCAAAAATCTGTTATAAATACTCAGAGTGCTGTTGGCAACCTATTATTCCGTGTCTGTTGAGCGAAACTAGACAGCATACCAGGATATAAACCATTTGTTGCTGAATTTAGTTTTCTCAATTTGTATTTCTGAATTCATCATATAACAGTCCCAATTCAAAACAGAACACTTCCATGTCAGAATTATTGGTTAAATAGGTCAACTTACTTTTAGTTTGTAACTAATGTATAACCTAGATTTTGAATCAAGTAGATTTTGATGAAAGGAATTGTTACTGAAATATAAATTCTACAGTAATTTGTTTAGAATATTGAGCATTACTAAGTGATTATTTAAGAAATACTCAAAATTGACTTTATCATTTATGGCTGCCACTTTGTCCGTCCTGGAATTTTGTTTGGGCTATTTCTCACCAGCCACAGATGGGAATTTAATTAACTTTTATAGGAAGCTTTGCTCCAAAGAGGAGATACATATTAGCAGCATGTTCTAGTTTTGTAAGTTTTAGCTTGAAAGTGTGAGCTTTAATGATGTTTGACTTTCCTGACAGTCTGTCATCCACAATTCATTTAAAGTCACTTGTGAAACCACATTATCAACTTTGATAAAACTTCTCAGAAATGTTTCTTGCATGATGGTCAAACAGTTATTCAAATGGTTCTGGTCAATTGCATATCTAGGTCACAGAAGCTTAAATTACAACAAATTAGATTTTGACCTTATGCTTGTTTTATGGCCCCCTTCCCCACCCAGTATAGTTTTTGCAGTGTCAGTCCTTTTAGCTTGACTATTCGATAAGAATAAGTAGAGCTATTGTAGTCACTCGAGCGTTGGTGTCAGCATAACCACTTATGTTAAAGTTTTTGTAATACCTCAAATATTTTCAAATCCATTGACATATGGCTTTTAAACTTTGCACACTTGTGCACCAACATGACCCTAACCTGTAGACAGGAGGAGGTAACTGTATCAAGCATTTTGACAGAATTATGCCCCTTTTTCGACTTAGAATTTACGTTAAAGTTTTTGTAATACCTCAAATATTTTCAAAGTCCATTGACATATGGCTTTGAAACTTTTCACACTTGTTCACCATCATGACCCCAACCTGTAGACAGGAGGAGGTAACTGTATCAAGCATTTTGACAGAATTATGCCCCTTTTTAGCTCGACGATTCGATAAGAATAAGTAGAGCTATTGTAGTCACCCGAGCGTCTGCGTCGGCGTCGACATAACCACTTATGTTAAAGTTTTTGTAATAGTTCAAATATTTTCAAAGTCCATTGGCATATGGCTTTGTAACTTTGCACGCTTGTTCACCATCATGATCCCAACCTGTAGACAGGAGGAGGTAACTCTATCAAGCATTTTGACAGAATTATGCCCCTTTTTCGACTTAGAATTTACGTTAAAGTTTTTGTAATAGTTCAAATATTCTCAAAGTCCATTGACATATGGCTTTGAAACTTTGCACACTTGTTCACCATCATGACCCTAACCTGTAAACAGGAGGAGGTAACTCTATCAAGCATTTTGACAGAATTATGCCCCTTTTTCGACTTAGAATTTACGTTAAAGTTTTTGTAATAGTTCAAATATTTTCAAAGTCCATTGACATATGGCTTTGAAACTTTGCACACTTGTTCACCATCATGACCCCAACCTGTAGAGAGAAGGAGGTAACTCTATCAACATTTTGACAGAATTATGCCCCTTTTTGACTTAGAATTTACGTTAAAGTTTTTGTAATAGTTCAAATATTTTCAAAGTCCATTGACATATGGCTTTTAAACTTTGCACACTTGTTCACCATCATGACCCCAACCTGTAATCAGGAGGAGGTAACTGTATCAAGCATTTTTTTTTACTATCAAGCACTAAGAATAGTCGAGCGTTGCTGTCCTACCGACAGCTCTTGTTCAACTTAGTATTTACGTTAAAGTTTTTGTAATACTTCAAATATTTTCAAAGTCCATTGACATATGGCTTGGAAACTTTGCTCATTTGTTCACCATCATGACCCCAACCTGTAGACAGGAGGAGGTAACTGTATCAAACATTTTGACAGAATTATACCCATTTTTAGCTCGACTATTCGATAAGAATAAGTAGAGCTATTGCAGTCAACCCGAGCGTCGGCGTCGGCGTAACCACTTATGTTAAAGTTTTTGTAATAGTTCAAATATTTTCAAAGTCCATTGACATATGGCTTTGAAACTTTGCACACTTGTTCACCATCATGACCCCAACCTGTAGACAGGAGGAGGTAACTCTATCAAGCATTTTGACAGAATTATGCCCCTTTTTCGACTTAGAATTTATGTTAAAGTTTTTGTAATAGTTCAAATATTTTCAAAGTCCATTGACATATGGCTTTGAAACTTTGCACACTTGTTCACCATCATGACCCCAACCTGTAAACAGGAGGAGGTAACTCTATCAAGCATTTTGACAGAATTATGCCCCTTTTTCGACTTAGAATTTACGTTAAAGTTTTTGTAATAGTTCAAATATTTTCAAAGTCCATTGACATATGGCTTTGAAACTTTGCACACTTGTTCAACATCATGACCCCAATTTGTAAACAGTAGGAGGTAACTCTATCAAGCATTTTGACAGAATTAAGCCCCTTTTTCGACTTAGAATTTACGTTAAAGTTTTTGTAATAGTTCAAATATTTTCAAAGTCCATTGACATATGGCTTTGAAACTTTGCACACTTGTTCAACATCATGACCCCAACCTGTAAACAGGAGGAGGTAACTGTATCAAGCATTTTGACAGAATTAAGCCCCTTTTTCGACTTAGAATTTACGTTAAAGTTTTTGTAATAGTTCAAATATTTTCAAAGTCCATTGACATATGGCTTTGAAACTTTGCACACTTGTTCAACATCATGACCCCAATCTGTAAACAGAAGGAGGTAACTCTATCAAGCATTTTGACAGAATTAAGCCCCTTTTTCGACTTAGAAATTACGTTAAAGTTTTTGTAATAGTTCAAATATTTTCAAAGTCCATTGACATATGACCTGAAACTTTGCACACTTGTTCAACATCATGACCCCAACCTGTAAACAGGAGGAGGTAACTGTATCAAGCATTTTTTTTACTATCAAGCACTAAGAATAGTCGAGCGTTGCTGTCCTACCGACAGCTCTTGTTCAACTTAGAATTTACATTTAGGTTTGCATACCACCTCAGATAATTTCATATTCTATTGAAACAAGTTGAAATTTTATACTCTTCTTTAGAGCATAAAAGGACTCTCTTCAAGGCCTATAACTGTAACATGTATTTAAAGAAAAAAATATGTCCTTTTGTTATTTACTCAGAAAATTTTACCTTATCAAGGCTCTTTTACTATCAAGCACTAAGAATAGTCGAGCATTGCTATCCTACCGACAGCTCTTGTTTGCTTACCTAACATATGAATACTTTTATGGCTGGCTACAGGAACAATATGTTATGTAATTTTTCTTTGATGTCATTCATTCCTTAAGATTTTATGTGGCTTTTTTGTGTCGCCTCTACAGAGTAGTGACAACATTTAAGGATCACTTCTCTGTCGGTCTGTCCATCTGTCACAAAATTTGTCCCTACTACTCCTCAAAAACTACTTCTGCATTTTCATCCAATTTTTACAGGAATAATTGGTACCAAGTCCAGTTATGCATATTGTCCTTTAATAATTTTGATTTTTTAAATTTTGTCTGGAATACACCTGTTATACCACAAATGCAATTCCAATGAAACTTTACAGGATTGACTGGTAGCTCAAGTACTTGTGCATATGACACAGGTTTTCTGGTAAAGTGGGCACGTGTGTTACATAGATTATATGGGTGTGCATCTGTTACATAAATTATAAATGACCCTCTTGTATAGCCTTTTTAGTAAGGTGAGCTCTACTTTATTATCAGACATGCCAGTAGTATGTTTTATAGTTTTGTCATAGGTAAACCCTTAAAATATTTGATGGTTATTTTATTTCAGGAGTATAACTATGTTGACGCCTGGGATAGGGAATTCATCAACAAATTTTACAAGTTGGCAAGAAAAGAAGGCTTTGATATTGAGGAATATAACCGTCTGTCTAACCTCATTGCACAGCGCGAGTCGGATCTCTGCAGACTGCGGGACCCACTACAGTTGCATCTACCTATACGAGAATTATAATCACTGCTATTTACACATATAGTCCATATTCTGTATTCTGTATATATATATATATATTCATCATCTCGTATGTTTAAACTAGTTCGAGGCAGAATGTGAAAATTGTAGACCTAATTGTGAGGAAGCTATGATGAAACATAGTGTTGAAATTTTCTATTGTATAGATTTGAGAATTACAGCAGTATAGAAGCATATATTTGTCATAGTATTTTTACTGAAACAAAATTAAAGAGGAGTAAAATTATTGGCTATGAAAAAGTTTAGAAACAAATGTTTATTGAATATAAATTGAGTGATAGAAACAAAATTGTGTATACAGATGAAATTATAGTAATATAACACTTTTATTAAAGATGTTGTTTACAGCTGTTGCCATGGAATCAGGATTTTTTTATGCCACACGGGCATATAGTAGTTGAACTGTCCATCCATCTGTCCGTACAAGGTTAACCTAAACTGGCAAATGGGATTTATTTAAAGTTTGACCTGTACCAATGGCTTAGTAATTTACAGTAATCAGTACAAAGTACATGATCTGGGCAAGTTACATAACTATGGCTTCCATTTTGTCAAAGTTATTGCCCTTTTTCAGCACTTTGAAAATGGATCTGGTTAACCTAAAACGACAAGTTGGATATATCTAAAGTTCTATCTGTACTTACAGCTTCATAATTCCATCACCTCAGTTGTTCCTTTCTGTTAGGGTGGAGTATGGGGTCACTTGGTTGTAGGTCATGGTCTTGTATTTATATATATTTGATAAATTTTTGTTGCTAAGTTGAATTCTTTTCAATTTCATCTAATAGCAATATTAAGGTCACTTATGCAATGACATGCCAACTTATATTATTCACATTAACAAAACGTCATGACTTTGTCAAGTTATATAACTGTGTTTACAATTTTTTGGGCATTTTTGTGTCCATAATAGAGTGATAGGTAAACCTTATTTGAAAAATTGTTACAGGTAAAAATTTGAGCCTGGGGCTTTTGTGTTTACCAAACACTTTCTTGTTTTCTAAAATTTGTGATCAGTGTGTGATAAACTGCCTTGTAATATATTCTTTTTGTAGGTAGGTTATTTCCCTTTGTATAATGTTTGGAATGATATGTTTTAAATCATTCAAATTATTTGTAATTCATCACTTAGGCCTACCAGCCTTCTTGATAGTATTTATTCGCATTTGAACTGGAAACTGCATTTTTCTTCAACAATGCACTCAAAGATGATATCTATTTCCTTATTAATGCATTTTCTATAAAGTGATATAAATAGAAACAATTCTGTTTCAAACAAAGATTCATTTTCTATTTAATATTTTTTTTGTTATTTTTAAGCTGTATTTTGATAAAAGAGTAACTATTGTTGATCATTTTGTAATGTCTCTTCTGTTAACTTTATATTGTTGAAATAAATGGTAAGGAGTATTTTTCACGGTTAGAAGAATAAATATTTAGAGCTGTCATTGATAGAAATAATTATGATGTGTCATTGATATTTTTCTGTTACAGATTTGAAAAATTAATATTTTGACTAATTAGTAAAGGTCTAGAAATGACAAAAATCACCTAAAACATAAAGGGAAGCAGATGCCATGTCAAAAGTTGACTCTAAAACTATACTGACCATACTAAATGGGCATATTTCATATCAGTGATGACAAAAAAATGGCAGAAAAGAACATTCAGAGTAGATTTATAAACAAATCATGTCATAATTTTATGCATAGAATTTTACTGCCAACAGTTTGAAAGTGATCTCCAATGACAACATAGTATACTTCCAATGACAACACAGGACTCACTCAATCACTATTGATAAAGTCTGTCTGATTTCAAGATAGTCAGAATGTGTGAAAGAATATGAAGGACAATTTAGAACAGTTTTGATTGAAGCAACTAGATCTGTATATTTAACACAAAGTTTACCTCCACTAATATAACAGCTAATCAAGTTTATTATTGTATTGCTTTAATTTGCTTATGCTAGATTTTGTTTATTTTATTCCTACATAATTGACTTGTTATACAACATACATACTCATTTTAACATATCATTTTTAATTGTAATGTCAAAAAAGACAAAAATGTATATAATAAACAGAAAATTTAAGTTTTTTCCATTAATACAGGATTTATTTTCATCTTGTGGAATGAAAGTTATCATATTTTACTCGTGGCTACCACCACTAATGAAATATTTATTTTCATACCACTCAATGAAAATTAATTCTGTATTTACAGAACTTAAATATCCTCTATGTATTTATAGAAAAAAACTTGAATATCCTCTATTTAGTATTCAATAGTTATTACTACATATTTATTAGCAATGTTTTTGTCTCCTGGTATGAAATAAATTGCTCCTGTTGAGACTAATTTGTTGACTAGAATATTTAAGTAAGTTTTAATGTCAGATGCTTGTCATGGTTAAGGGTTTAAATTTTGTACTTGGTGACAAACATTTATTAAGGGTCAATCAATAAAGCAAATTTACTTAATGCAATGTATTCTTAAATAAGATATAATATAATGCCTACAGTAGAGCTTGTAGCTTATATTCAATTGTATATTCATGACTGATAAACAACATGTCACCTGTATTATCTTTTATAGTAGCTGTAATTAATGATAGAGAATTAAATTTGTTGAATGAGTGGATGTTCAGGCAAAAAGTTTTTTTTCTTAAGCCTAAAGTATATATTCGTGTAATATATATTGGTATAGGCTGAAGGAACAGAACTTTTTGTTGGATACATGTTGCATGTAATGATTAATTATTGTTTAGTAATAACAATTTCGCATGGCATATTCTAGAAAATGCTACTGCACTAATTTTCTAACTTTGTTTAACTTCCCAAATAATGTTTAAATAAGATACTTTCGTTAAGGTTTGCATAAGCATTAAGCAGTATATTGGGATTGATTTATAGTCTACATAGTTTGTTTAAAGCTACTTAAATTTTAGTTTTGTTAAATTAATTCAAGAGGTAGGAAATTTTCGGGAAACAGTTTTAATTAGCAAAGTTAAAGTAGATTGATAGGATTTTTGTGATTTATAATGGTCCCATACATTGATTCAAGGCTGTACCCCATAACCATTCCTTTGATCCCTTAGTTAAATTAGTTAGATTTTTTAAAAAATGTGACATATTTTCTACAATTTTTTCAAAAGGCCATGCCAAATTGAAAACTTATCCAAATGCACAAGTGTGATTGCAGGTACTTTTTGAAATAGAAAAAATTAGTTAGATATTTTGAAAATGAATATGGTAAAAAAGGTAAATATATCTTTAAATTTTCAAGACTGTTATACAGCTCTTGATATATACAGCTTGAATTATAGTGGGATTGGATTCATGGTAGCTCATTACAATTCCTTTTATAGAAATAAATAGTAACTTTTTTGAAATGGTTTTAATGTGTAAAATTTTGTAACTGTTTTTTAGCCTATTTTACAGCCTCAATATATTTATAATAGATTAATACATTTATATTTGGAAATGACTTTACTTTAAATTCTTGTTCCATTGTTAGGTTGATATTTTTAATTAAATTTTTCTTAAAATTTTTCTTCATTTTCTTTGCCAACTATTTCTTACAGCCTTTTGAAATTTGATCAGAGATATAATGATTGAACTATATCATGAGTTACTTCTTTACTTTTAGGCAGTGTTATTGTTGTATTGTTTACATTAATTCCAATTTGTTTATCTATTATTAATTAGTTACTATTTTTTGAAAAAGGTAATGGGGTTATCCTAACATCCAGCAAGTCTCCACTAACAGTATGTGATATTTGGCATACAGATTGATACATGGTCCCATACTGTGGGATTGGATTTCAGGTCTGTCGCTCATCCACTTCTTGTTTATCCACTTAGTTAAATTAGTTAGATTTTTCGACATTAATGGTCAATGGAAGGAAATTTTCGTACAGTTTTCTCAGCAACTACTTATCACAGCCTCTTGATATTTGGCATACAGCAATTGACACATGGTCCCCATACTGTGGGATTAGATTTCAGGTCTGTCGCTCATATCACTTCGGCTGTTTATCCACTTAGTTTAAATTAGTTAGATTTTTCGACATTAATGGTCAATGGTAGGAAATTTTCGTAACAGTTTTCCTCAGCAAACTACTTATCACAGCCTCTTGATATTGGCATGCAGCATTGACACATGGTCCCATCTGTGGGATTCGATTTCAAGTCTGCAGCTCATCCACTTCCTGTTCACATTAATGGTCAATGGTAGGAAATTTTCGTAACATTTTTCTCAGAAACTACTAATCACAGCCTCTTGATATTTGGCAAACAGCATTGACACATGGTCCCATACTGTGGGATTCGATTTTAGGTGTGTAGCTAATCCACTACCTGTTTACCTACTGAATTAAATTTTCGACATTAATGGGTCAATGGAAATTTTTTTTCGTAACATCACAGCCTCATGATATTTGGTGTACAACTACAAATGCAACCCGGCCTTTTCTGTCTTTGACCCATTTTCTAACTTTGTTTAACTTCCCAAATTAAGGAGATAATTTTTTGTTAAGGTTTCTTTATTAGCATAGAGTAGCTGTCAATTGATATTTAAGCAAAACAGTTGTTAAAAGATATTATGATAAATTTTCGTTGCTATAAACTCAATTCAAGAAACTGGGAGTATGGAAATTTTGGTAAGAAGTAAAGTTAGATTGTAGGATCTCTGTGGAGTTAATTGTGTAGATACTTGCATAAAGGTTTACTCCTGTTTTAACCATATCACTTGATATATTAGACTTTGATTATAAGTGACATACTACTATTTTGTTAAAAGGGCATGCATTGAAAACTTTCCTAAATGCACAGTGTAATGCAGGTAATTTTGAAAAAGAAAAAAAAGATAAATAATCCTTGAAAATGAATATGGTTAAAAAGAATAAAATATAGTCTTTAAATTGTTTAAGTCTGTTATATAGACTTGAATTATAGAGGAGTATGATTCATGTAGCAACATACAATTTTTTTTTATAGAAATAAATAGTAACTATGATTTTGAATTGGTTTTATGTGTAAAATTTGATAGTTATCTTGTTGTTGTTATTTCCTATATACAGAACCACAATATATTTATAATTAATTATTTATAATTTATATTTGGAAAATGTACTTTACTTAAATTTCTGTCTATTGTACGGGTTGATATCCTAATATTGCTCTTATAATCTTTTTCCTTCATTTTCTTTGCTCAACATTGTCTTACAGTCTTATTGAAATCTGTGATCAGAGATATATATGGGTTGAACATATAAATCATGAGTATACTTCTTTACTTTTAGCAGTGTTTACTAAATGTTGTATTGTTTAACATTAATGTTAAATGTTTTATTTTATTATTAGTTTGACTATTTGAAAAGTTAAGTGGGGCTATCCTACACATCCACATGTCTCCATAACAGTAATGTTAGAATTTTATGTTCAGCCTGTTGTCTTATTGACCACTGGAGATTTATTCCATGTCACTACACACACACATATTTGACATCATAACTGGAGGTTTTACAAGGCACGTATCTCTAGCATGCATTTTGAGTAAAAATCAAGGCCCTTTTAGAACTTAGAAAATTCTGAGTTAACACTTTGCAGTTAACATTACTCAAGGTCTTTACTTAAATCTCAATACATGTCTTGGTGACCAAACTTGGAGGTCATTTTCCAGGGCCCATAACTCTTGTATGTATTTTAACTGAATCATGAGCCTTAGTGAACATAGAAAATTTTTGGTTAAAATTTTGTATGCATCATCAAATTTAAAAAAGTTCAACTTCAAAACAACTACATGTATTCACTTGAAACTTTATACTTGTGTCTGGGATCATAATTGGAGGTTGATTTTCATTTAATAATTGCCTTTTGTAATCTTCCTGGTTAAAGTTTTGTATGTAACATCATTTCTACTGAAAGTGTCTGCTCTGAATTGATTACATATCTTCAAGATTGTAAAATGAGGTCATTGTCCAGGGCCCATAACTCACAGTATCTTTTTTTAATGAAATATTGTTCTTCTTGAACTTTCTAAATGCTATGTGCAATATCTAAGTCTCATAAGTATGTCCTTTTTAGCTCCACTTTTCAAATTTGAAATGCATTTCTAAGGGGAAGATAATGCTGAAAGTCATTTTTGCTGAATTGTTTCCTTTTTTCTTACCTAGAATATTTGCCTTTTTTCTCAAAAACTGTTAATGTTATTTACATCAAACTCTAAATATTTGTTGACTTTCAAGAGCAGGTTAGATTATCTTTTTTATCATTGATATAAAATACGCAATCAAAGAACTTAAAGCAATTTAGGAACTCCTAGTGGCAGCTATTTATGTTTGTATTAATACACTGACATTTCAATTCTTAAAGACTTTGTTCTTGTCACATCTTTTAACATGTTTAAAAAAAGTGAGTCACAATTCTAAGTTTCATGTTGTTAATTCACACTTTATCGTTCAAACATAAAGAGGTCATTTAGAAGTTCATCCTTGATTATTTTGTTGGATCATATCTATAATACATTGATGTCACAGTCTGTCCAATCTTTATTTGTATTTACCATTCTAACATGACTTGTGATTTTGTCACTATACAGAAAGCAGATAATGAGTAGTGTTTTTGTGCAAGTATACACCCCATATACGAGGCTTGTTCGAAAAATAATGGGACTGCATCTCTCCTGTTGACATTATGAGGAAAGAATCTTTGTCCTCTATCTTTTTGAACAACCCTCCTATATGTACAGACAACATTTATATATGTAGCTGTTTTACTATAAATGTACTCCCTCCAATGAAGGTCAATAACCTAAGCAACATTAATTATCATATTAGTTGCCATGTCACGCTAAAATAACATCTCACTATAACATGACACTATTCTGGAGAGTTTTGAATTTTTATCTTTATATCTTTCAATGAGAAATGAAAAATCAAACAATTTAATAAACACATTTCAAAACATTTTATCGGAAAAAGTCAGAAAAGGTAGGACGCGGTCTGAAATGTATTATTATCTTACACCACTATCAACAGGTAGAATGCTGTCTTGTATGTACACACTTGTATGCAGGGCACTCACCTTACATATGTATAAGGATTAAAAGATAGGTTTGTAAACATTAGAATATCAAATCTGATGTGCAAGTTTCAATTGTTGTTAAATTGATAATAATGTACTATATATTTATGATGAAACAGCTGTTTTCTTTTGAGTTTACCTGAGCACAAAGTGCTCCGAGGTGAGCATTTGTGATGGTAGAGTGTTCATTGTTGTCCACAATTTCTTTAAACAACATTTCCTCATAAACCTTGATTTTTATTAAACTTAACAGGAATGATTCTAAGGTGGTCCTGTACAAATATTTTATTAATGGTTCCAGTCTGCTGCAAAAGCTAAATATAGACTTAAGAAATAGATCTTTAAAATATCTTCAGCTCAGAATCTTCAATGCCCAGAGCTTAGATATTTGGCATGTAGCATGTGGTCCTCCAAATCAAGCACCTGAGGTCATAAATGGCCCCACCATAGGGTCACTAAGTTTACATAGACTTGTATAAGAAAATACATTTTAGGCTTCTTTTATGAAACAGCAATCTCCAGAGCTAAGATATTTGGCATGTACTATTGCCAAGTGGGCCAAGTTCTTGCCCAGGAGATCACTTAGTTTATATTGACTTACATAATAAACGTTAGAATGTGTGAAATTACTATGCCAAAAGCTAATATATTTGTCATAAAGCATTCGTAGCAGACATCTACAAATATTTTGGGAAAAAAATGCAGCTTGCTTCATCATGGCATTCATCCTCTGAAAGTACAATGCACAGAGTTTAGGTGTTTTGCATGTAGCATCACCTTGTTGTCCTCCACAAAAGCCATCCAAAACCATCCAAAAACGTTGGCCATAATTTTTTATTTCTCAGTGGATTCAAATGTTAACACAACAGCCCTTTGGACAAGACCTTCAAGTCTTTCAGACTGTACTTTCACTCATGACCTTCAAGGTCAAATATTTGTATTTGCTTGATTTTAGCACTATGACTTTATTTTTGCATAGTTTTTCTTTATTTTTGGACATAATAATCCTTATGAAAAGACTTTTATGTAACATAAATTGATGATGACCATCACTTATCAATGATCTTGACCTAGAAGGTCAAGTTAATGAATTTTGCTTGTTTTTTGTTATATATAATTGGCTATAAAATTGTAATTAATAAATGAATTGCCTTCAAATTTGGATACAACAATCATAAGGACAATACGAAAGTTTCAATTGATTTTGACTTTCACTCATCAATGACTTTGACCTTGAAGGACAAATTAGTGAATTTTACTTGATTTTTACTTTAATTGGTTGAATGTCTTCATACTTAAGCACATCTACTGTAAGGACAATGTCTTCAATAAATCAAACCCTATGTGACCTTGACTCGTAAGTGGCCATGTCATTAAAGGTCAAATTATTGTAATTTCACAGGATTTTTATTTGTTTTATATAATTGGATAAGTAATAAATTGATTGTCTTCATAGTAAGGCACAACTATCTATGGGACAAGGCATAAAAGAAGATTTAATGAAACTTGACCTTGACCTTAAGTTGAGCCCGCTTGTGGTGAGCCCAACTTAGTCGCCACTTTTGGCATATTTTTCGATGTATATGCATCCGTGTGTCAGTCCGTCCAGATTTGTCAGTTGTATATCTTGCTCATTCTTTTGAAGGATTACAAAATAATTTGGTACAAATGTTCACCATGATGGGGTCTCATTCTTTGAAGGATTACAAAATAATTTGGTACAAATGTTCACCATGATGGGGTCTCATTCTTTGAAGGATTACAAAATAATTTGGTACAATTGTTCACTATGATGGGGTGGTGTGTTGCACAAAAAAACCCAGATCTGCTGCTCAAAGGTCAATGTCAGTCCAAAACCTGTGTAGGGAGGGCAACTTCCACATGCATGGAGGGATCTTAATATATCTTGGGACAAATGTTCTCCAAAGTGAGGCGGAGTGTTGTGCGAAAAATTCAGGTGTCTGTAACAAAGGTCAAGGTCTTACTTAAGGGTCAAATGTCAAAAAGAAATTAAAACATTCATTTATAAGTATAACATCTATATACATGGATGGATTTTAATGTAACTTATGTTACAAATGTTCTCCATGATGAGTTGAGTTGTCTTGCTCAAAATGAAGGTGAAGGTCAAGAACACAAGAGGTCAAATAATAATATAAAAAATTTGTTTGTCCACACTGTATCTTGCTTATGCTTTGAAATACATGTATTATACTTTGTGGTCAGAGGATTTTTGTGGAGCTCACTTGCGCTGAGCTTGACTGGCTGTTCAGTGTTTGTGTGTGAGTGTGTGCGTCTAGTCATGCAATAACTTCTTCATGCATGTAGGAATTTTCAAATAACATAAATTTAGTTTTTTAGGCACAAATGTTTATCGTGAGACTTTGTGTCATGCACATGAACCAGGTCACTGGGTCAAGGTCACCTAAGATGATGCAATGTCAAGATTTTGCTGTGGGTATACAGAGGATGTGTTGGGCACATCTCATCTATTTATACATCTTTCTTCTTGACCTGAAGCTTATAGGTTCGGGTTTGAATTAAGACAAAGGGGCTTGACATTCTGCCCGTGGGCATGTCTTGTTGTTATTTATATATGGATTTGATTTATGACATTGTGACCTTTTCTAGCAATGTATCTCAGGTGAGTGATCCTGGCCTTTTGTTGTATTTTTGTTGTCATTCAGTCATATATATATATATATATGGTATTGAGTTGTTACCATGACATGTCCATAATGAATGAAGTTTGATTCTTATGTCTGCTTTAATAAGTTAAAGTACAAACTTGTTTGCAATTTATACTTTATTCCAAGAAAAGTTACTTGTATATATACAATTTATTTACTTTTGCCTTACTGTAGTTTGCTTTGATATGTATAAACCTGTTATTACAACAATGTTTACATATTGTTTATTTATATCTTCAACAAAAACTTTATTTTTATCCTTATTCTAGTGTTTTAGACATCGAATAAAACCTATAAAAACCCATATTGTATACATTTTATATTGTCCGCATTTATGCTGTAACATGCTTTTGACCACAGGACATACTCATTTTATTTGCTCAACATTTTCTAAAAGAAATGTTCAACCTTTTGCTACAGCCATGTTGTCGTTAATGTTGCTGCTGCCATTTCAGTCCAAAAACTTAATTGTTGGTCATATTTTATTATTTCTCAATGGATTTCATTCATACTTGGACACAAAAACCCTTTGGACAAGACCTCCAATCCTTTGATTTTTTTTTTTACTTTGCTACAGTTGACTATATTGTATTGCTATATTGTACATTAATGCTTGGACAAAACAATGTTTCAGACAATACCTTCAAGAAAATCAAACTGACCTTGACCCTGACCTTTTAATGACCTTGAAGGTCAAATTATTGATTTTTATGCCCCCAGTATAAGGGGGGGGGGGGCATTTAGATTTACCCTTGTCTGTCCGTCAATCCATCTATTCTCATTTTCGAATTCGAATTCTCATATTCTCAAAAAGTATTTGATCTAGATTCATGCAACTTTACAAGAATGTTGGTCAGCATATGTAGTTATGCACCTGAGTATGTGCGTGTGGATTTAATCAATATTTGTTGAGTTATTGCCCTTGACTTAGTTGAAATTTTCAACTTGTGTTGCACGTAGCTCAAAAAGTACTTTACTTAGAGTCATGAAACTTAAAAGGAATGTTGCATGTGAATATATACACCTGGGGTTTCACTTATGGATTTATTGTTTTTAGCTCGGCTTTTTTTTTTTTTTTGAAACAAAAAGTAGAGGTATTGTGATAGTCACGGCGGCGTTGCCATTGCCGTCCGCAAACTTGTACCTGGATCATAACTTTTTATGCTCCCTGAAAAATTTCGGGGGGAGCATATAGTCGGCGCCTTGTCCGTCTGTCCGTCCGGTTTCTTGTCCGGAGCATAACTTGAAAACCCTTGGAGATAATTTGTTTAAACTTCATACAGTGGTAGAGGGCATTGAGGGGGAGTGCAGTGTCAAAGAACCATAACTCTATTTTGCCCCGTTTTTGAATTATCTCCCCTTATAGAAAAATCTTGTCCGGGGCATAACTCTAAAACTATAAGAGATATCAACATGAAACTTTGTAGGTGAATAGATCTCAATGGGCAGATGTGCAGTGCATAAGAACAATAACTCTTTTTGTCCTAATTTTGGAGTTTTTGCCCTTTGTTAATTTCAACACTTTGAACTTTGTCCGGAACATAACTCTAAAACTATAAGAGATATCAAGATGAAACATTGTAGGTAGATAGATCACATTGAGTAGAAGTGCAGTGCAAAAGAACCATAACTCTGTTAAGCCTCATTTTTTAATTATCTCCCCTTATAGAAAAATCTTGTCCGGGGCATAACTCTAAAACTATAAGAGATATCAACATGAAACTTTGTAGGTGAATAGATCTCAGTGGGTAGATGTGCAGTGCATAAGAACAATAACTCTTTTTGTCCTAATTTTGGAGTTATTGCCCTTTGTTAAACTAACACTTTGAACTTTGTGCGAAACATAACTCTAAAACTATAAGAGATATCAAGATGAAACATTGTAGGTAGATAGATCTCCTTGAGTAGAAGTGCAGTGCAAAAGAACTTGAACTCTGTTAAGCCTCATTTTTGAATTATCTCCCCTTATAGAAAAATCTTGTCCGGGGCATAACTCTAAAACTATAAGAGATATCAACATGAAACTTTGTAGGTGAATAGATCTCAATGGGCAGATGTGCAGTGCATAAGAACAATAACTCTTTTTGTCCTAATTTTGGAGTTTTTGCCCTTTGTTAATTTTAACACTGAACTTTGTCCGTAACATAACTCTAAAATTATAGGAGATATCAAGATGAAACATTGTAGGTAGATAGATCTCATTGAGTAGAAGTGCAGTGCAAAAAAACCATAACTCTGTTAAGCCTCATTTTTGAATTATCTCCCCTTTTAGAAAAATCTTGTACTGGACATAGCTATAAAACTATAAGAGATATCAACATGAAACTTTGTAGGTAGATGTATCTCAATGGGTAGATGTGCAGTGCACGAGAATCATAACTCTGCCTTGCCTAATTCTGGAGTTATTGCCATTTGTTTATTTTTACTTTTTGAAGTTGTCCGGAACATAACTCGGAAACCATAAGAGATATCAACAAGAAACTTTGTAAGTTGATAGATAACAGTGATTAGAAGTGCAGTGCAAAGAACAGTAACTCTGCCTTTCCTAATTTTGGAATTATTGCACTTTGAACTTTTTCCAGGGACATAACTCTGAAACTACAAGAGGTGTACTTTCCTGTGTCCAAAACCTATTCGGGGAGCATCACCCGGCTCAAACCGGGCTCTTGTTTAGTTCTTGGTGTATTGTCTTCATTCTTGGCCACAACAACCCTTGGGACAAGACCTTTCAGTAGACTACACTAACCTTGACCTTCATCCATAAATGACCTTGACCTTCAAGGTTAAAAGTCCAAATTTTGCTTGTTTTACTATTATTGGCTGTAACTTTGTTATTTTTGAATGGATTGTCTTCAAACTTGAACATAATAATCTTCAAGGATATCCCTTAAAAATAACCAGACAGACCTTGACCTTCACTCATAAATGACCTTGACTTTGAAGGTCAAATTATTGAAATTTTCATTTTTTTTGCTATTATTGATTGTAACTTTGTTATTTTTGAATTGATTGTCTTCAAACTTTCAAGGATAACCCTTAAAAATAACCAGACAGACCTTGACCTTCACTCAATAATGACCTTGACTTTGAAGGTCAAATTATTGAAATTTTCATTGTTTTGGCTGTAACTGGCTGTAACTTTGCTATTATTGAAGGGATCAATCATCATCATCAACAACAACAACTATTATAGAAATGCGTGTAACTATTTATAGAATTGCGTGTTTCTTTTTTTAGAATTGCGTGTTTCTATTTATAGAATTGCGTGTTTCTATTTTTAGAATTGCTTGCTTCTATTTTTAGAATTGCGTGTTTCTATTTATAGAATTGCGTGAATCTATTTACAGAATTGCCTGTTTCTATTTACAGAATTGCCTGTTTCTATTTACAGAATTGCGTGTTTTTATTTATAGAATTGCGTGTTTCTATTTATAGAATTGTGTGTTTCTATATATATATATATATATATATATATATATATATAATTGAGTATATTTATATATTCAAAATATATAGACAAAACTAATGTGACAAGACAGACCGATTAAATTTATAAAAAGGAAACGATTTGTTCAAACCTTTCTTTGTTTGCTTTTAGAAAAAGTAAAAAGTCAAGCGTTGCCCCCGCCCGGCGGTGGCTCTTGTTTGTCAGAGTTATTGCCCTTGACTTAGTAAAAATTTGCAATTTTCAATTTGTGTCGCACATAGCTCAAAAAGTATTTCACCAAGAGTCATGAAACTTTACAGGAATGTTGCTCAGCACGTGAAGTTGTGCACCTAGGTTTGCTTGTGTATTTATTCTGTTTTGTCAAAGTAATTGCCCTTGACTTAGTAAAAACTTGCAATTTTCAACTTGTGTTGAACATAGCTCATAAGTATTTGAACAAGAGTCATGAAACTTTACAGGAATGTTGCTCAGCATGTGAAGTTGTGCACCTGAGGTTTCGCTTGTGGATTTATTCTGTTTTGTCAAAGTTATTGCCCTTGACTTAGTAAAAATTTGCAATTTTGAACTTGAGTTGCACATAGTTAAAAAAGTATTTTGACTAGAGTCATGAGACTTTACAGGAATATGTTGATCAGGATGTGGTCTTAGATGAAAGGGTATTACATGATGACCAGTATATCTATTTAAACTTAAGCTTGAAATATGATTAGGGTCTACTTATTAACGAACATTGATATACGACCCCGGGCATACGGGATCCCGGGATTTTTCCGAAACCACTGCTGTGACACGTAGCCATGTTGAATAATTATCTGGCTTCTTCACAGTAACGCAGTAGATTATGCAGGTACAGTAGATTATGCAAAGACGAAACACGATATATTTACGATTTCTCCACATTCTTTCTTGAAAAAAAAAATGGCTAAAAAGATGCATGCTAACAATATTTACGGATTAATTGACTGCACTCCGATTTAAACTATATTACCAAAGTAGCCTTTGAAGAAATAAGTTCAAATGGATGTTAAAAAATATCCTTTGAAATAAATTCAGATAGATGTTTATAAAAAAAATATCTCTTGAAATAAGTTCAAATGGATGTTTATAAAAATATCCATCTTAATTAAGTTGTTCAGATATGTCTTTCTAATGCATTTACAATTTACAGATAACGACAAAATTTAAGCAACCCTTTAAGTCCCTTTTTAGTAAATGTTATCAAGGGCATCTGTATGGAAAAAATGTCTGTGGATATATCATGTGGTTTGTCATTGTCTTAACTTTACTTTCGGATAAGGTTCTTCCGACGGTGGCCATAATATAATTGCAGTCGGTCGAGAGAAAAATGATCCGACTTGTGCCGATAAAATAATGCTTGTCATCACGCAGTGTTATAATGCGCCAATTTTTTATGTAGGAGAGTGTCCGTGGACGAGTGATTTCAAATACTTGCCTCTTGCAGGTTCGAGCTGCCCCAGAGTTTTCGGATTTTGTCATGTGAGAAATTTATACGGTTAACTTATGGTTTGTTCCTAAAATAATGCACCAAGAAGCGTCCTGGACCCTTCCCCCCCCCCCCCCCCCCAAAAAAAAGAACGCATTTTTAATTTTTTTTTAAAAAGTGACATTATATATTGTGTGTGCTATATTCAACAATAGATGTTATTTTCAACAATAGATATAGTAGCCTAATAAGTAAAATAGTGAAAATAGTGCCGTATTTGTAAATGCAATCAGTGATGGAAATTGTTCTATTATGGTGCAATATAGACATAATAAAGATCAGAATAATCAGAATACATTTCAAAAGTAGACTTATTGAAAACAAGAAACGATATTTTACCCATTACTGACTGATATTAACCAGATACATCTACTTCTAACTTGTTTGAGGCGGAATCGACCGCATAATATTGTTTGTTATTCTTTTGCCTAGCTATACTGCGCATAAAAAATCTTAAAACACGCGAAAATATAAGTATATAACAGAAGTAGTGAAATGTTTTGAAAAACATGGCGCAGCTATCCCCTATACTATTCGTTCAAGTAATCGAATCCTCTCCATATATTTATATGCATGTTAAATTTATATCTAAAAAGGCTGCTTACTTTTGAAAAAGTAAAAAAAAATGTTCAATTTTAGGCATCCAAGATTCTTATATTTTCTATGCCTATAATTATGTTTATATTATTCTATGCATAAAAACGTTAACTAAATACTGACAGTAGAAATATCAGCTAGTTGTATTTATACAGTACTGTACGTTAATTATAATTAAAACTATGATTTACCAAAAGAAAATTAGAATCGCATTTCAACTGATACTCAGTGAAATCTGTGCCATACTAGAACGTTTTTAAACCTTTTTTCAACAGGTATAATTATATATAAATGATTTTAAACTTTTTTTTTTCAACTTGTATTTATGATTACCGATAATGTAGTAGTTCATTAGTTCAAGGTCTATAAGAGCCGTATTTAATGTTAAGCAATATAGCGGTTATGACTGTGAGAATATTGACCGACTTCTGTTTGTATATAAACAACGACTTTTATAAACACAGTTGTAAACGGCTCTTCACGTTGTAAACATTGAGAATTCATTCAGTCGGTTAGTAAAATGTCGGTTACCAGGGGAATCAATCGCTTGCTAAGGAATGTAAAGAAATCTGTTAACATATGTAAGTAGCTTTTGTACAATAATTGATATAATTTGTTTTTTGTTGTTTTTTTTAAATATAGATCTATATATGCAGTACTTAAACTATATCTAAACGTATCATAATGAAGACTAACAAATACTTACTTATAGCGCATCTTGTTGTTATTACTAAGAAAACGATTCATTCTGGTCGCACTTCCTCCAGAAACAAGCAATTTTAAAATTTGAACAAATTCTTCCCTATTTGCAATATTTTAGAAGCAAAATCTAAATTTTGATTTTGCAGTTTTTTTGTTTTTGTTTTTTTTTTGTTGGTGTTTTTTAAGATCTATTTCAATAACTGTTCCGGTGAACCATCAAATTTTGAATCCGTTACCTATGGCTAATTTTTAACAGACCTTATTCCTGATCAATTTTCAAAGTGATGCGAGAAAATCGTGCAATGTCTATATGATATATACAACGGAAACACTTCACTGTAATTAACCAGGGTATTCTTGCATAAAAACTGCCCGCGAAGGTGCTCATTAACGTAGAAAAAACATGCATTAATCAACCAGCATCAATTATAGTCAGGACTATCTGTCTGATAGCCTTAGGGCGTGTTTAAATTTGAATTTTACTAACTTTCTACATGTATTCTGGGATATACGATAACTTATCGTATGTCCCAGATGTATTGTATTTTGCTTATATTCCTTTCAATTTATGCCCACAGGCATATAGTAATTGTCTTTGAAGACCACTGAATTTATAGTAACGCAGAGGGATTACACCAAAATCAATGACCCAAAAATTGAAAGGGTCAACAAGAATGACAAAGAATTTGAACCAATCAACGAAAACTGTTTTATATCAATAGATAAATAGATACCAATTTATTGTCCTTTTCAACACTTTGAGAATGGATGTGGTTAACCTAAACCGACATGAAAGTTGGCTAAATCTAATTATGATATTGCAATGTTATAAAACTGTGTCATTAATTTTCCCAGTTACCCTTTTTATCAGCCGGTTATGGTTAACTGATTTATCTGGTATTTCTCCTAATTACTTCATTTATTTAATGGTCCTCCATCTTTTTTTTGGAGTGTGGGGGGGGGGGGACTAGGGTCGTGATCAAGGTAACTGATGTAGTTAAAAAAAAATACATTTGTTATCATACAGCCTTTATTTTTCATTATGATGTATTTCATGTTTAATACGGACGCCTAGGAAGGTCCTCTTCTTTCGGGTTTAGTTAAGGGTCACTGGTGTCAAGGTCACCAGTTCCAAAAATAGATGTTTACAGGTATAACCTTTATCTAATCATTCACTTGTTTAAGTCGAACTCAATAATTGAAGAAGGTGGAATTTATATGATTGATTTTAGAAGCAAGTACCATTTAGAAAAATTTTGAAAACCATGTTTTCAAGTAACCATTATAGTGTGTAAAGCTATGAATTTGCCGTTTGTGGGTTGCAAAATTACTGTCTATATTGTGATTAAAATGATTACAGAATACCTGGAATCTGTATGTTTTATTAAGAAAGAGTGTGTGTGGTTTAGTGTTCCTGCATAAAATGCGTACTTTCGAATTGTTGTTAAACTATGCTGTTTCAAATGTGATAAAAAAAGAGAATAAAACTTCAAACTAAAATTTTCAGCTGAGAGGCAAGTGCTCGCATTAGCCTATCAACCGAATGTGAATGACTTTGAACCAAATGGTCCAAGGGTGGTTACTGATATCCCCGGGCCGAGATCAAAACAGCTGATAGAACAACTTGATCAGATACAGGTAAGTCCTCGTAAAAAGCACTCGTTCAAGAATTAACAAAAGCCCCACGTGATTAAAATGTTATGGTCAGTTGTTTAACAATCACAAGATATTTAAGAGCGTTAGATATAACGAGTTTTAGTTCTGGGAGAGGAACATGGTTTCTAGTAGACCATGGATGCAAATGGTTTTCTGCAGACATGGAATTCGTAAAGAAACTTGGTTTTCTGTAGACCTGGGGTTTGCTAGGTTAAGTCCTGCGTAATGCGCACCGTTTATTGAATAACCCACTCAACACAAGAAACCAATTTGTGTTAAAAAACATGTTTGAATTTACTTCACGCTTACTGTGCTATGTGCTTAGTTGATACTGAGTTTTTACTATCAGCCTTTGTCTGTCTTCTGTAATTTAATAACAATATATCTTTAATTATGTGATCGACTTTTTCGTCCGCAAATTCTAAATTTCTTTTTTATTTCTAAATGGAATATCTTCCTTCTTTGAAAGGACCTTCAAATATACCAGACTAAACTTGATATTGACTTATGAATGACCTTGACATTCAAGTTATTTTTTTTTTAATTTTGTGTGCTTTTTGCTTTAATTTGTCTTATATACATAAAAACAACCCTCTTTTGACGGTTACCATAACTTATCAATGACATTGATGGTCAAGTTGTTGAATTTTGCTTGATTTTTGCTTTAATAGGCTATTATTTTGTTGTTTATTGATGGATTATCTTCATACTTGACAACAACTGCCTGTAGGAAATTATTTGAAAGAAGATCAAAGTTTGACTCTTAAATGACCTTGACCTTGACTGAATCTTAAGTGACGCTTATTCAAGGTTGATACATGTGTTCGAGTTTATTTACCTCCAACTGACTTTTGTTCAATTGTTGTTTTTTTATATTCCAGAATGTTGGTGCAGTGCATTTTTTCTGTGACTATGATAACAGCCATGGCAACTACCTCGCTGACGTAGACGGTAACGTCATGTTAGATTTGTTTACCCAGATATCATCAGTGCCTCTTGGTAAATATATATAATCTGCAACGTATTTGTTATATTTTTGTTTGACAGTTTATATTGAAATTTCGACGAAAAATGATACAAATCTAAATATTCTCCTGTTTATAAGTTATCAAGAAAGGTCGATATCATCGCGATTTTTTTCTGTAACCAATAATCCACGCTTTTAAATGTGTATCTTTATGATGGTATCTAACCTTTAAAATAACTTTTTAAACGTAGGAAAGACTGAAATTTGATAAAAGCAGTCCACTATGTGCATGTTTGAAGAACTCGTATACAAAATGATGACATTTGGAAATGAAAAAAAAAACATGATGTGATATTTTGTGCTTCATGGTGATTTTCTGTTGTTTCTAGGTTACAACCACCCTGCCTTGATCAATGCTGTGTCAAAACCGGAAAATCTGGTAAAATAAAATCACGATACCGTGCATACAGATCTACAGATTAGTCACATTCAATTTAATCAGTCTTCATTTAATTAATTGATTATTTGTCATTTTGCTATTCTAATAGTAAAAATAGCTTTGTCAACATAAAGTTGTTACAATTACTAAGTATATATATAGTTCATGTAATCTTATAAATATAACGTTGTGAATAGATATATAATATAACCAAGAAATTGTGTTTTATAAATCAAATTAATCTATGAATCTATTTATCTATGCATTTTTCAGTCAACATTTGTGAATCGCCCAGCTCTGGGTGTATACCCACCAGCAGATTGGGTATCAAGGTTACAGAACACCCTTGTCTCAGTAGGTATAGCTATAATTCTTTAATACCGGACCTTCCTACATTCAGGACTCAATCTATAAGGTGATGTTTTCTTGAGAATATGAATATAATAATAACATTAACCGATGTAATTGAATAAACCAGGGTTTTTATTTTTCATGTGAAGTAAGTTGTATACATTTGTTTTAAACATATCATTCAATATTTTGATTTTCCGTTTTAGGTGGCACCTCCAGGAATGAACCACGTACAGACTATGGCATGCGGAACATGTTCTGTTGAGCATGGAATGAAAGCGGTGTTTATGAAATTTATGGTAAGTTCGAAACTCTATTAAATGCGCCATCTTAGTATTAAATACCACCATTTTTGCATGATCCATATAGTAGAACCATATCATGCTCTCTATTTGTCTTCAACAATTCCGTCTTATATCAACATTAATGTACTGATAGTTGTAGCAGTGTTGTTATATTATGTTGTTATATTTCAGGCAAGAGTGATATTTGAATATTCATGTAATAACTAAACATTTCAGAGTGATGCTAGAGGAGGTATGCCGCCAAGTCAGGAAGCACTGGAATCCTGCATCATCAATAAGGCACCAGGGTCACCTTCCCTCTCATTCCTTTCATTTAACAACTCCTTCCACGGCAGGACAATGGGTAAGAATTTTATTTTAACAACTCGACTATAATATTTGTTCTTTTATATAACTTTCCAGAGGGAAATTAACTTAATGCTGCATTAAACTAGCCATATTCATGTCCATTGACGACTAAAATACAAAACATTAAAACCGCTGAGTGTGAGTTAGTGATGCTAAATAGGAATAAGCATTGGATGGTAATGTATAATAGTAATATGTATTTCATAAACTAAACTATTCGATTTGTTCACATGAATTTTTCCAGTAAGTGAGCATGTCTAAAGTCAGCATTGTCTCATGAGTTTGATTTAGAATCAGTTCAACAGTACTTCATCCATATCCTGTCTCAATTGGAAGAAAAATGACGAAAAGAGAACAATGCATATTTCAACGGTTTTTTTATTGTTGCTGGAAAATATATACGAGGATTTTCCCAGAAATCTCAAAAAAGTTTCAAGGCACTTATGTAGTTTTGAGAAATCATTTGTTTTTACTTTCAATGTGTCTAACCACAGGGAAATACATTATAATACTTAATTATTTTAGCTCACTTACTGTGTCATTCCCGTTATGTTACAGACGCTGTTTCAAATTGTTATTGTTTTATTTAGCCCACCAAAGCACAAAGTAAGCTTTTACCCTCTGGGTCAGTCATGCTTCGTTAATGGCGTCAATCTTCATTACATAGTAAATACTTCAAAAATCTTCTTCTTGAAAACTGCAAGACCTATATCTTAGATATTTAACATAAAACATCGTGTGGTGAACGTTAACCAACAATGTTCAAATTATAGCCCTCCAGTCAAAATTGGCCCGCCCGGGGTGCAGGTGGGGATGAAAGTCATAGATTTTTCCTTTGTATATATATTTAAAACTTTAAAAGAAAATTCCTTCTCTAAAACAATGAAGACTAAAGTTTAGATATTTAGCATGAAACATTGTGTAGTGAAAATCTACCAAGTTTGTTCAAATTATACACATGGGGTCTATATTAGCCTCACCCTAGGGGGTCATGAATTTTCCTTACTGTAAAAACTTTAAAAATTCTAAATCTTTAAAAGCATGAAGTTAAAGCCTTGGTGTTTGACATGCAACATCTAATAGACTACCAACCAGTGACTTCTCATAGCAACCAACGGCGAATGATCCCCTTGCATAGACGTAGTATGCAAACTTTTGGGACAAACCTCGTATATATTAAAGCATGGCGATGTTAAATAAAACCAAACATGCAAAATTAATTAATGTAAGAACAACAAAAACATTTTTTGCTATGGAACTTACAAAGTATCCAGATAGGTATCCAATCTTAAGAAGATCACATTCTGTCTCAAATAATGCAAAGTGAGAGATTCTTGTGATGACAGTTACAATATGATCCTAGTAAAATAGTCTGATCTAACATTGAAACATCTAAGGAGCAGCTGAATTAAAGATGAAATGTTAAACAATATCTGTGTTATTGCCGGCATTAGAAATGCGATTTTAAAATATCAAATGCAAATATATGTATACAATTTGTACTTAACAGGAGCTCTTGCTTGCTCGCATTCTAAATGGCTTCACAAGCTTGACTTCCCAGTACCTGACTGGCCCATTGTAAGATTCCCGAACTTAAAATATCCACTGGAAGAGAATGTTGTTGAGAACAGAACAGAGGAAAGCAAGATCCTAGAGGAGGTATGTGATCAATCACAAAGTTATAATAATAGCTACATAATTTCAACCTGCATGTAGATAATCGTATTGAGAGTGTTATATCATAAATATTATTTCAGTGCTTTTTCTCGGAACTACTTTTCAAATTTTCTAAAAATATGGCATTTTTGAAGCTTTGTAATGTTCTTGACATCTATATTTGCAATTTGCAATATTCAATTTTAGTCTCACCTGAGCACAAAGTGCTTAGAGGTGAGCTTTTGTGATGGCAGTGTGTCCGTCGTCGGTCATTCGTGGATATCCATAATTTCTCTACTTTACAAAACCTCCTGACGAATTATCATTGCCATTGGATGTTGATAAAACTATTCCTACACAATTGGTGAAACGTTCAATCTTTAACTTTAAAATGTAACCAATGAAACGAGTGGATCCGGTCTAGAAACGTTCACAAACTCCACACTTGTATAAACTACATTATATTTGAGTGTTGGTTTCAGGTGGAAGATAAGATAGATGAATACAATAAGAAAGGCCAAACAGTTGCTGGTATCATTGTCGAGCCGGTACAATGTGAAGGGGGAGATAAATTTGCAACACCATATTTCTTCCAGGGTCTTCGAGATATAACTAATAAGGTACATATAACGTCGGCTATAGTCTACTGTTAGTAAATATTTAAAATCTTTAATTACTAAATTAAGAAACTTTTGTTCTGTAGTCCAAATATCGACATGAGACTATGAAGGAATTTACTTTCTTTACAACTATACGAGTATTGAAACCTGCAATTCAATTAATCAGGGTCTTATCTTAATAATTAATTTATTTTCAGATTATTTTAACGAATATTTTTTCAGTAAATGTTAATGTATAGAAATTGATTATATGTCAATAGAAGAATTTGCAAATGGCATTTTGTGAGGAAGAATTATTAGAGTTTCAACCATTATATTGCTTTGTTTAGAGGGGTATGGGTTTCATCATCGATGAAGTACAGACAGGATGTGGAGCAACAGGCAAGTTCTGGGCGCATGAACACTTCAACTTGACTGATTCTCCAGATATTGTTTCATTTAGCAAGAAAATGTTAACAGGTGGATTCTACAAGAAGGTGACCTTCAAACCGAAAGAGGTACATCTTTTATATACATGACTGATTTATTTTATCTCACATGAGAATATACACAGATGTTAGCTTATGTTATAACTTATTTATTTACATTTTATGGCACCTCAAAATGGCATTGACTGTAATGGTCAATGTTTACAACGTACCTTAAATTGGACAAATTTGAATCATACTGGAACAAAACAAACATTTATGCAACAGCGACATGTTTTTGGCTGTCATGCTCAAATATTATTTTTATTCCATTTTGTGCGAAAAATAATGTTTTCATAGAGAACATTTTACGTCAGTGTTCTTTTTTCGTTGTGGTTGCATTTCGAAATTAAGAGCCGAAAGTGCCCCCCCCCCCCCCCCTCTGCCCAATGGTTGAAAAATGAGACAACGCCTTCAGACAGAATTTATTAAATTAAAAACCTTTCAAGATTTGAAATTCACTACGAGTCTCATCTTGAGCAAAGAACCTTTTTTTCAAGAAAGATGTATTAACCAGAAGTACATTGATTTTTTACACCATTAAATGAACAGAATGTAATGTTATATCCCATATTAATGCCCAATTCGAGTAAAGTACATAAAGGCAAACCGTTCAAAACAAACATACTTTTGTACTAACTTGCGTTTTCACTGTCATGCCTGCAATGCGAGCACATCTTTCGGGCCTGCTATTTGAGCTTGTTTATATGAATAGACAAAAAGGAGCTCGATAAAACTTAACACTCAACAGCAAAAATTGTGCTGGCTAAATTGATAAATATATGTCCGCATGTACGGAAGATAACCACTGTGCATTTAATTTGTCTTGCATTTTCTATAGGGTCACAGGATCTTTAACACATGGGTTGGAGACCCCAGTAAGATTGCCCTTCTGGAAGAAGTCGTCAAGGTGATAAGGGAAGACAATTTACTGGATAGTGTGAAGGTCACGGGAGAGTACCTCATGTCAGGGCTATTCAATATGCAGGTAATCATTTAATGTCCTCTAATAGTGTGTCACATACAGGATGTTCTTAAAACAATAAAAAATGGCGTTTATATTTAACAGAGCGCAATATGCCCAGATGCCTATAAGAGAATATCCAAATAATACATTTCTTATATTTATCTTCAATATTTGAAATAACGTTACTTATGGAAAATGTGCTCATAGTAGACCAATCCACTTTCATGTCAGTAAAATAACTATTCAGTCACCTGATACTACTAGTATCTTTTATTGTTTAAATATGCAGTTTCGTTTATGGTTGGTCACTTCCGATCCTAGTCTATATAGAGAAAGTTGCGTGGGTGCAAATTCTCAAGGAATTCACAGAAGTTACACTTAGGCAATCTTCTTCTGCATGTATTTTATAATTCAATTACTGCTAGGGGTACGGTCACACTTTTCTTTGTAAAAAATATCTCATTTATTGGTCCATTTTTCGATAGATCGTACACGTCCTAAACAACAACAACAGCAATAACTGTTAACAGTAACAAAATAGTTCAATTCCGTTTAAGCCGTTGCTTTACACTGATAAATATAATAACGTAGCATTATGTAGACAGTGTGAGGAATGGAGATGAAATGTAGAATCGAGAATTTTTTATTTGAATAGCGTCAATAAAAATGATTGAAAAAATAATTTATATATCATCTAGAAATGATTCGAGAAATGATTCGTCGTGTGAGAACTAAAAGATAAAATCAGTGCATGTCTAACAATTATATAAAACGTTTATATCAAAATTTAAACAAACACTTTAACGGTGTGCTGGTATTCTCTCCGGAGTTTAATAATTCCAATTTTTCTGAAACATAATTAATGAGCCTGAATATTTTTTTCTTTCCAGTCCAAGTACCCTGGAATATTATCAAATACTAGAGGACTTGGAACATTATGTGCCATTGATTTCAACACCACGGATAACAGGGATAAAGCAATGGCCGATCTCCGTAAAAAAGGTAAACGACAAGTATATGATATTATATAGTTATGCACTTATGTTTTGTTTTATTTTTATTAAAAGAAATATTTTTGTAGGAGTACTATAATATCCTTCCTTGTTGTTTGTTTATTGCTTTGCTCTCCATTATTTTGAGGTTTAGCTAAAAACAATTTATAATTCCTTACCTTTATATGAATTACAAAACGTAAATACATACTTCACTTTATACCTTAAATTTTGCAAATCTTAAAATGCTAAAAAATCAAAGAGGAAAACATACAAAATTACAAGAGCTGGGTGATTATGTTATATATTTCATCAACTAAGTTTGTAATGTGTTGTAATTTAAGGCGTTCACACGGGTGCATGTGGACCTACATCACTGAGGTTTAGAACAACCTTGTTGTTTAAGACGAAGCATGTTGACGTGTTTATGGAACGTTTTGATGATGTCCTCTCACAGCTCAACAAGTGAAACAACTAACATGTCCAAACACAGGAATTGAACAATCAAAATTCGCCCTGCTTCAAAGAGACATGGTGGATATTACTGGGTTGTGAATATCTTTCGGGAATGATTAGAACATAAAACTGATAGAAATTTTCGACTTTAATTGAATTCACTACAAATGTGGGGAGGTGATTTGTTTTCTGCATGTGTATTATTTAGATTTGACTTGTTCGGAAAACTAACGAATGTATATATTTTACTACGGTGATTAGTCACAGATGGGTATTATATAATTATTAACTATTGAGTTTAGATACAAGATTAAACAGGAGAACGGTGTATGTGGCCAAACATGAAGCCAGCTGAGACACTACACTAGCAATGTATTTAAAATATTGTCTAGACAAATAACAATGGTATTCAAAGTTTATATCTTTGTGATAGTAATTTGATCAATGTCATTGATCCAGCTCAACAGAAGATGCTAGTGCAATCAACCTATATAGTGTATTATAAAATACTTACCTACATGTATTATAGTTCCAGGGTTCAATATTTGTTACAAACAGCCATATGTTTTGTATCTTGATATTTAGTCTTTATTGTCATATCTGTATTAATAATGATGTTGTATCTTATATTATATTCTTTAATGATATGTCCACCCTAATGTATATATAAAACTTGTACCTGTAATGAATCTCGGGATATATTGAAGAAATAGATAAATGTTTAATGATATATCCAACCTTATGTAAATATAAAACTTAATTGTACCTGTAATGAATCTCGGGATATATTGAAGAATAAATAAATGTATAACATATGCTTTGCTACATTTTCTTTTATTTGATTCATTCAAATAATATGGAATGAAATCATACGATTATAATATTATGTGTTAGAATGAATAGGCCTAAAAATGAAGAATGTTAGCTCATAAAATGCCAACTTACTGGTGACATTGAGCACTGCTACAACCGTTTATCTCTTTATAAATGTTATTTCCATAAGGCTTTGACATGGCTATGTTTAGGGGTTTCCTTATTTTGTTGTTAAACGCTATCATTAATTGGAACGCCCACTCCATGGTCCGCCTTTTTGTGACTTCTGTGTTTGTTTGGTGCCTGCGTGTGCAGTTCAGTGTGAAGGAAATTGTTGGAGGCTTTCTGTGCATGGACGTCGCTGATATGTCGACCGTTCATGGTTTATAAACATCATGGGAAATATATATATAATTATTTACTGTGAAGTTATCAAATAAAAAGCTACTTATCCACACATTGTAGGTTGGACGTTTAAAATGTCTTCAAATAAAATGTCATCAAACATCTTAGTGAAATATTTGCAATGTTTACCTGCTGTGATTTTAAAACCGTTGCAACGTTTTATTTTGTAAATATCTAATTATAAACACACCCGTTGACTGGTTGCATGTAGATCAGTTGGTTGCGGATAGAACAATTATGCGCTTGTAAGTTTTTTTTTATCCTGCAACAATGTATTATAGAAAATTATGTCTATAAAAAGAGACACAAATTAAGTGAATAGATACCTCAGTTGAAAGCGTGTCATAAGTAAAACTTTGCACCACATAAAATATTTCACACTTGATTAAAAATGCAACGAAAATAAACGATAAAATCTAACGTTATAATGTTCAAGTGAACACAACAATGTATTTGACGCATGTCGCGTTATGAACAATACAGCTTTAGATGATACTAAATGTGTCGAAACCTTAATACAGATTTGTTTGTTTCAGGAGCTACTTATTTTTTATTAGGCTGCATTGTTACGTGCTGAATATATGATGCTTATTCTGACGTTGGATCATAGGGAAATGGAGAGGCAAAGAAACAAGAATATGAAAATAATGTAAAATGTGAAGCAACAAGTCATTCTCGTGATGTAGTAGGACTGCTTAAGAGTACAAAAGTTTCAAGCTGGTTAAATATATCACAAGTTGTGGTAAACAAATTATCAACAAACATGCAAGTACATACTGTTTTACAAGAACGTATTAACTACCCCCCCCCACACACACACATATTTATGCACGCACACACACACGCGCGCATGTACGAACGCATATATATAATAATTCATATGCATACTTTTAAGTCTGCATGCCGAAACTGTATATGTATATGTTTACAACATGTAATATTTAAATAAGTATATATACACTTATATCTGAAACTAGTCATATAAACAAGCACCACTTCTTGCCAATGAGCATTATATGAAATTATAATTGCATTCAAATTACATCAAGCACAGTCGCTTCTGGACAGAAAGATTTTGAAAATTTTGTTTAACAAAGCAGTTTATTTTTATTGTTCAAGTAACGCATCTTAAATTTCAAATAATTCAATAATTTATCATTTTAAGTGTCTGATATTACATTTTACATACATTGCAGCCTGGGACCAGTGCTGACTGTGAAATGCCAGGTGTTTGATTATGATTTGCTGTACCTTCTACTACCATAGAGTCGGAAAAGTTATATTTTTAAATCTCTGTACTTTCTACTATTAAACATCTTTCATATACATATAAAATTGGAGCAATTAATTCATTCTAATACAGGGCAATTCTTAAACAACACTGGCAAAAAGCACTTGAATAGTTGGGGAGGAATTTGCACATTGAAGTCTGCTCTTAATTTTTCCATGCAATATTATACTATCTTTTTCGGAAACTGTGATTTGCAAAACAAAATAAGAAACAAAAAGGATCTAAAAAGCTGTTAACTACTTGTCACATTCAATATCGAATATTAAAATATCGGAATGAATTGTTACAGAAACAATAAGAAACAGTACATGTGCATACATATATTCATACATACAATGTATGTATATATGTCACTTAACTGCAGTTGTTAAGAAATAGCTCTCGTAAGTTAATGACATTTTAATAAAATTGTAATAGATGCTACGATTAGGTATTTACAGCAATTTACATGTTATCTCTGTCTTGGTGAGATTTGTCGTGAAAACAGCTAAAATCAATAAAAACATGAGTGAACTGCCGGGACTGAAGTACTACTATCTGAATGAATTTTAACTTTAGCCGATATGTATGTAAACGGGTCATGTAGAAGGCTATGTTTATAGAGATATGAGGTTATTTACATGCAAAGTGTGTGTTCTCTGGATTTCATATTTATAATAATAGTAAAATGTTGGCAGCAAGGAGAATCAACCCACTGTTTAGAAATATAGAGAAAACTGTCAAAAATTGTAAGTATCTTATTGTATCGTCATTAGCTTGTCAACATATTTTATAAGACTATAATTTTTGTTTTACTAATAGTGTTAATTTTGTATAAATGATATCACTAATGTACGTACTGTTTAGATATACTACACAGTATGGAAAAGATTAACTTTACCTCTATAATGTACACATTATATGTACGTTTTAGTTTAAATAGATAGGATAAAATACTCTCACTTTGTAAGGTACATTAATGAAAGCCTTCTTATTCAATGTATATAACAAGTTCTGTTACTTCCGGTCATATCATATATTACTTACACATTTTTTTTTGCAATTGAAGGAAGATAACGCTGAAATCATAAAATTAATGAGGAAATCAGACACGAACCTGCCTTTACGCCTGCCTATTATTTTACCAATTTTATTTTTTTTCAAACCTTTGATTATACATGTATATACAGTCATACTATAATATGATATTGGACGCGCTCCATTTCGAAGAAAAAGGTGATATAGAAATGGGCTCCGTCCGTCACAATTCCATGTCCAGTTCATTACTAAGCCATTCATCGAAGGAATTTGAAATAGTTTGGCACAAATGTTTATCATAATAAGACGATGTGTCTTGCGCAACACTCATACCCCTACCTCCAAGGTCAAGATCACGCTGTGATAGAAGGTCAATATTGTGTGTGGATGGTATGTGTCGTGTCCTGTCCATAATTTTCTCATCATTCAAGCGATTTTGAAAAAAAACTTGGCACAAGTTATAATCATAATGAGACGATGTATCGTGCGCAACACCCGCACGTCTTTATCCAAGGTGAAGGTCACAATTAGAGGTCAAAGCTTAACATGGTCTGTTACAGGATATATTTTATGTCCGGTTCATAACTTTTTAAAGATCAAGAGATTTTGAATTACTTGGCACAATTGTTCACAATTTAATGGGACGACGTGTCATGCGGAACACCCTGACCCCTACCTTCAAGGTCAGGTCACACTTGAGGTCAAAGCTTAACATGGTAGGATTTTGAAGTTACTTGGCAGAAATGTTCACAATAATAGGACGACGTGTCATGCGCAACACCCGGACACCAACCTGAAAGGTCGAGGTCACTCTTGGAGGTCAAAGCTTAACATGATCTGTTATAGGGTATAGTTTGTGTCCGATCCATAATTTTTTATTAATCAAGGGATTTTGAAATTACTTGGCACAAATGTTCACAAAAATAAGACGACGTGTCATGCGCAACACACGTACTTTACATTACAATACAATACAATATATAAGTGTTAAGTAATTGTATAAATATTTGATAACACTCGATCCATAAGAACATTTATTGAATCAGATTAAAATAACAGAACATTTTCCAACATATATATTTTGACAAATTTAATTTACCATCAATAAATAAGAGATTAATACACGGCAGAATAGGGCCGGCAAATGATAGTCGGCCCGAAAAATGAATAATTGACCAAGGGGGCTTCGAACCTAAATACCTTTTGATATTTAAATCAGATTTCTGAATAAAATAGCAATCAATAGCAGTATCTTTTAAATTTAAATCGGTAAGACGGCTGTGATTTTTGATGATTGTTGGCGTTGCGACATAACGTCGCCATAATGAGGAAAATTCAGCAAGAATGAAGCAGACTTTACAGACGGTATACAATTATCTAAAATATAATTGTATTCCGACACTTTCTGAGTTTGTTGTCTGTGTGCGCGTACGCGTGCATGCGTGCGTGTGTGTGTATATGAAACAATATTTAATCGCATGAATACAGGTTTAAGCCTTGGTCATTTGTTTTATTTTCAGATGACAGACATGTATCAACAGGCTCGTCTCTATTGAGCATGGATGTTGCGAACGAGCCAGATGTACCAAAGATGGTTACTGACATTCCAGGACCAAAGTCCAAACAACTAATAAAGGAATTAGCACAGATACAAGTATATAATATTTAAAAACCTATTTGTAACATTATATTAATATTTAAATAACAATCATTCATGGCAATTAGACACTATGTCTATATCAACTCACATCAAGGGTCACTTTTTTCTATAGAAGCCTTTTTATAAATTGTATAATTTTCAAGCGGGGTGATATATTTATACTGTGACTGAGATAAAAGTAGCTATAAATAGCTCGCAGCTATGGAAATAAAAGTGCTGATGTCACAATAAAGTTAAAAAAAATAACTTACAAATAAATGGTCAATTAGAACGGGGAAAACGCATCAGCCACTGTGGTGTAGTGGTTAGCCAATCTGATTAAAATCAAGTCAGCTCATAATTAACGCTATGCAAGAAATAATTTAAGTAGAAATGAAACTTTTCAAACCATCTTCATTTCACATTTGTACTTGTTTCTGGGAGACAAAGATATTGGTCGTTGCTGTGAGGTGTTGCTCGAGGGTACATTCTTCTTGTAGGATATAATATTACTGTTGCTGTAAAGAGGTAGTAGCTATACAAAGGTCTGGTCTGCCGTGGCTCAGAACTTGCAATATAAGTTGTAAGTGATTTAACTGAGATGCTATAAGATGCTTGACAATAAATGCTTTAGAAAATTCAAATCAAAGAGAATGTTTTAAACTGTTACTTCAACATTAAAATGAAGTTTCTGTTACCTATTCAAGCTTGATACATGTGTTCGAGTAAATACTTACATCCAATTGACTTCTATTCAATTGTTTTTTTTTATTCCAGAATGTTGGTGCAGTGCATTTTTTCTGTGACTATGATAACAGCCATGGCAACTACCTTGCTGACGTAGACGGTAACGTGATGTTAGATTTATATACGCAGATATCATCTCTACCTCTTGGTAAACATTTTACTCTCAGCTTATTTTACGTATTTATTTATTTAATTATTTTTTAAAAGAAAACTTTGCACATAAATACTTGATTATTTCTTGGACGCAGGCACGTTTTTATCGAGCAAATTGTTGTCAATGAGAACCCGTATTGCTTGGTCAAAATACTGTAGTCCACAGTAACGAAGGAGGTCAAGGGCGAATATTGCAGTTATATCTTTTATCCCCATATCGTACAATAAACAGTCTTAACACAAACTCATAATAATGCATAGATCCCAGACCTGTCCAATTCTAATTTTCAGATTAGTGGATACAATAAGAATTTCACCACAACATATTTGTTAACAAAAGAGCACATGTCAATGTTTGTGTGTTATTTTATTGTTATTTAAATGAAAGGTCAGAGTAAGGATTTATCAATGGATAGGTTTGTATGCAGATTGGTTTTTTAGCTCGACATTTTTTAAAGAAAAAACAAAGAGTTTTTGTTATAGTCATGTCTTCGTCCCAGTACCCGTTACCGTTGCCCCACACGGTGCCGCTGACATCGCAAACTTTAACATTTATAATAACTTTTTTTATTTCTTTGTGTATTGTCTTCACACTTGGCCACAACAACCATTTAAAAACATTAGACTAACCATGATCTTCATTCATAAATGACCTTGACCTTCAAGGTCATATGTCTGAATGTTGCTTATCTTTGATGATTTTTGCTACAAGTAGCTATAACTTATTTAGAATATAACCAGACAGAACAATTGTTTGGTCAAGACCATCTAAAATGTTAAACTGACCTTGACCTTGAGTTTTAAATGACCTTGACCGTCAAGGTCAAATTATTGAAGCTTGCTTAAATTTTCATTATTTTGTTATTTATGTACATATTTGATTTATTCTTCTACAAAACAAGACTTGCGACCAAACAAATATATTGAATAATTTAGATGTAACCTTGGTCTTAAATTGACCTTGACCATCAAGGTCAAATTAATGAAATTCTCTTGTTTTTTTCCCTATGACTGGCTATAACTTGTTTTTTTTATTTATACATTTTGTAAATGGATTAACTTAATATTTAAACACAACATCATTTAGAATGAGATTTTGATGTATATCAAACTCAAATTTACTTTGACTCATTTATGATCTTGGCTATTGTTTTTCACTGATTTTTGCTATAATTGACTGAAACTTTGTAATTAATTAATGAATTATCTTCATACTTGGCCGAAACAACATTTTAGACAAGACCTTCCAAACTGACATGTTGAATAATATACAATGTCGATTGTTTGATAAATTTGTTGTCTCACGTTCAAACTTCTAATTCCACTGATTGATAAAAAATTGTGTTTTTCAGGATACAATCATCCTGCTATTATCAATGCTGTGTCTAAACCTGAAAATCTGGTAAACTGTTACTTTCTTTGATACCAAACTAATGCCGTTTTATTTTACCTTTATTGATAAAAACGTGTTTTAATATTAATGTACACACACACACACACACGCACGCACACACGCGCGCGCCGACACACATACATACACACATGGGAGATATATCTTTTGTAAGATAACTGATTTGATTTTTCATGTTTTGATTTGGTATTTTAATATGTTGGTCAGGTATAATAAGCAGGAACCAGATGTTATACCAGTAACTGAACTTTATAGTTTCTGAATTTCTTTCACGATACGTAGGCTGAAGTGCAACTTGATATTAAACTTTTCAGTTTTATAACGCCCTTTTCTGTTGTTACGATTTGTAAATGTACTTAAAAAGGAATGTTGTTGTATAATGATATATTTCAGTCAACATTTGTGAATCGTCCTGCTCTAGGTGTATATCCACCAGCTGACTGGGTATCAAGGTTACAGAACGCTCTGCTCTCAGTACGTATTTTAATTGTTGCCAGTTTATGTTTGCTTCTATTAAGCAGTAACATTTTCTTTAAGATTTTGAAAGCATTTATTATGCATACTCTTTTCAATAGATTTCAATCTTTTACAGGCTGGTGACAATTTTTACTAATATGTTTATAAACTTAACCACTGGTCAGTGTACAAAAAGCAGATTTCAATAAAAACTACAGTAGAGCATCACTTTAAAGAAGAGACTCTGCTATATAATTACTTATGTGACTGTATACTAACTGCTTGTTACATAAGCTCTCTTTAGAGAATGATAGTGTGTAATGTAAAACCATGTTTCAGGTATGTCCCCCTGGAATGACAAAAGTACAGACAATGGCATGTGGTGCTTGTTCAGTGGAACATGGTTTAAAAGCTATCTTTATAAAGTATATGGTATGTGAAGGATTACTTTGTTAAACAAATGTACATAGGGAAATTTTAGTTGATAAATGAAATTTAAAAAAACAACACTTTTTTCTGAACTGCAAGTCCTAGACCTTTTTTAGTTTGCATTAAGCTTTCTCTAATGGATCTTCAAATAATGGGCCTACGGGTCAAACTAACCTCACCTCATCCATTTATCCACTCATTAAATTCCTGAAAATTATAATCAAAGTGTAAATGAATTCTTAACACCATATTTAAATAGTTATTGCAAAAATATAAGTGTTTCAAATTTGTACATATTGTACACATTAGGTCTATAATAATAAATATTTCAATAACACTGGTTATGTACATCCGGTGTGTTCTGATATAAATTTCTATTTGTTGATTTTTCATACGACTTATTCGATGTTGGCATCTTGACGCCAGTGCATTGATGTGTTTTAGAATGATCAGAGAAGCGGGGAAGCACCCAGTATGGAAGAAATGGACTCGTGTCGTGTAAATAAAGCGCCAGGATCTCCACCCCTCACCATCCTCTCATTTGACAACGGTTTCCACGGCAGAACTATGGGTATAATTCCTTTTACTATTTGCATTATGTTGTAACTCATCTGAACACAAAGTGCCCAGAGTTGTTTTGTTGCCTTTGTGGTGACTTTCTGTCCGTCCGCCGTCGTCTGTTTTTCACCGTTCTCCCTCTTCAAACATTTTAATAATGTTTCCAGCCTGATTCATATAAAGGAACTAAAAATAATCTTAAAATTTAAACCTACGCAATGTTTAGATCATTGACATGTAGCATCATCACTTTGGGATTCTCTACATAAAATTACATAAAATTATTCCCCGTAGAGTCAAAATTGGCCCCGGTCCTGGGTTCACCTACTTTACATAGACATATATCGGCAAATACATGTAAGTCTTCTTTTGTGAAAATTCAATTTTTGAAATGTAGTGTTGCCTACAATACTTCTACAAAAGCTATTTTAATCATAACTTTTATAATTAAAAAGTGATCTCGCCCTGGGGGTCACGTAGTTAACAAAAAGTTTTGTAAAGTAACATGGCCTAAATATAATTTCTTCTCAGAAACTACAAAGCCAAGACCTAAAATAATTGACATGAAACTTCACCTTAGGCCTCTTTGGTAGACTTCTTTTGGAAAACATTTATACTAGGATACCAGTGGTAAGTTAACCTTCCAATGGTTTCCGATCGATTAATATATTGCTCTCATGAAACAAGATAAGTAAAGGTGAAAGTCGTGGTCGGACAGCGGTACTGAAAATAGCTTATCTTCTTGGGGTAAACAATGTAATAAAAGTCAAACCGAAATTCAATTTAATTATAACTCGCGTCTCTGATTACAGTTTCCTAAAAAGTATACAATGTATACCAAATTCAGCCTTTCAAAGTCAATGAACAATCATTCGATAGTATCGTTTTGTTTCTTGATAAACGACAAAGGGTCGAGCGGCTTCTTTCCACCTTTTAAAGAATTAGTGTAACATAATTATGCTCTCAGACATAATCGTCCAGCTCTTTTTATTAACCATGCACGTTTCTTTAAAGCTGCAAATTTAGTGAGCAATTTTCATCATCAAATAAGTAAACGAGTTTGCATACATGTTTTTGTTAAGCTCACTCAACTCGTAACACATTAAAACGGATTGTTTCGATAATGAGAGTAATTAACATGAGCTTTATCGGTCTATAATTTCTAAATGATATATCTATTATATCGTATCAACATTTTCGTATTTAATCAACCATTCCCTTAAAGAATAAAACACACATTCAGTGGTGGACAGTACAATATTTTTGTGTTGTGGCTTCACACAAATATGTATGCAAATGCGGTCACTAATGGATGACACAACTTTTGGTTGATAAAGCTAGACGATTTCTTGCAATTCTCTTGTTATTAAACGTATTTAAGTTGTGAGACACCTCATGTACTTTAAATATTTGGTTTGGTTTAATTGATTTATTTCGTATAAAATAGGAGCGTTAGCTTGTACTCATTCTAAATGGCTCCACAAACTGGATTTACCACAACCTGATTGGCCAGTTGTTAGATTCCCAGACTTGAAATATCCACTGGAATGCAATACAGCTGAAAACAAGGCTGAAGAAAGCAAAGTGCTGGAAGAGGTTCGTTGAAACGTCATTGTTTGATACCAAATAACTTTGTTATTAAGATAAAGGAATTTTAAAATAAGTCATGTTTGAAGAAAACCGTGTGTATTAATTACCCATCACTATTTTTGTAATGTTGATTTCCCATATGTTTGTGAGTAACAGCAAAAATACCATTCATCGTAAAAATACTTTTACTCAGGTATTTTCCGCCACAGGGGTAATGTGTTTTCCGGAGATGTATACAGTTAAAAAAACAAAACTTTTTCTTCAAAACTACTAGAGCTAGAGCTCAGATATTTCTAGTTAACCTCTATTGAAATATTATTCAAATTATAGGAGGTCAAGGTTTTTCTTCAAATCATCACTCTTGCTATAAAATATTCCAGCTCATAAACTTAAAAATGAAAGGGAAACAACTCATATTGAAAAGTTTTTTTATACAAGTGTACATGCTATCCAATCTATTTTCTTTTTTTTTTTTTTGAAAGAAAAAAAGGATTTAATAGCTTGATATTTGTCTAGATTTTGTCTAGAGTTTGTCTAAAGGTCATGACATCTAGCAAGAAAAATTGAGATGTTTATGTTCTAGAGAATCTTATGAAATAATTTGAGATATGACATCTGGCAAGAGTGTTTGCTTTGCAGGGAAATTCATGTAATGATCGGAGCACATTTTGTATCTGAACATTAGTCACATTTGCACATTGTCCTTCATATGAGATGTGACCTTGACCCCCAAATTCACTTGGACACTACTGCATTTTGTCAAAGTTCAATTGAATAGAAACAAAACAAAATCTACCTCTGTTCCTACTATTTAGTGTTGATTTAATGCAGTGGCATAGCATTTTTTCACAAATGTAATTTTGTTTCTAGTTCATGTGTATCATCAATAACCCACGAAAAGTCTATAAAAATCCTTCGGAATATATTGTTAACGTTCAATAAAGAGAGTTGGGCAGTCTTTTGATATTTGAGACAGTTTTTATATTTTATCCTAAACATTTTTAAGTATCTTTAATTGGTCAATGACCTTTACAATAGTCAATCTTTTAAAATATGTAGCTAATTCAGCTCATTTCGACAACAAAAAAATGTGTATATAATGTCACTTTCTTTTAACACCCTTACTTAAAAAAAGCACTGTAGTGTTTTTTTTATTAGAAAGATCTTAAAATATGTTGAATTTTTAAATTCGGGGCTGATAACTCGAAAACGGTCTAGTTGTTCCCCATTTTTCACGTTTGTTCGGCTTTTTCAAAAAATAAAATCGATCAATTGCTATAATCATGCGTTTTGTCGTCCAGAAACGTAAATATTGGCATGCATGATTCTTTTTTATTGTGCCTCCAAACATATAGTAATTGAACCGCCCGTCCGTCTCTCTATCTGTCCGTAGAGGTTAACTTAAACCAGAAAGTTTGATTTATCTTCAGTTCTACCCGTACCAATGGCTTCACAATTTACACATTTACTTATCAATACAAAGTATATGATCTGGGCAAGTAACATAACTATGAGATATTGCCCCTGTCAGCACTGAAAATTGATATAGTTAACCTAAACTTGCAAGTTGGATATATCTTAGATTCTATCTATATCAATGGCTTCGTAATTTCCACACGTACTTATCAATACAAAGTGCAAAACTTTTCCAAGTAATATAACTATGCCATCTATTTTTCCCAGTTATTTCCCTTTTTATCGCTGAAAATTAGGCCTTGTATGGTCAAGTAGGATTTATCTTACATTTCTCCTAATTGACATATGTCTTTCTTATTTATTATTTATTACATTTTCGGGGCAATTTTCCTGTCCATAACTGAGTGAATGGGTAAACTTTTCTTGAACAATTGTAAGTTACAAGAATCTTGACAGGAGACATTTGTTGAACGTCTTTGTTATTAACTGAATTTGTTTAGGTTGAAGATAAGATAGAAGAGTATAACAAGAAAGGACTACCAGTTGCTGGTATAATAATAGAACCTGTACAATGTGAAGGTGGAGACAACTTTGCATCTAAAGAATTTTTCCAAGGTCTCAGAGATATAACAAACAAGGTGCGGATTAAAATCATAGAACATTTATAATACGTTGTTATGATATAGTGTTTCATTTAGTCCCGTCTGATGCATTTGTTCGCTTCTCCTTAAGCTACTAAGATATATAAAATATTAATTAGAGTAGATATTGCAGTTTTAATAAATGTTACAAAACACATGATTTATACTTTTGTCACTTTTATAAATAATGCCTCATTTTGACTTAATCAAGAAAAATGTTCGTGTATTGTTAATTATTTATGTTTTTATCTTTAAGAGAAAAATAGGATTCCTTGTAGATGAAGTACAAACCGGATGTGGGGTAACAGGGAAGTTTTGGGCACATGAGCATTTTAATCTCACAGATACTCCCGATGTTGTAACATTTAGTAAGAAAATGTTGACTGGTGGATTCTATCAAAAAGAATCTTTCATTCCGAAAGAAGTAAGTCTGACTTTCTCCAGTTAGATCTTGTTATTAAGGTTCTGATATTTTTATCTTTATGTTTCTAAAAAATACACGTAACACGTTAAAAACCATCTAATATGAAACATAAAAAACGTTGAATCCTCACGTGCCACGCTTTTTTTTATAATAAAACTGATGACATAACACCATTTAGCTATATGGTGTTGATTAGCTTGGTTCCCTGTGTTTAATGTATATCATGTTTGACATAGTATGGTTATGATGTATTGAAAAAGGAGACATTTGATAAATTTTAGTCTTTTTCTTTTATTATTACTTTATAGGGATATAGGATATTCAACACATGGGTAGGTGATCCTGGCAAGATTGCTTTGTTAGAAGAAGTCGTGAAGGTTATAAAGGAAGAAAATCTACTGGACAATGTTAAAGTAACTGGAAACTATCTTCTGTCTAACCTGGAACAGATGCAGGTAGGGTTGAAAGAGATATTTATATATCATTCAATGAATATTATCAAACGTGTCAAGTGTCAGGTTATGTATTGCCTAAATAAGTATTTGCCGGACCCCTTTCGTTATTTAGCGTACTCTTTAATGGGTGTTGGCTGTCGCATGTAGGTGTAATGTATCATTGTATTTTGTACAAATCTGATAGAAAGGGTTTCTTAATTTTATACATGTATGCCATATGCTCTAAATAAGCCATGACTTAAAGACTATTTTCTTAAAAATCCCGAGTAAAAACATTTCAATGGCGAAATAAAATTGAATTGAAAATTTATTCTTATGTTGTTGTTGTTGTTGTTGTTTTTCTCTTTTTTTTGTGCTATTTAACAGACTAGTGTGATAATAGGATAGTCCGACTATTCTCCCTTTTTGTTACTTGTTATTTCACCTGACTGTTCTAAACATTATTTTATAGTCTGCATATGTGAAGATTGCCCGGCCACATTTATTTTAAATATCCTTTCTTTTTGAGCTAAATGACCCTGATTCTTTAGGAAAATATTACTTATAAAAAGGTTCATGTGTGACGAAAAAGGGAACAAATACAATTATTGCAATATTACAAGGTGTCATGTCACTTGTGACTGATGAACTTCTGAGTTCACTTATAGCTCAAGAATATTGTTGCTATCCTACTTCTCTCCGTGTCGCTATATTATTTTCTAACAAAATATGTTGACTTGATTTAATTCGCTATATATTTGGTTGTATTTAGACAAAATACCCCGGAATATTGTCAAAAGCAAGGGGACTTGGAACGCTTTGTGCTGTGGATTTTCCCGATGCCGCTACTAGAGATAAAGTTATTGGATATCTTCGTGCAAAAGGTGATTTTCATTATATAACAGACAGAATCTACTGCTTTCATTTCAATTGAATCTGTTGGTTATAACATTTTTTTTCTAAAAGAGACATTCTGTAGATTTTTTTTCTGTTCAATACTTTTTAACAAAAATTTATGAAAATGTAATTCGAGTTTTCATATTTCAGGTGTTCATACTGGTGCATGTGGTGAAGCAACACTCCGATTCAGACCTACATTGCTATTCCAGAATAAACATGTTGACCTATTTATGGAACGCTTTGATGACGTTCTCTCTCAAGTCAAGAAATGAACACATATTTTCATTTATTTTACACATTTGATAATGGAACAAGAAATAATTCTTTCGTTATTGCCTGTCGATTAAAATTGGAAGTGGGTTTTGAAGTAGCGTTGTCCGTCAGTAATTAAATATTTTAAATAATCCATTTTTAAATTTGTAAATTAAAATGTTTTTAAGAAACGTTTATATTATGTCCATACTTATATTCAAGATTTTAAAAGTTCGTGGCATTAATGTGTGTTTTAATAAGGAAATGATTCAAATGTTATATTATTGAAGTCCGTTTGTGTTATATTGAATTACTTATAAAATAGCCGTCTCCCGCTGGGGTCGTTTGTCGTCCATCACTATACGCAATTCCTTCAAAGTGTATAAGCTACATAACTGCTAAGAATACTTCTAAAATACCTGTATAAAGGAAATATACTAAGATATGCTAATAATGTTTAATGGAAAAACACTACTAAAACATCACCCATAATACTGTACATTTCATTCTGTTTATGTGCAATATTCATATCTGTTATATAACAATGACATTCTTTGTAACAACTCTTTCGAAATCAACCAACAACATATATTTAACTGTTTAAATTTTTACTAAGCTCTTTCAGAAGATACAATATAGCTTTATACCCATTAAACAATATCTTATACATAACTACATAATGGTGGATATTGACAAAATTGTACAGCAATGATCAAAGCATGGTCCTCAATAATGTTTTACAAATGGTTCAAGTTTGATGCATAAAGAAGGTCACAGGAACGAAAAATGGACTAAAATCTCAGAATTTTCCCAAATGATAGATATTTAGCATAAAGCATAACCACGAGGTTATATACATCATACTCCAGGGGTCAAGTTTTACTCCTATTGGGGTTCATTGTTAAAATGTGGAAAGCACATTTAAGTCCTGTTTCGAATTAGAGTTGAGATATTGGTCCAGTTTGACTTTTACCAAAGATACATTCTTATATAATCCTATACTCTTTTCAAATCTGAAGTGAAGGTGCATACAATATAACGTAGTGTCCATGACCCCACCATCCCCTGGGATTTGGCTAGAATGTGGTACGACTTTGAGATTTCGATATCAAATTTCTCTTTCATCAAAAATCGCCCAGAAACAATAAAATGTAAAAAGTAATAAAATCACACATCGAGTATCAATTTCACATGTTTATAAATCTATAATCAAATAAATTAATGTAAGTTGTTTTGATTCTTGTATATAAATGATGAAATACGAAATGTAAATGATTTTTGCGTTGTTTTTGTTTTAAATTTAGCAAGAATTTCTTTCAGTGTTATTATACTCCTGCACAAGAAAGTTGTAAGGGTGTGTGCTGGTTTGAGGCTGCCCATCAGTCCGTCCGTATGATCAGCTGGCTGTGCGCGCTACTTCTTATTAACCGCTTAACCTATTGAAAACTTGACAGGAATGATTTTGATTACCGTGTTAGGACGTTGACACGATAATTGAGCCTTACAAAGTTTAATTCTTTAAATTTTGCTGAAATTTGCTATATTGGCAACAATCTTGTAATTTAAGGATGCACGAGTTGTATGCATACATGTACTTAGATTTAACAGATACTAATATAACAATAAATAAGTTAGTCCTATATGACCTCGACATTTCTGATCTTTATTTTATACTTTTCTAAAATTGGCCATAAATTTGTAATAAATAGCTAGATTTGATTCATTCAGATTATGGTCAACATCCTTATTTCTTTATTTTTCAGAAAGTCTAATTTAAGCGGTCACAATAATCCGAAGCTTTATGGAAATAGCCGAGCAATTTTCATTGATTAAAAGAATATCCATCCGCGTAATTTGTGATTGTGCATTTATTGACAATTCTATAAGCCAAAGCTACTTTTAAACTTTGAATGCGTTGTAGTTTGTTGGATACTTGTAACAAAATAAAAATATTTCTTTCTTTTACATCGCTAGTTTTAAGCTGTTTTGAGAACTACTTTTTGTTGTTAGGTTTGTCGGGAAACGCTGTGCCAGAGATTGAATGTCAGCATTGTATTTCCTGATCTGCGATCAGAAAATACAAAAAATGCAAATGTTTTGAGTGTTTAATATACATGTATAACTGAACCTTTTTCATGCATATAAAACAATCAATGAATACCTTCAAAGTAAATAAACAGAACATTTTGAATAGCATCATGATATTTTTAAACACCACGAACTATTAATTCCTTTTAAATTGACTTGATTAAATACTAAATAAATAAAGCATAAAGTAATATAATAAGAGTTTGAACGGCAACCTCTCGTATATCAGGGTCTGACTAAAACCAAAAAAAATTCTGAAAGTGATTGATTTTTCTGCTTATATATCTTTTAAATGAAAGATAAGTCTTGAGAACTTATTTAAGAGCAGTTGAGATTGTTTATACACAATTTCAAAAACTTTAACCAGAGATGTTGATGCTATCTATGTCTCTGCTTAAACGCTGGGCCGCCAACTTCACAAAAGTGATAAAATCCAAAAAGTTCTGTTAAATAACAAGAACTATCGCAAGAATTACATAAATATCCATTTTTTATATAAATTATTTTCTTTATTTAAAACGTTCAGGCCGCTAAGCCGCCAACGTCACAGCAATGATAAAATCAAAAACTTTTCTGTAAGTAATATTTTCTAATTATATACATGTATCATTGAGATGACAATATATTTCTTAAAAACTTCATTGAGTGCTGTTAAACATGTTAAAATTCTTTTCACAAAATCTATCGACAATCCTAGCATAGTCCTCTGGCTACTTTGCAAAGTTAAACCCATTAGCTGTAGAGAAATTCTCTGTGGTGTCCTTCACTTTTGGGAGCGTGGTCATGCCCAATACACCATGCACAGTTAATTTCCTATATGCGCGGATGACATAAAGTGGTTATTTAAAGATGTCCGACTCAAGAACATCGCCTCGCAAAGCCAGCATTTCTCCCAGAAGTATACAAAAATGTTGCTCCAGATTCTGCATTATTGCCATATGAGCCGTGTCATGACAAAACCAACATAATGGGTTTGCGACCAGCTTGGATCCAGACCAGCCTGCGCTTCCTCGCAGTCTGATCAGGATCCATGCTGTTCGCTGTCAGTTTCTCCACTTGTAATAGACATGGATCCTGATCAGACTGCGCGGATAAAAATAATTTCAATATTTCAGCAATTTACCAGGAGATTAGTATATAGACAAAGAAATAGTAATTCAGGTCAGATGATTTAATTTTCGTATTATTCGCATAATTTTGTTAAAATACTTACTTCTCAACACACATCAAATGTTATATAAAATAATTGTTTTGCAGAATGTACGGGAAAATCCATCTTACGGGCTAAGAAAAAAAATCTGTGGTACGGGAAAATTTATAATTTTCTGTGTTTAAAAATAAATACCATGCATTTTTGTCCAATCATTTTTTTTTTCATATTTTTTTTCTGTTTTTCGACTGCACAATACTGTGTTTAAATATCTGCATAGCTTTCGCCTACTTTGGCATTTACTTTAATGGTTGATGTATTTACTAGGCTTATATATTTTAACCGTATTGTCATCTTATTTGGAGCAATTTTCAAATTGGTGTGAAAAGATTTTGAAAGCCTTTGAAGGCTTGAATTAGATTCATTTTTATTTCTCGATAAGTATTTATTTAATTTTTATGTTTTAAACAATAAATTACTTTCTAGAAGTCTTGTGTTGCATTTTACACATGTAAATTCCTCCAAATTCTACCCGAAACACAATAAAAAATGAATCAGAACAAATTTATTTCAAAATATGATACATATTGTTTGTCATCACATTTGTTTAACTCGATAAATACAATGTACAATGCAAATTGACTCTTTAAGATCCCTTGATATGATACAATATTATTACTTAATCTGGTCCAGTCATGACAAAGACCTACGACTGCCAATAATGTTTGAATTTGCTCATTTTTGTGCAGTTAAATGCCAAAGATTACTGCGATTCAACAATTGGTGTTACACGTATATCCTTAAATTGAATCTTTACAATGAGTTGTTGACTTTTAAGAATTTAACATAATTATATAATTTATTTGGAATATTAGACATAACGTGTACTTCCGAGAGAAAAAGTTGTTTTTTTTTTTACATTTACCGGGTATTATTCATCTATTACAGCTATAATTATGTATATTCACCAGCTTAATTACTTGTGGTATTATTTCTGAATTTCAGCTCCAATAAAGAACATTTATCAGGGTATCTGAGGTGTTATACTCCTGCATTAAGGCTTTGATATTAAACACCATTGCAAAGATAGCTGTGGTATTATTCACTTATTACAGCTATAATTATACATTCACCAGGTTACCTGTGGCATTTTTCATGTATCACAGATGTAATGAAGCATAATTCATATATACTAGGGTACCTTTGGTTTCAGCTTATATGAAATACATTTGCCACATTGTCTGTGATATGGTCCCTGCATTTATACAGTACATTCACTAGGGTACCTGTGGTATAATCTATTACTTCTGTTATAACTTATAAATTACATTTATCGTGGTACCTATGATATTTTGTGGCATTTCAGCTCGAATACAGTATATTCACCAGGTTATAATAATTATTGTGATATTATTCATTTATTACAGCTATAATTATAAAAAAAGATAAGATCAGATAAGTTTTATTTCAAGTCGTCAAGTTATCAACAGTACAACATAAGCTCTAGGAGCTTTTATAACCGACTGTATATAACATAAAGTATAAGATCAACAAAGATAAAACAGCTACAATAAAAATTGATTAGACATGATGTATACATAAAATAGACTTTTTTAGATATTTTTATAAAAATGAATCAGATGCTAAAAACTAAAATGATAGTTTACCCAATTCTACATCACTAGCTTGTATATAAAACTATGCTTACAATGTCTAGTTTCTAAAAATTTTACTTAAAGTTCAATAATAAACCGATTAAACAATTAAAAATTTAATGAATAGTTAAATAAATAAATAAAAATACTAAAAAAACGTACATTTTTTATATATATATAATTTAAATATGAAAGAATATGGGTTATCAGACAAATACACAAAGACAGAAGGGATCATACATGTAAGTCAACAGTTGAACTCATTTAACAGCTAGCTTGAGTCATGCTGGAAAGATATGCAAAATACAAAAACAAAAGATCACAGATAAAGCAACATCCTATCTAGAAACTAAATGATAATTAATATTAACATAAGCAGGAATCATGCAGGGAAGAAAAGCAAAAACACATTTAAAGAAAAAAAAAACTAAAGAAACTAAATAATAAATGAGACCAAAAATGTTCATACCCAGAAAAAGAAACAAAAGTGAAGTAAATAAAGAAATAGAAGTTAGCTGCAAGCAATACATTTACACTGTTTACCATTCCAAGATGAAATTAACTTTTTAAACTGAGCAAAATTTGAACATTTTCTAAAATTGTCGGGTAGACTATTCCATAAAGCAGGTGCAGCATACCTGAAAGATTTTTTACCAGTAGTTGTAGTTCTTACTTGCGGGATCTGCAAAATATTTGAATATTTAAAATTACATATTGTACATTTATCAGGGTACCTATGGTATTATTCATGTATTTCAGCTTTAATACGTACCTGGTATATACACAACGGTACCTGGTGTATTTTTAATATATTTCAACTGCAGAAATTACATTTTCCAGGATACACTGCTTATCGACGTTTTTTTTGGAGACCGGGGACCGTCGAAGACCGGAGACCGTCGATTAGTAAACCCTGCAGAAATTCGTCACTTCCCGTATAGTAAACTGATGACATGTTGTGAAAATCTCAAATATTTATTTTGTCCTGAGATTTCTGTCAGCATTTGCAACAGATTTCATCATACTTAAGCATTGATCAGCAGTCAAATTCTACATATTTTGCATTAGATAGTTAGTTATCCGCGACATGGGAACGATCTAAACCTGCTGAAGAATGTGATTCCAAGTGACACTGCCACTGGTCAGTATGTTTTAACTATTTTTGTTATATTACTGCTGTTAGTGTTAAATTTAGTAGCGATAAAAGTATCATCACCAATGCAGGGATACAGATAATCCGACTCATTGTAGGTAGCGATAGCAAGTTCTGAAATATTGATATAAATCGTTGTCTTACTTAAATTTAAAAGAACTGGTATAAAGGGCCAACTCGGCCCTATATCAACTCGGCACAGGTCAACTCGGCCTTCTATTAAAAACTTATATTAGGATATAGATTGTTAAGACTTAAAGTTAATAAAAATTTAAGGAGTAAATTATTATTAAAGTATTCAGAAGTACGATCAATTCAAACAGTAGTCCTAATTATAAGACCTATACGTAACCTATTTCATATTTGTCATTCATTAATCTGATATTTTACATTTTTCATTTTCCATGTTACGTTAGGTCTTAACAGATCTTTGCAAAATCGTGTAGCAAAAAAATTGACATTAGACATCGATTTAGATCTAATGAATTTAAACAATTAAAACAGCGTGTATTTACATTAATTTTGACCTATTTATGAACAAAACTAAAAAATGAATACCTTTTAATAAAATTATTGAACTGTCACATCCGAAAAGTCATGATTAAATCCTCTCATTTAATTAAATTCCTTGTACAGCCGATATACAAATGGCCGCCATACAGTGCGCGAAACCTGATTGGCTAATTCAAATGCAAGCGTTTAAATGAGTCCAGAAGTTTCTAACGGAATATTTTTTCAACGAAATAATTTCCCATGCACCGTCAGTGTGTTCGAATATATTTTTCCGTTCAAAAAATTGGAATCAATCTGTAAAACGCCTTACTTAACCAGTATGGCCGATGAGCAAAATAGACTGATATTTATATTTTATTTTTAATTAATAAGTACATTGTTTGAAAGTTTTTGTTAATGATAGACCATGCAATTGAAAGAACAGAATATAAGCTTTTGAATAAAGCTTGAAAGGCAAGTCAACAAACATTTTTTTAATTTTTCAAAATGCTACGCGTTTATGAGCAATAACTATTAGACGTCAGGCTTGACCAACATAAAACTATAACAAGCCTGTAACGTCTAATCTATTGGACTATTCAAACAGAAATTGAAATTGTTGGCAGTGTACATGTACGTATTGTATGAAATTATCTTTGTTAAGAAGAGATATAAAAACAGTACAATATATGTTAAATATTGATCCATAAATAAAGTTTTTGGATTGAATTTTTATGACAATAAATGTTATTGTATAATAACACTGTTTATTCTTAAATACGACCAATGCTGTTTTAATATTTTTTACTGAAAACATCTGAAGTAGACAAAACATGCATATAAATAGTAAATTCTTCCTTTCTCCACAAAATCACGTACAAATTGGTACTTGCGTCAATAAAACTTTTCATTATCCTTGAGTAGAGGTATATAAACGAGTAAATGTTAAACAATGAAAGTAATGATGAAAACATATAAAAAGTAACAAAAGTAATCATAACCAGTATTTTATATTATTATGGGCCGAGTTGACCCGTGCCGAGTTGGAATAGGGCCGAGCTGACTCGGAGGGGCTGAGTACGTTTTAGGGCCAAGCTGACCCTGATTCAAAGATCTTATCAGTTATAATAGTGACAAGTTGTCTATATTATGGACAAAAGTTGACCAAAGGTATGGAATGCGTTGACCAGAAGAGGAGTTGAGTTGACTACAGGACGAGTTGACCACGGGACGAGTAAACTCGAAATCGTGTAGCTATACATTGAGATACTGTGCTTAGCTTTAGTCTAAATAATTAGATATGAAAAATAAACAGTTAATTTACCATTTTATTATTGTGACATTTTCCATTTGATATTATCAATGCTTTTTTAAAGTCTAAAAGCAGGGGTCAAAAAATTTGTTTCAAAGCAGACGAGTGACTACTAACTTTTACTCGGCACCACTCACCTGCATTTCAAACAAAATAGTTTACTGTTCTTATGACTTTACAGAGACTTAATTATCATAAATACAGTAACGAGTGGATGAGTGGATTTTTCGATGTCTGTATATACAAACTGTATCAACGTACATGTGAACTTTTTTCACTGATCAAGTGGGAGATTTTTTTTTCAAAAAGAGGGAGATTTTAGAATTTGCAATGAACAAAGAAGAAAGTTCTGACATCAAAAAGAGAAAGATTTCTTTAATTTGTGAAAATACCCCTTATTTTAAGAAAAATCTTTGTAAGACAAGTGGGAGAGTTCACATGTATGTATCGACAATAACTTGAATATTAAAGATATAAAAGTAATTTATTATTTATAAAAGTAAAGAATTTCATGTCAAAACAGGTGCAATGCAGGCCTCGAAGAATTTTTCTAGGCGAGTGACCCTATAATGACCTCAATGATAATAATAATAAAGGATTTTTTTAATGAGGCTACATATTCGCCAAAACGATCTTCCATTTAAACCTCACAGTTTTTAAAAATGGCTTATTTATATGACAAATACCAGTAGATAACGAATTACAGAATTGATTTGTTTTGGCAAAAATGTGGCTTTATATGCACCTTTTTTCTTGCATTAAGTTTAACTATAGAAGCACTCAGACTAATTAAATCCCTTGTTGTCCAGGTTCAGGCTTTTCCAAATTTCACCATTTACGTGTTTAAATGTTGAATTCTTCTTTAGCTGGTGCTAGAGGACGTGGATGCTAGCTTGCACTTTCCAGTACCATCCAGGAATAGACTCAATCAAACCGAGCCTGCAACATTGTCAATTTTGCTGTGTTGGACTTTCTTTACGGATTCGGTTATTCTCTATTTAAATTAAATGCATCTGCCTCTGCAGATAATAAGGCTAGAAATGCATTAACCCTTTATTTAAGATTTATTATTTTTTATTTTGCAGGCCTACGTAGCATGTGATTTTTGTGGACTTTATGTCAAGCTGGGCATATAAGTTTCACCTTTGACACTTGACTATTAAGAAGATTCTAGACAGTATTATTTGTGAAAATTAACAAGAGAAAAGACTATTAGTCTTATTTATTTATCTTTACAATACTGCATGGAACAATTATATTGTTATAGTATATGAAAGGAAGATATTCTGGTATTTTAACTGTGAAAAATGGCTGGAGCATTGGAGAATGGTGTAGATACACTGTATCATCAGGAAGTTGATAATGAACCAATGGAAAATGGGGGAAATCTCTTCGCCCCAGACAATGAAGTGGAAATGGATGTCCCTAATATAACTATGAAGGTATGCATTAAACTTCACAATTTACAACTGTATTTTTAGCTCACCAAATTGGGCTATTAGCTCACTGTCAGGTGTCTTATGCTCAATAATACTTTCTTTAAGAATTCCCTAAAATAATCTTCTCTGATATCACAAGACCAATATTGATGGTAGGAATGCTCCTTTCATGTAGCTCTTTCAAGTTTAAATACCTCTGCAAACAAAGTTTGAAGGGGTATACTACAGTCAGTTTGTCCCTTTGCTTTTCTGTTAACACTTTTAATCTTGTGAATGCAGTGCTTTTTTCAGGCGAATTTGGGTAAATATACATTTGTTACAATCCAAAAGTAATGTTTATTTTTGGTAGATCTATTTTATCACAGGAGTGAAACAGAGAAGGACATTGTAGTTTTAATAAATGATGGTTTATTATTACAATTTGACATAAAGTGGATTGTATTATTTGTTTCTGAATTTCCCCTATTTCTCTTTTCCCCCTCTGTGATGCAATTTTCCCCTCTCCATGCAAAGTGAAAAAACAACAACCACTGGAATGTTACTCTTGCTACAATACAAGATGATCTTTAAAGCTTTTTGTTCAGGTTGCTATTATTATATACCTCCTGTGTAACAAATTTTCATTTCTCCACTGTTTATTGCAAGATCGGATGTTACGAAAAGGTTTGAGAACATATTTGTAAATGCATCTCCACCTACAATATAGGAAGCATAAGGCCATGACTTTTGAATTCATTGGTTTACAAAACTGCCTCACCCTAATTTCTTGGTAATATAAAAAAAAATCAGAAAATCCTCTTTTTTTATGCCCCCATGCATATAGTAATTTAACAGTTCATCCATTTGTTGATCTGTCCGTTTGTCCGTATGAGGTTAACCTAAACTGGCAAGTTGCATTTATTTTAACTTCTATCTCTACCAATGGCTTCATAATTTACACACTTATCAATTCGAAGAACATGATCTGGGCAAGTTACATAAGTATTGCTTCCATTGTTAGCTCACCTGAGCACAAAGTGCTCAGAGGTGATCACTCTATGCTTTTGGGATCACTGTGGGACCTCTTGTTTTTTTCTTTAGTTTTGTCTTCCTTTACTGCGTCCAGTATTTAATTAGTTGAGCGTCACTGTCTCCTCTGACAGCTCTAGTTTCATCTTTCTCAAGATAAACATTTGAAGGTTTTACTGGCAAGTCTTACTGAGAAATAGTAATTTAAGTTATTTCATAACTTGTGATAAAAACAACAAAAAAAAAACAAGTTTAATCAAAGTGAATTTAAAAGTCAAAGAAAGCGTGATATAAGATGAATAAATGTTGATTTCAGACTGCCCTTGTGAGTCCAACCAGTGAAGAGTATGACTATATCCTTGAAACTATAAAGGAACAAGTTGAGGAAGGACAGGGGGAGACAATCTATGAACTTGGTACTGGTGGTAAGTTGCTTTATCTTTAAAGCTTGTCCAAAGTAAAATAAATGGGCTTTTCTAACTTTTCTTGATGTCAGCTTTTGTGTTTGTGTATGACATAGTGAAAGTTTTTTTATGCAGCATAATTTGTCATTAACCATTAAAGGTATCAGACTTTGCAAAAGGCAAAAAATTCTGCCAGAAATTAATTCTGGTCTGCTCTGATAGGCTTGAAATTTTTGTCAGACCAAAAAATATTGAAGGATATTCTGTTGAATGTTTAAATTTGAGTTTTGAGCTTTGATATTTAACTCTATATTTTTATTCGCTTATAAAAAATTTTGCATGGAATATTTCTATAATTTGGTAATGAGGCCCATTACGTTCTTCATGCTCATTTTTCTGTAGTTATTATATGTCCAGATATTTTCAAGAAACAATGTTAGAAGAGATGAAAAAATGAGACACCTATCTTTCCCACTTTGAAGTCTGCCATCTTTAAAGTGACAAACAGCATTTTGGGAAAATGAATTGATTTTTTCTAGGATGGTGACAGTTCTAGGTTTACTTATTTACCATGCCCTTTTCTCTGTACATTTTTTGATACTGAAATGTTTTTTTGTTGTAGAAGGAGACCCTCCTGGTTTAACAGTGGAAGACATGCAAGCATCTATTGCCACTTTGAAAAGTATAGCAGACTCACTAAATTATGAAATAGTGCAGCTTAGAGAGAGACATGAAAAAGAAGGGCTTGTTACAGAGTTTTTATTGAGGAAAAAACTAGATATACAAGACTTTATGGAAATAAGGTTAAATGATTACTTTAGTTACATTTTCATTCGCCCTAAAAATTTCTTGCATATATACATATATACACCTGGTTGTCCGTCTGTCCCTCTGTTAGCAATTTTGTTAAGGTCCCACTTATTCATGGTATATGGGTTTTAAGATTTTGTGTCTGCTATGTATCTTTTAAACAGATTAAAGGAAATTAAAACTTATTGGCAGAAATATTGATAGCACTGATATGATACTGAGATGATGTGCAGAGGGGAGGAGGGGAAGAACTTGCTTCCATGAGTCAAGTTTATTTCCCATTATTATTTATTATGTCTTTTTATCAAACTTAAAATTTTGGTCTTTTTGTATTAAGATCATAATTGTTTAAACTGATGAAAATAAAACATGTTTATTCACTAAAATTACAATAGTTTTGATTGGTACATATATAGAGATCAAATTAAAAAGACAAGTTATCATCGTCCGGTTAGGTCAATAGGTGGAGCATTGGATTGCGATTCGAACAATTTTCAGACAGTGCAGTCATGAATTACTTCTAAATAAAGGATGATGTAAAGAAAGCTAAAATAAATATATATTTATGCCTTACAACTTCTTTAGGGTAGCAGTTGTTGGAAATGTAGATGCTGGCAAGAGTACATTACTTGGTGTGTTAACACATGGGGAACTTGACAATGGACGTGGTCTTGCTAGAATGAAGTTATTCCGTCACAAACATGAGATGGAGTCAGGGAGAACAAGTAGTGTAGGCAATGATATACTAGGGTTTGATGCTGGAGGAAATGTTGTCAACAAATCTGATCATGGTCATTTAGACTGGGTGAAAATTTGTGAACAATCTGCCAAGGTATGCTTATGATTATTCTGTACAATTATTTTAAAATTTGTAATCAAGACGCTGTCACCGCACTTAATTTGTTTGCCAGTCATCTGTTTATTGTCTGTATATGTGATAACACTAGTAGCGGAAATGAATTATTGATAAAAATTAATGTATCTGGTAAAAATTTTAAGATTTGACCCTGTACAAAATTTGTTTAGATATGCAGTGGCATGTTATTGCTACTATATATATAAAATATTTCTATTACTGCCACTTTTTTCATGAAAAGACATTTATTTCAGCAGTTCTGTACACATTTTAGTACTTGTGACAACCACTACTTGTGAAATAATTATATTTATCCTTCTTTTATTTCAGGTGATAACATTTATTGATTTGGCTGGTCATGAAAAATATTTGAAGACAACAGTGTTTGGAATGACTGGACATGCTCCAGACTTTGCTATGCTTATGGTAGGACATGTTTATAAGCTTTTATTTTAGTTATGATTTGTGTTTTTAGTTCACCTGAGACACTCTGTGTCTGTTATGCAATGTCTACCAAGGAAACCATTGATTTTGTATAGCATCCAGTGACTTCTTTAGTAACTTTTGTTTTCCCTTAGCAACCAATAATGTTTTTACACATGCACTATTTCAGATACAAATATGAACTTTGTGATATAAGTTTAAGATGTGCTTTTGTTTATATTAAACAATTTTACTTGTTCCTTATCATTAAGAGTACTTACATGTACATTCATGTGAGAGATATCAGGGCCATGATGGCTCTCTTGTTTACCTATATGTCTACTTCAGCTACTTCAGGGAAATTTTGTTTGAATGGACAATTGGATTATATAAGATACATGAATACTAATAAAGCCAATTGTAAATAATATATACTTATTTATAACTGAACTATTTTTCAGATTGGTGCTAATGCCGGTATTATAGGAATGACAAAGGAGCACCTAGGTCTAGCTCTTGCACTTCAGGTTCCAGTGTTTGTTGTTGTAACAAAGATTGACATGTGTCCTGCAAATGTCTTAGATGATACACTGAAATTGTTACAGAGGATTCTCAAGTCCCCTGGCTGCAGGAAAATGCCACTTCTAGTCCTGAACAAAGATGATGTTGTTTGTTCAGCAACCAATTTTTCATCAGAAAGGTTTATTGTTTTTATAAGATCATCTGAGCACAAACAATCTCCTCCTTAACCACTTAGTGTATTTTGCACAAAATTACACAGGAATGATCCTAACATGACCTTGTACAAAGTTATATAAATGGTTTCAGTCTGATGCATAAGTAGGTTACAGGAGCTAAAAATTCAAAAATCTTCTCAGAAACTACAATGCGTAGAGCTTAGATATTTTGTAGTCCTCTTCAACATTTCTATGAATCATGCCCCTCTGGTCAAAATGTTCACTACCCTGTGGGTCACTTAGTTTATATAAACTTGTATAAGAAGATAGATTTTAGTAACTTTAGTAAAACTGCTATGCATAGCTTAGATATTTGGCATGTAGCATTGCCTAGGGGCCATTTACATAAATGATTGTAGTCACGCCCCCTGTGTTACTTATAGTAAAAATGATTTAAAAACCTTTTTCTCTGTCCAGAGCTTAGATTTTATGCATGTAGCAACACTTAATGGTCCTCTTCAACAGTTTTAAAAATCATGCCTTGGGGTTCAAAAGTCGCCCTGTAATGGGAAATAGAAGTATGGGTGGCTATTGGATGTCTCAGGTGTTATTAAAGTCTGGTCAATATTATATAAAGTTAATATGAAAAATAACAATACGACTGGACAAAGATATTAGTATGCTGTAAATATAATTAAAATCGAATGTCATTATGATGAATTTATACTGTACATATATATCAATTTGAAAGGTATAATTATGTGTTATAGCAACAGTTTGTTGTATGCTTACTAAAGTTGGTTTTAAACTTTCAGTTTATTTATTACTTTTCAGGATGTGTCCAATATTCCAGGTCTCTAATGTTAGTGGCGAAAATATGGACTTACTAAAAATGTTTCTTAATTTATTATCAACACGGTTACGGTGTAATCTTGGAAGTCCTGCTGAATTCCAGATTGATGACACATTCTCAGTACCAGGAGTTGGTACAGTTGTTTCTGGGACACTGCTTCAGGGATATGTGAAGCTTAATGATACACTAATGTTGGGGCCTGACCCCTTAGGACAGTTTCAGCCAATGGTTATAAAAAGTATTCACAGGAAGAGAATGCCAGTAAAGGAGGTCAGGGGTGGACAAACTGCTTCTTTTGCTCTCAAAAAGGTAACAATAAATAACAATAAAGGTCAAGGATATTCTTAAAAGTCAAACATAAAAAAGTCAGCATGTTGTATCCTTTTTATAATTAAGAATCTTCTTGTGATCCAAAAATTATATAAATCATGCCCTTTGCATCAAAATAGGCTTTGCCCCAGGGGTCACTTAGCTTATATAGACTTATATAGGTACATAGTTAAATGCATTTACACCTTCTTTTGAAAAACTACAATTTTAAGAGCTAAGATACATGTTTTTGGATTGTAGCACTGCTTAGAAGTCCTGTATCATGGACAAAGTTAAATAAAGTCATCCCCCTGGGGTCAAAAATGGATCACTGAGTTAACGTATACTGATATTGTAATTAATATGTGTTAAAAACAATTCATCTCTGATAGTGAAAACCTTAAGCTTAGATGTTTGACATTAAGCATCACCTTGTGGTCCCCAACAAAAGTTATATAAATCATGCCATTGGGTCAAAATTGGCCCTGGTCACTTGGTTTATAGGGAAAATGTATTGATATCTTCTTTTGCAAAACGTCAATGCCCAGAGCTTAGAATTTTGGATTGTAGCATTGCCTAGGAGTGGTCCTTTACCATTGTTATATTAATCATTCCCCTTGGGTCAAAAATTGGTCACTAAGTTAACATAAACTAATATTGAAATGGAAATGTGTTGGAAATTTTCATTTTTGAAAGCCCAAAACCTAAGCTTAGATATTTGGCATTAAGCATCGTCTCGTGGTTCTCAACAAAAGTTATATAAATCATGCCTCTGGGGTCAAAATTGACTCCGTCCCAATGGTCACTTTGTTTATAGACTTTATAGGAAAATGCATTGATGTCTTCCTTTGTAGAACTGTAATGCCCAGAGCTTAGATATTTGGCATGTGGCATGTTTTAGTATTAATCATGTGTCTGTGGTCAATAATGGCACAGCTTTAGGGATCACTTAGTTAATGTTGAGTTATATAGAAAATAGATCATCTAGATTGTGCAGTGCTCCTCTACAAAAGGTATATAAATAACTGTGGATTTAAATTGCCAAGTCCCTTTTTTAACTCCCCAGTTCACTATGTGCATATCATGTGCAACTTTTATATTTATGTTTTCAGATAAAGAGATCATCAATACGTAAAGGTATGGTAATGGTTTCTCCAAAACTGGACCCCAAGGCATGCTGGGAGTTTGAGGGGGAAATACTTGTGTTGCATCATCCAACCACAATCAGTGTCAAGTATCAAGCTATGGGTAAGCTTATCATCAATGATGTTAAAAAATTCACTATCAATAGACAAAAATGTCAGCAATTTGAGTTGATAGATATACCCCTACTAACAAAGTTTAAAGTGGGTATACTGGAGTCAGTTTGTCCACTAACCCATTTGTCTTGTCTTGCAATCTTGTTAAGGTTGAAACTGTTTGTACCAGCATGTTGGTATACTTCCTTCAAAACAAATTTTAATTTCTCCCCTTTTATAAGAAGTTAACTTATGGTCTTTTGAATATATTATTTCACAGATGGTACACAACAATTTGGGCCACCCTTTAAAAATTATTTGTATGCCACTAAAAGGCAACTAAATGGGTTTGAATTACTGGAGTCTAGGTATCTTTATAAGTGTACAGTTCCATAAATATCTTAATTAAATTTGTCAAAATTAGATGACTGTCAAATTAACCTGAAGTTACTCTATATATAATAATAAAGCAACACTCATGCTTATATATGTGTTGCTCAAACTTAAAGTGTATAAAGATATATATCTGCCACCTGCAGTCTCCAAAAATAGTGTTTTAATTTTGAAAAAGAATAGCCGTTATGAAAGAACTATATTGGTATTTTTCCTTCAGAGCCAAAAGTATATGCATGAGGTCATTGCTTAACGGTTAATACCATACCTAAAACTGAAGAATAACGTTTTATTCTTTTTATGTACAATATTGATGTGTGTTAAATCACTCTTTCCAGGGAATATCATGATTTTACTGTTTTTAAATTTTATAAAAAAATTTCATTAGATATAGCTTTATTCTCTTTAAGTTTAAATCTCATAATTAAAGGCTTTTTGTTAAAGCATACATGTAATTGTTTTTATGCCCCCACTTGTCCGTCCGTCAGTCCGTCCGTCCCGAAATCTTGTGAACGCAACTCCTCTTAAACCGGATGGCAGATTTTGCTTAAACTTACAGGGATGAACAACCTTAATGTGTTGATGGTAGTAAAGGAAGGAATTTTTGCTGCGACCAAATTTAACAGAATTATGGCCCTTTGTTGATTTTTTCACTATAAACTATGTAGAAATTTTGTGAACGCAACTCCTCTTAAACCGGATGGCAGATTTTGCTTAAACTTACAGGGATGAACAACCTTAAGGTGTAGATGGTAGTAAAGGAAGGAATTTTCGCTGCGACCAAATTTTACAGAATTATGGCCCTTTGTTGATTTTTTCACTATATACTATGTAGAAATTTTGTGAATGCAACTCCTCTTAAACCGGATGGCAGATTTTGCTTTAACTTCCAGGGATGAACAACCTTAATGTGTAGATGGCAGTAAAGGAAGGAATTTTTGCTGCAACCAAATTTAACAGAATTATGGCCCTTTGTTGATTTTTTCATTATATACTATGTAGAAATTTTGTGAACGCAACTCCTCTTAAACCGGATGGCAGATTTTGCTTATACTTCCAGGGCAGGGATTAACAACCTTAATGTGTAGATGGTAGTGAAGGAAGGAATTTTTGCTGCGACCAAATTTTACAAAATTATGGCCCTTTGTTGATTTTTAGTTTTCAACTTGTTGCACATGTAGTCCAAAAAATATTTGACCTAGAGTCATAAGATTGACAGAACGGTGGTGTGTGGGGGCATCCGTGTCCTATGGACACATTTCTAGTTTTTTTGTCAGTAATAAAATAGTAGTTTTGGGTAGTATTTCATTAATTGAATAATGTATAAAACTTGTTAATTTTTTTTAATAAAAGTGTGTTTTTTATTACAGTTCATGTTGGGAGTGTACGGCAAACAGCAACAATTATTTCAATGACAAGTGAACATTTACGGACAGGTGATAAAGCCATTGTTAGATTTAGGTTTATAAAGAATCCCGAGTATTTAAGGCCTGATATGAGAATGGTTTTCCGGGAAGGGCGAACAAAAGCTATAGGTACTGTTTCAAAGTTGTACCCACATGTTCGAGCGGTAGCACAAAATACACGACAACACCGGGCTCAAAAGAAAGCACAGGAGGCCGGGCATACAGGTGCTCGTATGCCTCAACATGAACCTCAAAAACCATCCAAGAAACGACGTGGAACAAAAAAGAAAATGGGAGAAAATCTCGATATAAAGGAAAATGATATGGAAGCAGGGCCATCTGAAGGTTAAATTTATTGAGGAAAAAAGATAACAACTAGAAAAATTATTTGATCAAAACAATCATTGAATATCCAACAATGGCTTCTAAGTATTGTAACATGTTTATGTTATAAGTGTTAAGTATTCCTTTGAAATCGGCATGAAATACCAAGCTATCATAAATTTGTCATACCCCACCAAAGTGAAATTATGGATTTTAATAATATTTTGTACAAAGATGTAACATTAAATATGTGTCATGTTTTAATTTGGCTTCAATCAACTATTTATATGCTCCCCCGGGCATATAGTTATTGAACTGTCCCTCCACTATCAAAATGGATAGGGGGCCTATTCCATAACAATATGGTAAGGGGCCAATGGCTCTAATTTCTCCTGATTACTTCATTTATTTAGTGATATCTTCCATATTTCGTAGATGGATAACTGAAATGGTCCTCTAACTTTTTGTGGAGTAAAGGATCACTGAGAGTGTTAATTTTACATTTTTTACATTTTTGTGTCACCTGCTACAGAGCAGGAACCACATCTGTCTGTCCGTCTGTGACAAAACTTGTGTGGACCACTCCTCAAAAACTACTGGTGCAATTTCAACCAAACTTTACATTATTGACCAGTATCAAGTTGTGTATATTGCCAGCATTTTATGGTTCAATAATTTATCATTAACTTTAGATTTGCCCTTGTGTGTGGGTGTATGCGTCCGTCCACTTTATGTTGTGTCACATGCAGCTTTATAAGACCATAAAAAGTCAAAATATACCAACAGGTCACAGAATTCAAAGTGATTCAAAAATATGAAACATGTACGTTATAAATAAAACTGTAAATTCTGGATAAGTAGTGATTCAGATGCCTATTAGATAGCGTTGATAACAAGAAGATGATAGACAAACATTTTAATATGTACACATGGCTCTTGTTATATTGTAAGGGCATTATGATTCATACAATGTACAATGTTTTGTTTTGTAAGGAAGGAATTAAAATTGATTGAAACATGTTACATTGTCTCTGTAATGATAGTGTAAAACTGTAAATACTCATTACACCTGACCCTCAAAATGGCTTCCAGGGGAGGTAATGATTGCTATGTCACCTATATACTTCCGTGTACTATCTAATTTATTAGTCCAGTAAATGAAAACACTCACCCCATCATGTCTCAGATTAATTGCAAAAAATACCTCATTTATGGGAGCTACATACTATGGAGAAATAAATGAAAAAAAGTCTGAAGGCATTTTCATGACAATTTGCATTCTTCGATGACGATTCTGAAAAATATCTGCCACTGCATATTTTGTTGCTGTAGACATACTGTTGTTCACATTTGTATGTTTTAATAACAGAAATAACTACTAGTAACTGATCATGTGTCTTCGGATTGTTAGTGAAGTTTTTTGTAGATTTTAATTTATGTGGAAAGACTTTCCCCATCCACCTATATTTACATGCATAGCATCGATTGCTTTTATATTATATTTACATCAGTTCTAACAATACCATGTTATCATTATCAGATAAATAAATTTTAGTTTTGCATTTTAAATCAATACACTCGTACTTTAATACATATGAAAAAAATCTAGGTGAATCAGTAGTGGCAAAATGAATAGTTTCTCAAAAATACTTAATATACCACCGACTTGTCAAGTAAAATTTACGTACATACAGTGATTCTTTTATATCAATACGACAATGTCTGTCATATTTAATTGTAAGATTATGTATTTTTATAACATTGAAACAACCAGCGCTGTCACACGTGAAAAGTATCTCCACTGATAGTAAATGCACTTTAAAAGTTGGATCAAAATAAAATAAACATGTTTGACCCCAAAAAATATGATGTGAAATATACAGGAAAATGACCAACCATCGAAGTTCTATATTAACATACATAAATGATGCTCTCATTATTTTGTAAGTAATTATTAATCAAGGAAAAATTAATGAATGTGCATATATTCAACATCTTACACAATCAGTGTTGGATATTGGGAGTTTAAAGTGCATACAATTCCTACTCATCGGTCAGCATTGTTAGAATTAGAACATTTTATTCCTCAACTTACTCGGCATCAAGTAGAACAATAGAGGCCATATTTTCGACATGAACAACGTTTACTATCACAAGAAGATTTACAACTGCATCTGACGATTTTCAGAAGTTTATGAGGAGCTGCAGGTAAGTTAGTTTTATAGGTGTGTACATCCAGCTTTTCTGTTGCCAACTCCTCTCGTCAGATTAAGCCCCACTCTTCAAAAGCGGCGTCAACGTCATCTGTTGGTGTGATACATAAGCTTCTCGTTCAGACCTATGACAAATATGCTCCAGTTCAGAAACAGTGATATGCATTGTATATCTGTACATTATTTACAACGACCCTCTCGCTCATAATATAAATCGACATTTTTGATAATAATAAGGACATATTTATACATATTTTGGCGGGGAAAATGCATGATGCAGGTGCAGGTTTTTTTGTTTGTTTGTTTTTTTTTTGGGGGGGGGGGGGCATTTTCCAAGCAGTCCTCGACGTCGATAACGTTAATTTCAAAGTTTATTGTTTTTTAATTTTCTTGCTCCCTTCGCTTGCAAAACTAAATTTAACAGACATATCAAGATAGATACTCTCGTGTACGTTCCATCTTCGTCGTAAACTTTCTATTCAGTACTAAAACAGTCATTGATAAAATAGGAATAATTGGAAGGATTTGAATAAAGTTATAAAGGGGTGCTAAATCATGGTTAGTAAACTACTCGTCTTTCTCTCTTTCTATTCTTGATTTTTATTATTGTCTTAGTATACCTGGTACTGTTATGTTACCAATCAGTGAAATGACTTATAGTCTTTTTGTTTTTATTTATGGAATATACAAAAGTGTTATTATAATTTGGCGATAATTAAAAAGCATGCAAGCTGGCTGTGTGTCACCATATAATAATCAGGCACATAGCTGCATTTATGCCCCAAACAGTACGATGTTGCGCATTATTTTCCCGATTTTACTTTTCTAATAAAGTATATCTATGTATGCTTTCTGTAGGTACACGACATTTTGTAATACATCGCATTTACAAACATTGATAAACAACACTTTAGGCCTGCACTTAACGTTTCATAACCTGTTAAGGCAACAATGTGCCTTACCATTTAACTGTAAAACAACGTTCATACCATGATACCCGTGCCTGTGAAAGGTGAAGAAAACAACGCCTTTGACATTAGAAAATGCATGTATGTTAAATTAAAGCGTATATCAGAATCCGCACTAATGTACAACAGAAATATCCGTGCATCGGATGTCTTCGAAGTAGCTTAGGTAAACACGATAGACCTTTCTGAAAAAAAATCAGAACTTGGTTTTCCTTACATGATGAAGCTACTCAGTATATAGCTTCCACACTGCCTGATTAGCAGAATATTCGTTTAAGTTGTCTAAAATTATCGAAACTATTATGCTACACCACTAAAATAGCAAACTCTTAATAAAACTAGGATGAGCATTCGTTATAGGTCCATTATGCTTCGGAAATGCTATTATTTTCATTACTCAAAAACTTTCTATAAGCTATTTGTGGTATCTTGTTACAGTTTCGGGCAATGGCTGTCAACGCGTTGCTCCGACAAATGGACAACGGTCGTTATGTAAACTGATTAATTATTATGTGTGGGTAAGAAAAAGTCAGTATATTTTGTGTATGAATGAAATAAAAGGAAAACCGGCAATGCTACAGGCCGTCTAAGATAATAATCATTCATGCAGTATGTCTAAAGGGACTCCACTGAGGTTTTTTTTTGCATGATTGGACTGAAAATATTTTTCCGGATAAATGTACCATTTGATGTAGGTTTAGACCACTAATCTATGTACACAATTTTTGATCATTCGCGCACTTCGTTTTTCCAGAATAATTATTCAAATTGTAAAAAAATGACCCAAAATGAAAAGCGTTTAAACGCTTTTCACTCAAATCGGGCTAAGAAAAGCATAAAAATACGATTTTCAATTTATTTCAAAGTATATTTCTTAAATATCTTTGCATATATTTCTGTTTAAAGTGTCCAGCTCATTTATGTAAGAAATTCAAATGTTATGTTTTTAGGCTTTTAAACCTCAGTGGAGTCCCTTTAAGAATAAGATTCTCAAAGATCCTTTAGATTGTGAAAATTGAAAACAAACTGGGCATCCAGTTGGAAATGGGAGAAACGTAGATGTATTTTGAATACCTACTTCATTATTTTGCCAATTGTATATATGTGAGCAGTAAAGAAAGTATTTATATTTTGGAAGCAAACTTTCATAAAACAAATCAAAATAACTGCAGTGAAGTAAACACCTTTTTCTAGTTTCCAAAAGAAGCAGACATCGTTTGTTTTCTGGCAACGGATAATGTTCGTGCCAGCACTATTTTTGTGTGCTGACGAGCTGGTTTTATCTTAATTGCAATATTCAATAAACACCAGGTCTCTATCACATGTTTGAGACTGGCACAAAATAAAAACTCTTACCAGTATTCGCCTCCTTCATTATTGTTACTGACAACTATTCGTTTAGGTGTTCATTAACCGCTGTTCAGAGACATACTTTCTGCTCAAAATTCAATTCTTTAAATTGGCTTATATTCGGAGGAAATTGCACAGGCTGTGTGCTACAAAATTAACTATTTTATCGTATGACTTTTGACATGTCCGGACTGCATTTTGTGCCTTCACGGATGGATGTACCCTCAATAAGCATAGACCGCATATGACCGACGTAGGTACCGACCTACTCACCAACCCACCTACCTACAGTAACATGGTCACAAACTCAACGACAACTTACTCGGCGTACTTCCATAACAACAACAGCAACAATACTATGATTGATCGACACTGTCAAGCTTAACTGGTGGAGGAATTGATATTTAAGGGGAACGGGCATCTTATAATAGTAGAATCACCAACTTTACGTAAGCCTGCTTGATAGCTTCCTCATGAAAATTCCAAAGTCACTAGTTTTCCAAATATCACGATGCTTTTGCATGTTTTTCAATCGCTTGAAAGGTAGGACGGAAAGCTTCAACATTATGCTTCTTCATTTATTTATTTGTTTATTTACCTATTCAGGAAAATACCGGTATTTAATCAATTATCCGATGTAAGGCACCTCTTCAGGACTCACATTTATTATAATTTCAGTGGTCAGTGTTTTTGTCCGGTCATAAATTTGTTACCAGAGAGATCAGTATAATCATTAAAAAAAACTCAGATGAATTTCGGACATGAAATATCATGCTGTTTTATTATAGATAACATTCCTTTCAATTTCTTTCCATTAGTTTAAAACTACAAGAAGAACACATTTTTTTATATACATGTAAATGGGTTCTTATGCGGATATAATATACTAATAATTCTTGTACGCTTAGTAAATATTTTAGCAAAATAACAAGCATAGTAGGAACAGATTTAATATTTTTCCCTGTGCAATTGAACTTCGCAATACTGCATTGTGGACAAGTCATATTTCAGCATATCAAATGAAAGAACATGTGCAGAGTTTTTGTTTGTCGTATTTTTTAAAAAAAAATTTACCACACACGCATACATTCAAGGACAAGAGGGCCATGGTAGCCCTATAATGCTCACCTGTGCATAAAGGCTAAAAATAAATGAGGACTGATTATATTGATAACTATGGATGAACGGCAGGCATTTATGTCGACATCTAAGTCAACTGATACATGTACCTACGTTTAAATCTGCACCTGAATACCACCTATATATCACGTTGTGAATGTGATCTGTACAGCGAAGGTTTGAGATATTCAGCTTCCGAGGGGTCACTTTTTTCCTGATGTGTATATATTTTGATGTGGATACATATTACACAAGAGCAATCAATGATTACATATGTCTCCTGATTATAGTTATTAAGTAGTTGCATTGAGGGTGATTGACCAGTTTGTTCCCTTGCTATATGTCGCAGCTCCTTTGTAGAATGTGTGATAGGAGACACAAAAACCATTTACAGGCCGAAAAGCTTTTTTATTCAAGGGTCATAACCTAAAAAACAATCAACTGGAAAACTCATTAATAAGTAGTATAAGAGAAAAAGTTTGGACAAAACATAAAACTTTAGCAAGAGGGCCATGCTGGCCCTGAAACGCTAACCTGAAATTTATAGAAAAGATTTCATGAATATTGGTACATCAAAATGAAATAGAAATGAGTCAATAGGACATGGATATATTAACATTCCACTGTTTTGTCAGTCTACTGATGTACAGCAGGACAGTTTGACAGGCGGACAGACAAATGAACGATTTTCCCTACCTATAGGTGGTTGGGCATGAAAACAACATCAACATTTCCCAATGTTTACATCTTGATTTTTGAGAAGTTGTTTAAAACGTTGACGACAGATGCACGGACGTACTGACCGATGCTCGGTAAATTGTGACCATAAAAGCTTACCTTTGAGCACTGTGTGCTCAGGTGAGCTGAAAAGTGAAGCATGGGCCCCACTTTCCTATTTTAAGCTCCGATGACCATTTTGTTCAGCAGACAAAAACCATTTGAGCAAGTTTTGTAAAGGAACACCTAAATATCATTCCTGCAAAGTTTCATCGACTTAGGATAAGATGTCATTTACATAAATAGGTTATTTCTATTTCCAGTTCCGGTGGCAATGCTGTTCAACAGACTGGTTCCATCTAATTCTTTTTTAAAAGACCTTTAAATGATCATTGCTGCACAGTTTCATCAAAATCTACCATAAGGGTTTCCTTTTTAGCTCGACTATTCGATAAGAATAAGTAGAGCTATTGTAGTCACCCGAGCGTCGGCGTCGGCGTAACCACTTATGTTAAAGTTTTTGTAATACCTCAAATATTTTCAAAGTCCATTGACATATGGCTTTGAAACTTTGCACACTTGTTCACCATTATGACCCCAACCTGTAGACAGGAGGAGGTAACTCTATCAAGCATTTTGACAGAATTATGCCCCTTTTTCGACTTAGAATTTACGTTAAAGTTTTGTAATACCTCAAATATTTTCAAAGTCCATTGACATATGGCTTTGAAACTTTGCACACTTGTTCACCATCATGACCCCAACCTGTAGACATGAGGAGGTAAATCTATCAAGCATTTTGACAGAATTATGCCCCTTTTTCGACTAAGAATTTACGTTAAAGTTTTTGTAATACCTCAAAAATTTTCAAAGTCCATTGACATATGGCCTTAAAACTTTGCATGTACTTGTTGACCATCATGACCCCAACCTGTACACAGGAGGAGGTAACTCTATCAAGCATTTTGACAGAATTATGCCCCTTTTTCGACTTAGAATTTACGTTAAAGTTTTTGTAATACCTCAAATATTTTCAAAAGTCCATTGACATATGGCTTTGAAACTTTGCACACTTGTTCACCATCGTGACCCAAACCTGTAGACAGGAGGGGGTAACTCTATCAAGCATTTTGACAGAATTATGCCCCTTTTTCGACTTAGAATTTATGTTAAAGTTTTTGTAATACCTCAAATATTTTCATAGTCCATTGACATATGGCTTTAAAACTTTGCATGTACTTGTTGACCATCATGACCCAAACCTGTAAAAAGGAGGAGGTAACTCTATCAAGCATTTTGACAGAATTATGACCCTTTTTCGACTTAGAATTTATGTAAAAGTTTTTGTAATACCTCAAATATTTTCATAGTCCATTGACATATGGCTTTAAAACTTTGCATGTACTTGTTGACCATCATGACCCCAACCTGTAAACAGGAGGAGGTAACACTATCAAGCATTTTGACAGAATTATGCCCCTTTTTCGACTTAGAATTTACGTTAAAGTTTTTGTAATACCTCAAATATTTTCAAAAGTCCATTGACATATGGCTTTGAAACATTGCACACTTGTTCACCATCGTGACCCCAACCTGTAGACAGGAGGAGGTAACTCTATCAAGCATTTTGACAGAATTATGCCTCTTTTTCGAGTTAGAATTTACGTTAAAGTTTTGTAATACCTCAAATATTTTCAAAGTCCATTGACATATGGCTTTGAAACTTTGCATACTTGTTCACCATTATGACCCCAACCGGTAGACAGGAGGAGGTAACTCTATCAAGCATTTTGGCAGAATTATGCCCCTTTTTCGACTTAGAATTAACCTTAAAGTTTTGTAATACCTCAAATATTTTCAAAGTCCATTGACATATGGCTTTGAAACTTTGCACACTTGTACACCATCATGACCCCAACCTGTAGACATGAGGAGGTAAATTTATCAAGCATTTTGACAGAATTATGCCCCTTTTTTTTTACTAAGAATTTACGTAAAAGTTTTTGTAATACCTCAATTATTTTCAAAGTCCATTGACATATGGCTTTAAAACTTTGCATGTACTTGTTGACCATCATGACCCCAACCTGTAAACAAGAGGAAGTAACTCTATCAAGCATTTTGACAGAATTATGCCCCTTTTTCGACTTAGAATTTACGTTAAAGTTTTTGTAATACCTCAAATATTTTCAAAAGTCCATTGACATATGGCTTTGAAACTTTGCACACTTGTTCACCATTGTGACCCCAACCTGTAGACAGGAGGAGGTAACTCTATCAAGCATTTTGACAGAATTATGCCCCTTTTTCGACTTAGAATTTACGTTAAAGTTTTTGTAATACCTCAAATATTTTCATAGTCCATTGACATATGGCTTTAAAACTTTGCATGTACTTGTTGACCATCATGACCCAAACCTGTAAACAGGAGGAGGTAACTCTATCAAGCATTTTGACAGAATTATGCCCTTTTTCGACTTAGAATTTACGTGAAAGTTTTTGTAATACCTCAAATATTTTCAAAGTTCATTGACATAAGGCTTTGAAACATGTTGAAATTTTATACTCTTCTTTGAGGGCATAATAGGACACTCTCCAATGCCTTTTTCTTTACTGAGAAAATTTTACCTTTTAATCAAGGCTTTTTTTTACTATCAAGCACTAAGAATAGTCGAGCGTTGCTGTCCTACCGACAGCTCTTGTTTTAGCTCTTATCGCCTTCTCGTTCAGCGGACTGGAACCATTTGAGCAATTGTGCTCTTTTTAGGTAAAAATATGGTACGAAGAGAATCTCCATATTCCCCACCACTTTTTTGTGCATGGAATAAAAAATAAAGTTTGCACAGATATAAAATTATAGCAGTATTAAATTAATCAATTGGTATTTCTAGGAGCAAGACATGTTTAAATCATCTTGAACCATGTAAATATATGAACCAGTGGCGTTATTTTATCTTTCGTGAAACTCTGCATATGGGAGAGCAGCTTTAAACTTATTCCAAATGCTTTAATTAGATTATTTTTGGTTGGGTTTATGGCCACATAAGAGGACATGATTATGATTAATTTCCAGCTTTACTGGAGTAGGAAAATCTCACGTGCCCTTAGAAGTAAAACCATTGATAGTCTGTAATCAAGCTGGATATCTTCCTTACCTGAAAGATTCTAAACTCCCTGGCAGGATTCGAACCCATATAGAGGAAGGGCAAGGAACAAAAATATTATAAAAGTCGATCAAGATGACCGTTTAAGCGCTCACCTTACTTATATACTGCTTGCTATTGTGCTATGGAAGTCACAGGTTACGATAGAAAGTCAATGATTGCTATTGAAGTCACTTGTTGCTATGGAAAGTCAATTGTTACTATGGAAAGTTAATAATTGCTATGGAAGTAACTGGTTGTTATAGAAAGTCCATGGTTGCTATGGAGAATCAATGGTTGTTAAGGATATCACTGGTTGCTATGGAAAAACGACATTCGAAATGGATACTTTATGGCTGCTATGGAAATCAATGGTTGTTATGGAAAGTCAGTTTTTGCAAAGGGAAGTCAATGGTTGCTATGGAACGCCAACGGTTGTAACGGAAGTCACTGGGTGCTATAGAAAGTCAAATGTTATTTTGGAACAGGCTACTTTGGGAAGTCAATGATTGCTATAAAGGGATTGCTATGGAAATATAATGGGAAGTCAGTGATTGCTATAGAAAGTCACCGCTTGCTAGGGGAAGTCACTAATTGCTATGGAAGGTCAATGGTTGCTATGAAAAGTCAATGGTTGCTATGGAAGCAAGCCACAGTATGCTATGGCACTGGTTGCAATGCAGTCAATGGTTGCTAAGGAAGTCAATGGTTGCAATGGAAGTCACTGGTTGATACACATATAGGAAAAATCCATGACCCCAAACCCTCATTGGCTATACTTTAATCAAAAATTAGTAGAGTTTAATAATATAATGTTTCATGCCAAATATCTTAGTTCTAGCTCTTGTAAGTTTTACTATATACTTAAATCTATGACCCAAAGGTGGGGTAATAAAAGACCCCTGAACTTGTTATAAAGTTTTTACTATGAAAGAAATCTATGACTCTCTGGGGTCCAAAGGGTTATAATTTAAACAAACTTGGTAGACTTTTTCTAGAAACTATTTCATGACAAATATCCATGCTTCAGCTCTAGTGGTTTTAGAGAGAAAAAACATTTAAAGTTGTTACTATATACCACAGATATATTATATTTAGCTTCATGTATATACACTCACATATATGGAAAATCCATGATCCCAAGGGTGGAGCAAATTTTGGCCCTAGGCTATAATTTTCACAACCTTGGTAAAGATCCACAGATCCATGCATGTCAACTGTCTAAGTCCTGGACAATGTAGACTTAAATATATTTTTCAATATAACTAAGTGACTCCTTGGGTTTGGCCAATTTCCACCCCTAGGACTATAATTTGAACACACTTGGAAGAGGTCCACTAGACCATGTTTCTTGCCTTATATCTAAGGTTGTAAAGAAGATTTTACAAACTTGGTAACACTTATATCACTAGTGTAGACTTTTGTCACCACTGTAGTGTTTTTTCCTATATAAGTGGTCACTGAGGCGGGCTAATTTTGATCCCATAGCTTTAATTTGAACAAATTTGATAGAGGCCCACTAGACAAAGTTATATGCCAAAATTTAAGCTTTAGCCTCAATAATTTTAGAGAATCAGAGTTTTTTAAGCTTTTACTTTATATAGATAAGGAAAATGCATAACTCCCGGGGCGTTGGGCAGTTCCATTAGATGATGTTACACACAAAATATCTAAGCTCTAGGCTTTGCACTTTCAGAGAAGATTTTTAAAGATTTCATTTTCGACATCTATTTTTAGCCCTTCCTACACAGACGTTCAATGGAGCAGAACCTTTTGATAATTTTAGTAGAGCTTCATGCAAGAATCATTTCATCAAATTTGACCTTGTGGTTTCACAGGAAGTCGTTTGAAAAAAGGTGATGAGGACGCACTGACTGACGGACGATGGACAAATTGGCGTCACAAAAGCTCAACTTCAGCTTTGTGCTCTATAAAAACAAAAATATTTTGAGACTGAATTAACATTCTTTGAGCTGATTTGTCTATCTACCAGTTCAATTTGACTTCATTGATACACAGTGGATTTGACTTCTTGGGTCAATTTGATACAGTACCCTTTACTTGTAACTATCAGCATATGATAGATGTTAGCAACAAAAGTTAACTTAGGCAACATCATTTTTCCAATAAAGCAGCAACTATGCTAATAATTTTGAATTACAGATGAGTAAAATAAACAACAACATCAACATGTTCATTTTATTATTGATATGTTTATTATAAAAATTATCATGATTTGTATACAAATGCATGACATAACAATGGAACAAATTGTAATATTGCACATAGTTGTTCCCTCACTGGGGAAGCATACCATATACATGGCACTAGCATTTCTAAACAATAAACAATATATAAACAATTATATCTAGCTTGAAGACAATCTTAAAATACACAAAGTCATATCTGCTTATAATAGACAAAAATCCACCCTGTAATTTCTATATAGGCAGACATAAATCCTGTCTTGTTATTTTATAGGTGGGCAAAAACCAACCTTCAATATTTTGAAGACAGACAAACTAACCTGTCACAATAGATAAATATCCTACAGTGTATCTCTAAGTGAACAAATCAAAGCAGGGACTAATTGTCCTGTTAAAGTTAGTTGATATTTAATATTCCTTTGTGATAACCAAAAATATCTCAGATAAATGAGGAATCTGATAATTCAAGTTCCCTCTTTTTGATAATTCTATTAAATGAAAATAATACAATTGATAAATCAACTAAAATAACAAGTGGGGTTTTAATCTTCTTAAATGTTTGGCACTGGTGAGTTTTTGTCTGCCTGCAAAAGACAATGTACGGTTTCAAACCTGGACAACAATAAGTTTTGTCTGTCTGCCTATGTAAAAATCACTAGGCTGCCTTTTTGTTCTGTATAGATTTTTCCCTACATTCATGGAACATAAAAACATTTTGAAAAACTTACAAGCATTAACAAGCTAAAGTGGTGGCTGAATCACTTCAATGTGTATACCATTACCATTGTAAAACCTGGGCAATATATATATATGTCCAAATCAAAATTTGCTTGAGTAAGCAAAAATAAACCTTTCAATTCTGAACAAGAGGGCACTGATGGCCCTGCCATTGCTCATTTGATTATTAAGGCTCTAAACGACAAGATTAATATGTGTTAACTATAAAACTGGTATAACAAAATTCATATCTGCATCTGATACATAATAGTCAAATAACAAATATTCTGACCACATAATAGTCATATAACAAATATTCTGACCAAGTTTCATGATAATTGGGGCAAAAATGTAACCACTATAGTGTTAACAAACTAAGTGTTGACGGATGAAAAAGGACATTCATTGATCCTAATAGGTCACCCTGTACAAGCTTAAGTGAGCTAAAGAGGGGGTGCACCTTTGCCCTTTAGTGCATACCTGATGACAGAATGGTATAACTTTTTCTAGTTATAGTTGAACCAAGGGCGATTCAAACCTCTCCAAAGATGTCCACTAAAGGATGCTTTATGCCAAATATCTAAACTCTAGCCCTTGATATTACAGAGAAAAGGGTATTTAATTTTTAAATATTCATATACATATGCAGAAAACAATGACCGTTTAGGAAAGGGCCAAGCTGACCTAAGAATGATCATCTTGGTATTATTAGTCAACAAAACAATATTTCATGCCAAATATCCTAGCTCTAGCAAAGGGCTTTCAGAGGGAAATATAAGGAAACCCCAGGCCATAATTTTACAACCTTGGTTGTTGTGTCCTTTGATGATGATTAACACCAAAGCACAGCCAATTTAAACCAAAGTGCAATAATTTGTAACCTTCAGACATAATTTGAACAACTTTATTATGGTATATATCATAGAGCCTTGTAATTTCAGATAAGAAGTTTTTTGATATTTGCTTTTCTTACCCCTTGTTGGCCCTATATATAACCTATTCATGCAATGGACCAGAGCCATTTCGACAACGTTTTAGGGGACAACCTAATGATAATTTCTGTGTGGTTTCAGGAAATTGTTCATGTTGAATGACAGATGATGAATAAAGCACAACAACAGACTGAGGGGAATCACAAGAGCTCACCAAGAGCATTTTGTGCTCACTTGAGCTAAAACAAGGGAGACAATGTTAGCCAACAGTTATATTAAAATACTTTCTTTAATACTGACTAGCCTTTCACAGTGACTATCATTTTATAAGTAGGAAAGATCATGAGTGTTGTTTTGTATGAAATTAATAATGAGTGCAACTCTGTTTCCTAGATATATCACTGAGACACATTAAAGATCATCAGCTCAATTATAAATAATACAGACATACAAAGATTTAAACACCTCTTTAATACAGTCTACCATTATAACAGCTTGTGGATTTCTCATCCGACAAACTATTACAAATAGTAAGAAATCATTTGTTGGTTTACAACCCGACAAATGACAATACAATGCACCTGGTGTTCTTAATTTAATTAAATTCATTCTATTCTTATTCTACTAATACAATAGTATAACATACACAACGCATCACTAATTAAAGCATCACTAATCATCAACTTATAAAACAAACAAAAATAAAATCAAAACACTATCTCTCTGAGATTCTAAAACAAAAATTTAAAAGATATTAAGTTCACCGATTGACAACATTGATCTGTTTTTAAAAATTGTAAACATTTTCTGTATGATGTATGTAAAACAATAAATAAAAGAGGGTACATCACTCATCTGATATTCACTGCTGTAAATTAGTCAATGAGGAATCATATTGGTGCCCCTGCAGCAAAACTTCTATAGATGTCCACTTGAAAATGCAACATGCCAAATATTTCAGCTATAATAAATGAATTATTTTTAGGCTATTCCTGATGTTGTTTTCCTTTACAAGTAGTATTTAATAAGTGACCATGAGGCAGGTCATATTTGACCAGTGCATACATGTGTAATTCATACATGGGGTATTTATACTCCTGGCATAATATGATTACCACTTCATCTCTTATGAGGTCATGAGCCTAATATAATGACAAGTATCTGTCTGTTTAGCATGCAGGACTTGGACACAGTTGTTAAGGACATGGTCAAGTTGTCCTCGGTAGGACATAAGGAGGTCATGCTGAAGGGGATAGGCTGCCTTTTAAAAAGGTAAGAGGTACTTCAAACAGCAAATTTTCTAGCATGATGATTAACAGTTTAAAAATTTTAAATGTAAAAGCCATAAAAAACAATATAAGCATAATGCTAGGGCAAAAAATAAACAAATAAGAGAGTAATGGTCGATCTTAGGGACTGCACTTATCTCTAATGAATTAGTCTCAAATTTATGCTTTCAATTACTAGTTTAGTATAGTGATACCTCCAATATTAAAGTGCCCCAGACAAAGAAACCTTGATTGCTAGACCAACTGACAAAACTGATTCCTGACTAGGTTTATGTTGGGCAATTACACATTATCTTCTGGTATTTTCAGCAAAACTCAAAACTTGTTTTGTAAAAATATTTCAATAATAAACAAAGTCCATAAACTTATCTGCAACAAAAAAGTTATGTGTAAATAACTATGTCCATCAAATATTCAATATAATTTTAAACTTAACACCAGTATGACTTTTTTTATAACTATACATCACCAAAAAACTTAAATCTTAAAAGATCTTAAAAAAAAAAGACAAAGATATTAAAAAAAATGTACTGGTTGGAGAGATAACTCCAACACTAAATCACATATTTTTTGCAATATTTTAATTATCTTCCTGTATATTTTAAATATTGAACCACCTAAATCAAAGTTCAGTTCAAAGACTTTACATTACACAACAACAATTATGTATGAAAATGAAATCTGGTACTTCTTAAAGGTCCTGAATGAGGTATGAGGAAAATCAGCATCAATAATTTATTTTTACATCTTTTATGTTTTATCTATTTTTTGTTAATATTTAAACAATTTTTCAAGAATATTTCCCAAGTCAATGGTCTCTGGTCAATACAATTCTAACTACCTTATTGTAATTTAGTAAAATAAATGTTTTGAAACAGTTTTTGCCCACAAAAAGTTTAGATTATTTGAAAAACATTAAAAAGTATACAAAATTATAAAAAATCATCACATTCTGTCCTGCTCCTATACAACTAGGAAAACCATGTGCTTGTTTGTTGAAAAACAATGTTATATCAAGTGTCAGGGTTATCTATGCGTCAGAGTTATCTCTCCGACCAATATTATTATAGTTATTACACAAATACATGTACACCAAATCTTAAAAGTGTATGTCAAAGCATTCTCTAGATTTTGCACAGACAAGCAAAGAGTGCAGTGCAGAAAAAAAAACAAAAAAAAAACAAGAGCCAAAGCAGCAAGCAATCAAAGTCAAACACATTCTGAGAAAAAATATAGTTATAAAGAAAACACGTACAAAATATAACTTTCATGAACAAAATATAATTCAGTTTCATATTTGACCTTGACACTCAAGGTCATTTACAAATTAAGGTATTAATTACTTAACAATTTTGTGTGTAGTTTTATTTTGTCCAAGTATGCATCAAATCTTTCCTTTATAATCAAAAATAAGGTTATGACAATTATAGCAAATTTCATTACTTTGACCTTGATGGTCAATATATCAAAATATCTATACAAACACATCTAAAATGCCAGAGTCAATTGTAAAAAGGTAAAATCAAGAACATAATGCAGCTGGCTGGTGGAACACTGATACATTTTGTATACTAATCTGTTTTGGGATTTCTAAACATTACAAATTGATAAAATTATTTGAATATGATTAAAAGAATAAGATTTAAATAAAGATTTACCTGTTTATTACTTAAACATTTTTTTTTCAACACAGATTCAACACTCCAAATATAATAAATAAAACATACAAAAAATATACAGAAAATATGAAATATAACTAAATTCTAAATTGTTTGAAAGTAGGAGGCAGTTTATCACAGTCATTCTAAACCTTCTAAGTTTGAGCAATGATCAGTAACAACATATTCATAAATACAATATAATTCGTTACTCTAACAAGAGCCGCCACCTAGTGGGGGTAACACTCAACTTTTTCTTATTTATAAAGTTAAACACATCAAAGGAATATTGTAGTAAAATTTTTTCCTAGAAACATTTTTTTATTGTACATGATATAACTTAAATATTTGACATTGACAGTCAGGGTCATACAAAGGTCAAGATCACATGAAATAATCACCATGCAAGTTTTGTCATAAATGTTCTTTTGTTGTTATGTCCAAGTATGAAGGCAATGCATTTACAAATAAACTTATAGCTTATAATAGCAAAAATAAAACAAAAACACCTGACCTTGAAGGAAAAGGTCATTTATGAGACAAGGTCAGGTTCAGTCTGGTCTGCTTGAAAGTCTTGTCCAAAGAGTTGATGTGTTTCAGTATGAAAACAATCCACTGAGAAATAATGGCCAATGGAACTCCACTGAGGCCTAAAACTTATATTTTAAATTTCTTACATAGGTCAGCTGGGGCATTTTAAACAGAAAGAAATGCAAAATATAGTAAGGAAATATACTCGGAAATAAATTGAAAATTGTTTTTTTTGTGTGCTTTTTTTTAGCCTGATTTGAGTAAAAGGCATTGCAAGCCGTTTCAATTTTTGGTCATTTTTCACAATTATAATATCTATCCTTGAAAAAACAGAATCAGTGAATGACCAGAAGTTTTGGACACATATTATTAGCCTCAACCTACAACAAATAGAACATTAATCTTGAAAAGATATTTTCAGTCCTGTCATGTCAAAAAACCTAAGTGGAGTCCCTTTAAAGTTTTCTGGATGGCAATGGGAACAGACAACATGACTGTAGCAACATCTCAATTTTTTTCTTTGAAAAAAAATTGAAAAATATCTGTATCATTAACATATGAAAATAAAATACCTTAATACATTATGCTTCACTTTAAAAAAAAATACTTCATTATTTAAGAAATAATATATCCCCAGCAGAGATATAAAATCACTGTTTGAAGTTTGGATCCCAGGAATTATAAAATGATGTGCATCCAAACAATAAACAATGATCTTAAATAAAGCAATACAATCACTGCTGAGGAGATATTATTTTGATTCTAACATGACATCAACAAATAAATGCTGCCATACTTGGTATCAAGCTAAATTGTGACTGATTTATTTACATACTTACTTTCAACACATCTCACTTTTAATGTCTATGTCACATGTCTTAATATAGTTCGGCCAAAACACAAAAGTAGTCACCAATTCCAATTAGGATTACAGAAGGAACACCAAAGGATCTTCCTGAATATTGGCCTACCAGTTTAGAAGGCTATGATGTTTGAGTAAAAGTGTTAACACCACAACAGCTCACAATGAGAATTTTGTGCTCTGTTGGGCTAAAAACAAAATAAAGTAGAAAAAGAGCCACCGTCTGGCTCGGCAACACTCACCTTCTTTATATTTTTCATTACAAAGCAAACAAATAAATGGTTTAAACAAATCTTTAAAAAAGAAAATTGAAGAATTTAAATAGGTCTACTTGTTGTTTTGTCCAAGTCTAATTCATTTCCATAAATTAATGACAAAGTTGACAGTCAAGCTCATTTAAGGTCAATGTCATATCTAAATAAGTCAACATGTCCATTTGGTCACAAGTGTTGTTTTGTTTACCTATGAATCAAATCCATACATAAATAACAAAATTGTGACAACTTAACCAAAATTCAATTAATTGACCTAGACAGTCAAGGTCAATTAAGGCTCAAGGTCAAGGTCTGTTCAACATTTAGAAGGTCTTTCAAGATAATCTATGGATGAATTACCAAGTCATAACCAATTATAGCTATAATCAGTATAAATTCAATAATTTGACCTTCAATGTTAAGGTCATACATGAGTCAAAGTAATTTTGAGTTTGATATACAACAAGGTCCTGACCTAAAAGATGCTGTGTAGAAATATGAAATAAATCCATTACAAAGTCAGTTACTTTAAAAACCCAGAGAATTCATTAATTTGACCTTGATGGCCAAGACCAATTGAAAGTTAAGGTCACATCAAATTTATTCAAATGTTTGTTTGATAGTAAGTCTTGTTTTGTTCAAGTATAAATCAAATCCGTACATAAATAACAAAATTAATATGACCATATATCCAAAATTCAATAATTTGACTTTCACGGCCAGTGTCAATTAAAGCTCAAGGTCACGAGTTGGTCCAAAAGGTTGTTTTGTTCAAGTATGACGAAAATTACCAAGTTACAGTCAATTATAGCAAAATCACTGAAAATTCAATAATTTAACCTTTAAGGTCAAAGTCATTAATGAACCAATGTCAATTTAAAGGTCTTAAATCTAATATGAACTAAATCCATATCTTAATAACAAGGTTATAGCCAATTTTAGCAAAGTAAGAATATTTCAATAATTAGACCGTCAAGGTCATTTATGAGTTAAGGTCAAGGTTTGTCTGGTTAACTTGAAGGTCTATCCTACTAAATTGGTGTGCTCGTGTTAAGTGTACTCATATAGTTTGAGTTAATACTGAAAATATAAATCTTAACCTAAAGAAAACTGGTTGGCCATATTAATTTTGAAAGTGCTATAAAGGGAAATTAAGTAGGAAAATAATTAATGCAAATTGCCAATATCATACTGCTCTATTGGTAAGTAAATGTGTAAGTTATGAAGCCATAAATTTAAGACATATCCATGATGCTAGAACAGGTTTACCTTGAAAAGACCGATGGAGCAACAGACAGTTCAAATACTATACGTGTAAGAACAAAAAATAAGTAACAATAACAAAATACCCTAAAAATCAGGTTAGGTTACATAAATTAGCTGACAAGATGAACAACACAAGAGGGCAGTGATCGCTCCAGAAGGCTCACCTGAGATCCATTTTCGAAAAGGTCTAAATTTCTTCATTACAGCTGCACATCTTTGGGTGACTTTCAACATCAAAGGTCATATTTTGATTTCACAAACTAAAATGTACAAGATGTAAGAATATGAAAGCATGTTTGTTATTGTAATAATTTGAGGTCAAGGTTCAATATCATATATATAAGTATAATGTTCAAAGTGAGGACCATAGCTTACACAAGAGCAATCAGAGATCACTTGTGTTGCCTGATGATAGCAAATTGCATTTTGCAGCTATTGAGTATCATGAAACACAAGAGCCATCACTAGGCAGAGGTAATGCTGGACTTCTTTTACTTCTTCTAAAAGTAAACAAATAATAGATTTTAACAAATCTTTAAAAAAAAAAATAAGGGAAAAAAAAAAAGATTTTCTTTTTGTTTTAAAAATTTAGTTGATATGTCACACTTGTTGTTTTGTCAAAGAATGAATCATTTCCATAATGTTCAATGTTCTATTTTACATCCATCTTGAACTGTGCCCATGGCAAAAGTTTCATAGCTGTACATCAAAGGACAAGAAAATAGGTCACTTCATCAAATTTATTAGGTCAGTTGATATCAAAGTTCAGTTTTAAATCTAAAACTATACACATGGTTCAAATTACAAAGCTGTACATCAAAGGACAAGAAAAATTATCTAGGGCAGCTTATAGGAAAGTTCAAAAGGTCAATTTGTCAAAATCTAGGTCAGCTGACATCAAAGTTCAATTTTACATCTACAACTGTGCTTATGGTCCAAATCTCATTGCTATAGGAAGAAATGAAGAGAATTCCATAATTTAACCTTTACTGTGAAGGTTACTTAAAGGTCAATGTCAGATCTAAACTATTCAATATGTTTGTTTGGAAGCAAACCTTGTTTTGTCCAAGTATAATTCAAACCCATACATAAATAACAGAATTGTACCAATTCAACCAAATTCAATAATTTGACCTAGAGGGTCAATGTCATTTAAAGCTCATTAATGTCAAGGTCAGTTCAACCTTTTAGAAGGTTTTGTCCAAAAGATTGTTTTGTCCAACAAAAATCAATGAAAATCAATAATTTAACCTTCAAGGTCATTATTGAGCCAAGGTCAATTTGAGTTTACTAAACATAAAGGTTTTATTTTAAAGAATGTTGTGTATTAATATGAAGTCAATCCCTTCATTAATAACAAAGTTATAGCCAGTTACAGCAAAAAAAGAGAAATTTCAATAATTTGACTTTCAAGGTCAAGGTCATTTATGAGAAAGGTCAAGGTCTGTCTGAATAACTTAAAGGACTATCCTAACTTATTGTTGAGTTCACCATTGAAGACAATCATTTAAAGATAACAAAGTAATAGTCACTAAGCGCAAAAGTCAGCAAAAATCAAGCAAAATTTATACATTTGACCTTGAAGGTCAACTTTATTTATGAATGAAGGCTTAGTATTGTCTACTTGAAGGTCTTGTTGTGGTTTAAAGACAATACACAAACAACTTCAACATACTGATCATTATTTGGAAAATTACAAAAACATATATTTTTGTTTAGCACTTATTTCTTATAGTAGTGTATGAATTTCATTTACAACTTCATTCATAACGGCTAAATTACATCATTACTGGGGCAAAACTCCTGACCAGGTTTGGTGACAATTGAGGCAAAAAATTAACCACTAGAGTAATAACAAACCAAATGTGAAAAGATGATAAACAATCATCCTAAAAGCTCACCCTGAGCTATTCTGCCTTGTTTTTGGTATGATGTTAAAAGATACCTGCATATTTTCAATACAATGTAATGAGCAAATTTCCCCTTTGACACTGACAATTTTCATGCTAAAGTTATATAGCTAAAATATGACAATCAACCAATGAATGCAAAAGGTTAATATTTTCTAGCAATGTAATTATAATAATCTACTTATTTTGGTTTACTTTTTTTATTTTAATCTAAATTCTGAATGCTTGTTTATAATAAAATTTTGCATATTTTGAAAATTTTACCTACCTGAGTTTAATCATTTGTTAAAAATTCATTAATACAATGATGTCACCTGACAAAGTCATATTTTCAAGTCACATGTTTAAGTAAAATGCTCACTCATCAGGTAATTTATAGTCACAAGATGCAATAATTAAAAGTCACAAGACGATCAAATGAGAAATTCTCTACAGATACAATCTTTATTATTGTAATGATTTTAATTGTTAACTCTACTCTAAAGTGCAATTGCATTTGATATGTACGAATATCCAATAAATTTCCTCATTCAGAAGAAGTTTAAATGATTTAATACCACAAAAATTTGTCAATAAAAACAGTGATATATTAACACACCAAGTTATCAAACTTGACACAGACGTTGCATTCTGATAATGCATTGATATTCCTAGTTTCAAGTTAATATCTCAACCAGTTCCTGACAATGGACGGGGCAGGATGTGACAAAGTGATTCCTATATAGCCCCACCGCATAAACTATGTTTGGTGGAGGTATAAATATGTGACTTCTGAGTTTGGGCCAATATTGATCCTAAGGCCATGATTAAAATCATTTATATTAATTTTGAAGAGGTCAACAAGGCAACACTACATGAAAAATATTTAAACTCTAGGCATTGTAGTTTCACATGTAGTTTCCTATGCAAAACTATATAAACTAAGTGACCCCCTGGGCTGGATAGATCAGACTTTGTAAGGTTATACTAAAGCAATTAACCAATAATTTTACTTAATAAACTTATGTAAGTTTGTTCTACTTGATAAGATGTTAAAGTTGGCACATGAATATGGAAGCAAATGACCTTAACAATGATATAATATGATTTAAAATTCTCATTGACTTGACCATTTGAACAGCAAATTGTTCAAAGTTTCAGGTTCCTAGGTAAATGGCATTTATTCAATATACACTTGAATTTAATGACCAGCATTGTTATTTCTGGCCCCAATGACTTTATTAAGAAAGATAGAATTATTTCAATATACTCACAACATGGGCTATCTTGTAGCAGAGACATAGATAACATATCTACATCTCTGCTTCTAGGCATGACCAGTTTCAAAACCAAATCAGAGGACAGAAATCCAATCTTTTTATTGGTTGGAAAAGTTGTGGTCAACAGACTGACAAGAGGCTGTGCAAAGCAATATATCACCATTTCTGTGAAGTGGAGCATTGAAAACTAGTATTATCACTGAAGATAATAAATGCAAAGTTTAACAGCTTTTATTCCTTAAACAAAGGGCCATCATAAGCAGAGTTCACATTAATGTCACAGGGTCAAGAATACACTGCCCATATTGCCAAGTGCTGTATTTTTTGTGTTATCTTCGTGTTCATGTTTGTCTCTATAAAATTATGTTTTATCATTAATTCTTACACTCCTAGCTCATATCCAATAGCAGTAACCTAAACATAATAGTACTTTATAACCTTTTCAACCTCATCAATAATCATTTCTCGCTAATTTTTCAATTTCCCCGCTAATCTGCACAATGCATGCACACCTGAATTGAGAAACAGGTCACGGTTTTGTTGGAAAGAACAATAAATATTTTCAGTAGCCCATACTTGTCTTTTACTGACCCCTTTAACCCAGGTCCAGAACTCACAGCAGAGTTGATGGGCCCCTTTGTTTTGTTTTAGCTGCGACATTAATATTAACAATTAAGGTAGTGAAAGGACTGTAATTATCTAAATGGAGAATATTGCCATATTAGAAAGCAGAGAATGTACTTACTTTACTCAACAGGTTGTAAATCTATTCTAACACTGCTCCAGATATTGTTTTCTTAGGGCTGCCACCAAATCTGTCAATCCTTCTATTTTGCAGAAGTTGTCAATCATGTGAAGTGAGCACCCGCTGACCTCAGTTGTGACATCAGCACCATTGTAGAGAAACCTTAAATACAAACCACCTGCATCCAACTGACCACCATTCTTTCTATATATCTCTATCACCAACCTAATATATGTAACAGAAAGGAAATTAATGGCACTGCTCATATAACACTAGTTTATATGCTTCAGTATCATGACTTTACAGGAGCTTACAGGAGCAAAGTTATTTAATAATATCTACCTTAATATATGTGCAAAAACAATTTCTATTACAAAGCAACAAATATATATTAATCAAATTTACATGACCTTGTATTTTATGTATAGAAATCCTAGATGACTCATCTGTGCAATTACTAAGACAAACATCCTGACCAAGTTTGGTGACAATTTTGGCAAAAATGTGACCACTAGAGTAGTAATAAACAAAATGTGGACAGACAGACGACCATCATTCAATGATCCTAAAAGCTCACCCTGAGCCAGCTCAGGTGAGCTAGAAAAAGCGAGAAAATGAAATGGTGAGATAAACATAGACTAGTACAAGGATTTAAGATCAATCAAAACAACATTTTTTTACAGCAGACTTGTTCATACCTTTGTTCTGTGTCTAATGAATATCTAATTAATAAGTATGAAGTCTTCTTGTCTTTTCTTAATGTTATCATCTGATTATTTATACAAGGGAATTAATGCTAGCTAATTCATGTGTATGATCAGCACAAAGTAAGAACTACTCAGTAATACACCACTAAATCAATAACCTCATGGTTAGTTTTAACTTCTAATTATTCATATATAAATTTACTTCACATAGTAAACGGTATTACAATTTTCTTTTCCAAAATACAAAAATCATAAAATCATTATCAAGCCAATAATGTATTTAAATTGGCCCTGTTTCAATTTTTTTTTTAATTGTTATGAAGAACACTACAATTTTTAATATTTTATTTACAAAGGAAAATTCACTCATATTGGACTTTTGTCAATTAATACATATAACATCAACATTAAATAAAAATAAAACCACTTGACTGTTGAAATTTGCATTTTCAAAAGTGCTTTTTGCCCCTGTCACCTACAGTGTACTTTATACAACTGACCGAAACCATTTGAACAACATTGATAAAGTACCATAATAGATATAATCCTGTGTAGTTTAGTTTCCACTCATTGGTTACAGAAGAGATATGAACCGTGTCACAACAAAACCAACATAGTGCGTTTGCGACCAGCATGGATCCAGACCAGCCTGCGCATCCGCGCAGTCTGATCAGGATCCATGCTGTTCGCTATTATTTTCTCTACTTGTAAAAGGGTTGGTAAGCGAACAGCATGGATCCTGATCAGACTGCGTGGATGCGCAGGCTGGTCTGGATCCATGCTGGTCGCAAACGCACTATGTTGCTTTTGTCGTGACGCGGCTCATATTGTTTTAAGAAACTGTTGATAACGAATGATGAATGACACACAATGATAAATGGAGAGGGTTCACAATTGAAGTCCCGACATTAAAATATTTAAATGTACATGTAATCTCCATAAACGTTTATGATTATTTTTGCTAAAAAAGATGAGTTTGACATGCTTTTGTCACATAAAAAAAATGTATTGTTATCTTCAAATTCAAATGAACTTCTAATCTTTATCGGTGCAACTCAAGTCAAAGAACATCAAAGAAGTCACTGATATTCAATGCATGGACATTTAAAAAGCTGCTGTGACATAGAGTGTGCTCGACAATAAAAGTGACTGGTGTTACAGTTAATTTTCGCTTTCATGTTCAAAGGTAAAGAGGTTATTTCATGTTTTGTTTTCCTTATACTCGTACATGTAGAGTAGTGGATTCTATAGCAGGCAGACGTATAACGGTTGAAATGGTATCATTTTGATTTTTAACAATCGTTTCAACGTTTACCAAAAATTTAAAAACATGGGAGCCTTAGTTACAAAAGCTCACCATAAGCATGTTAAGCTAAGATGAGCTGACTACAAATATTGAGCTACCATCAGTATAGAGCCAGGTCAAACTGCATTGTTGTGCAGACAGTTCTGTCTCTATATTGGTGGTAAAGACTAATCATTTCCAGTTCAAATTTTTCGATGCTACTGAAAAGTTGATACCACAGTAACCGGCATATTGGTAATACTTCCACTATTTTCTTTGTTTGTATAGAGTGCAATGGTCCTTTATTCTGTGTCCTTTGGACTAATACCTTAATTCAATCCTAAAAGCTCATATAAGCACTGTGTGGTAAGTTGAACAAAATATCAATCTTGTCTATTTTTCATTAAAAAAACATATTACCTTGAAGCAAGAGGAGTAATCTGTTTTCTGAACACTCCAAGACTTGTTGTAAGGAGCTGTATAAAATGACTGTGTCCCATATAAATATTTGTAGACTGGTGATCACTTTTCTTTGCTCTAATGAGAACTTGCTGCAGGAAAGGGTATACTCTTAGCTCTGAATATGTGCGAAATACTGAATCCATCTTCATAAAGTGATGATCATTTGCAAGAATACTGTGTAACTGTGCTAGTTTATCATTTGAGAACAGTTTACATTGTCTATCTGCAGCACAAGGCTCAAGCAAATAGCTATCACACTTATATTGCATTAGTGCATTGAAGAGTTCAAGTCCCGATGTTTTGCTCTTAATCTTGGAATGAAACATATTAGATATATTTTCTCTATTTGGATATGAAGGCTTGAATAAAAATGTTCCTTTAGTGAGTGCCTGAGATACATGAGGAGCTAGTTCTTGTGTTTTTGGACAGCTGCATGATGATATATTTGATTCAATAAACTCGCAAAAGTTCCTGTTCACTCTATAAATCTTGGTTTTCAACAGTTGTTTTCTCTCTAATAAACCATATAGGAAACCAAGAACACTCTGATAAGATTTCTCAGTAGGAATGGATTCAACATGTAATGAGGAATACTTTGCCTTTAACTTTTTATGAACTCCGTGACTAAAGTAGGAAGCATTAAATAACTGACCCAACGATATTAGCTGTTCAAATCCCAGAGAAGTGAGGTGATCATTGGCACAAACCTTTGGGAATGTTGGATGAAATTCATGAAAATGAGGATTATGATTGATATCTTTAAACATATCTGTTACTGTCTTAAAATCCTTCAAGGTAGTAAATAATTTGAGATCACATGGCAGAGGTGGAAAACTTTGATTTTCAACTTTGACTTTAAATGAAGCATCACTGTGACCTGGAGACAGCACAATATGAACCTGTTTCAGGCTGTAACCAGCAAATATTGTACCTGAAATAGAAAATGTGTGTAATATAATATCAAAATGGCTACCAAGGTAATAGTTTACTGGTTTGAACCAGCATCATATCTGGACAGAAATAGCTAGATTAAGTTGTATCCTTTGATCAGACTGGCAGTTGATCAATCAGGAGCTTTGTTTACCAACAATAAATGCACGTTTCTTCTATAAGTAATTAATTATGCCATGCTATTTAGTCCCCTTCAACTGCCTTAAATGATTAAAGGTTTATATCTATTTTGAGAAGGTTGACATCAAATTGTTGTTGTAGGACCATTGAAGGTATCCAACTACTAAATATGGAGGATATCATTAAATGAATGAAGTAATAAAGAAAAATTTAAGATAAATCCAACTACTAAATATGAAGGATATCATTAAATGAATGAAGTAATAAAGAAAAATTTAAGAAAAATCCATCTTGCAGTAATATGTTAACCATACAAGAACCGATTTTCATAGTGATAAAAAGGGCAATAACTTTGACAAAATGGAAGCCATAGTTATATAACTTGCGCAGATCATGTACTTTGTATTGATGACTTAGTGTGTTAATTATTAAGCCATTGGAACAGGTAGAACTTAAATAAATCTGATTTAGCAGTTTATGTTAACCTTGTATGGACAGATGGACAATTACTCCAGGAGGCATAAAAACAAACATATATCCTACCTAGTAGTATGATGTTATAAATACAGTTAACATTAATCATTGATTAGACTGACCTTCATGAGAGGTGACAGATTTATGATGATTACAGTAGTCCAAATGTTCATAATTATGTGGCAACCCTTCATCTGCTCTTATCTTGTTTTCGTCAACGTCAATCATTTCATTGGATGGAAAACAACTCACTGCAACAACTACTGAAATAAACATTGATAATAATAATCATAATGCTTCACAGCTGTAAGCTCCCAAGTTTTACAGAAGCAACATAACTGCATTGCTAAAATAATATAAGATTTAAAAAAAATTATTCACAATTCAATTAATAAAGTAAGCATTTTATGGAATGAATGACTGAGTTTGCAGTATTAAAGCTGCATGCCTCCAGACGAGCCAAAATATTTCAAGCTAATTATGTACTAAGCTTTTAAGAAAAGTAAAAATATTAAAGATTCAAGTGATAATTTATATCTTGTGAGCAATTAATGACTAATTTTTTAAATTTCTACTGCGATAGTTACGAAGTAGGGGCTTTTTTGCATATTTTGACCTTATTTTGGAAATTTACATGGATTATAAGTGCCGATTGCAATGTGTCAATAACAATCTTTGTTCACTTTACAATATTTTACTTTTAAATACATGTTCAAAATTTTCATGAAAATTAGGATAAATCTTGAGGTGTGCTGTTTTAATCACCATATTAATTTTCTACTGTTCTACTGCGTAAGTAAAAAAATTGCATTTCTTTGGTGCATATTCTGACCATTACTTGGTTTTTTTTTGTGTTTTTTTTTTTAAAATGGAAATGCCGTTTGCAATGTGAAAGTACTTTCTTTATTCACTTGTAACTTTATTTCACTTTTTGATATATATTAAAACTTTTCATGAAAATAAGCATGAATCTGGAGGCATGTTTCTATTCAGCAACTTTAACTTTCATGGTAAAGTTATTTAATTTTGCTTTAATTGTCATAAATTTACTAATGGATTCCTACTTTGAAACAAGGGGGTTATTGCCATCAAAGCATTCACCTCTATAGTCATGTGTTGGGCAAGATTTTAGTGGTTGAAGGCCATTGTGATCTTGAAAAAAAAATCATAATTAAAAAATAGAAAAAAAGCAACAAATGAAAACTGCAACAAAAACAATCTTTATATGTATTCATTAATTATAAACTTGTCAATTTATTACTTAAAATTAAATTTCACTTAAACCTTTAAAAGAATGTACAAATGTACTTACTGAAAAGCAAAGTTGATATTTGACAGTTCTGCATGATTCATTAATCCCAGTGTGAATGATGTAACACTTTACAGTTACTGCCTCCAAATGTCATAATGTCATATCAAACACTCTATGTATGTATACAATAAACATACACACGCCACCTGGAGATACAAAAATTAACATCATATTTTAAACTGTCTCTATACTTTATATATAACAAATAACTATGTCTCAGAATAAAAATGTCAAGCTCATCAAATTTTAAAATTAAACTAGCAATTATCAGAGTTTTGAAAGCAATACAGAAGTCCCCTACTGGTAAGAACTCAACAGCAACATTCTGAAGGGCAATGGCCTTTAAATTATGCCATTGTGCAAGACATGAATGAACTTTTTGAATTCTTATGTAAATCTTAGGATTCATCTGTACCAGTATATAAATGTGCTAAGTTTCCCTGCCTAACAGAGAAATAATGATTATACAACAGATAATCAAAAGATCCAATTTTCACACTGGCCATAGCTTTCGCAGAAGCGGTGGGTCCATCACAGTGGCAGAGGAGTATTTATCACAGAAGCTGTGGATAAAATATGGCGGTTTGCTGTTGTCAGTAAGTACATGTATATGACTGAATTTTGTTTTATGTTTTACTGGAAATACTTAGTGAGACTGGAGCCCACATATGTACTCTTCCAACTTATTACACTCACTCTGTGCAGTTCATTGCCGTTTATGCAAACACTAATGTACAGTTTGACGCCACTTTTGCCTAATTTTGGTTAAAACACGTACAAATGTTTGCAAAACGACCCCATAATCACGGCATTACATCGTATGAATAATACTGTTACAAAATAACCATATTTTGGAAATTTGGAAAATTATTATTGCCTGTTTATAGAATAAATTACAAAAAATGATTTTTACGCAGAAGGTGGTGGGTTCGATACCATTTATGTATATTTTGAGTGTTTAACTCGACGTTATGCACTTTTCTATTGAGTACAACCCTTTTCTTACTTTGATATCCGGGAAACGTGTTTATTTGACGTTTAAAACAATATTAATTATTATATATACGCTCGTACAAATGCTAAGATGTCCAAGTATGAATCATTTCCATAATGTTCAATGTTCTATTTTACATCTGAAACTGTGTACATATTCAAATTTCATAGCTATACATCAAAGGACAAGAAAGAAGGTCACTTCATCAAAATCTAGGACAGCTGATATCACAGTTAAATTTGACATATGTAACATGGTTCAAATTACATAGCTGTACATCAAAGGACATTATCGCATGGTTTGGAACTTTTTCTGTGTTCTTACTAACCCATTATACTCAGTACACTTTCAATGAGCATTTATAATACTGGCTGGGGGGACATCTCGGGATGCTTCTGCAAAAAAATTGTCTTGGCCTAAATGGCCTCGACATTTTTTAGCAGAAACACCCCTTGATGTCGCCCCAGTCAGTGTTATCTCCTCGTAACTAACTCAATTCATATACTATAACTATTACAGAAAGTAGGTCACTTCATCAAATTATCTAGGTCAGCTAATATCACAGTTTAATTTTACATCTAAAACAGTGCACAAAGAAATGAAGAACATATTATATAGTAAAAAATGACATTTATTTAAAAAAATCTAAGTTCATGAGGAAATAATTCTTGAAAAATTGGTGCCAAGAGTTTAAAACATTGTCGCATTTGATATGGCTGATGATTATTTAAAGTTTGAAGTTGATCCCTTAAGAAAGAAAGAAGTAAGAGTAAAAAAATGTATTTTTTAAGGAAAATTCTAAGTTCAATGGGGAGATTGCTTCTATAGTTATGAACCTTGTCATATAAGATATGGATGCTGATAAGGAAAATAAGGAATATTTAAAGTTTGAAGTTGATACCTTAAGAAATGAAAAAGTTATTGTAAAACATATTTCAGTGCACAAAAACTTTAATTTAAATCTGGACGTGGATGTTGACATACAATGTAATTAGAATAGCTCTTCATACACTGCTACAAGTTATTGCCAAAGTTGTTCAGGTGAGCACTGCATTTAAACAACTTCAATTTTAAATATTGCAAAGTGAAAATCATGTTAACCACAAACTGTCATTTATGCACCTTAAAAGAAATTATTGTAACCTTATCGAACTTGGTTTGAATATACTTTCTGAAATGCTAAAAAAAATCCATGATAATTCAGGGGAAGTAACCCAATTATATTATATTCTTAAATAAATCAGATTTAAATTCCCTATTATTTAACATTTGTGTTTGCAACAAGAGGGTCATAATGGCCCTGCTTTGCTGACCTGAAATACATTGCTAGAAAAGGTCTGAATTCTTAAATAGAAAGTAAGTAATTAGTTCACATTTGTTGTCTTATTTTGTACCCCATAATTTATAAAATATTTGTAAGCATTTGCTAGGAAATGTTAGATGCAGTGTTCTTCACACAACAAGACTTATATGTGTTTTAGTCTACAGAATGTATAGTCTTTATAAACTAAGTGACACCATGTGAGCCTATGTTTGATCAGTGGGGCATGATTTTATAACTTTTGTAGAGGACCAGACGGTTATGCTACATGCCAAAATATCTACCCCGGTAATTATATGCATTTAGGCATTTTAGTTTCTGAGAGAAAGATTTTAAAAATTTCACTTTTAAACCCCTTTGTAGCTCAATTGTCAGTTGTGAATTACTTATGAACATATTTATTTAAGTCTTGTAGAAAGCCATCTTGGTCCCAAATAATTGTGGACAAACTCAATTGACAAACAACTGATACATTGCTATCACAACAGCTCACCTCTTGGGTTTAACATTTATACATGTATTTTAATTTTGGAAGATGTGTACAAAAATGCATTAAATCATAAAACAATTGTACCAAAGCATGCACAATCAGTATTAATATAACACGCTTGTCATGTCAGAAAAAGAGCTAACAAGAAATTTTGAAATTGATACAAAATGACTTAGAGTGACTTTGACCTGAGGAAGGTGAAACCTGGTCTCATTATTGTAAACATTTCTGCCAAGTGGTTTCAATTTCCTTCAGACAGACAGTCAGACCACCTGAGGTGCATAACATTTGACACCAAAATTTGTTCAGGCGTATGGGAACAAATATGCCCATTTATCTGTTTTACGTCTAAGAGTGTGTGTTTTTTAAATTGCATTTTTTTGATTTTCATGTTATGGCAGAGGTTTAGGTCTGGCAACAGAATTGGACAACACAAATACACTGCATCCTTTTCTTTCTACCATACTTTTGTAATGGTCATGTGATACTGTTTTACATTTTACTGTTCAATTGTTGACAACAAAACCAAGTTTTAATCATTTTAACATAATTGTCTGGATAAAGTTAATGAAGGTTGAATGAAGACTTTGTCAGATTGTGTGGTACCAACAGTCAGGTGTAATCAGTCAAGTTCCATGATGTGACTAGTAATGTCAAACCCCTCACAGTGACATAGACATGACTCTTGACTAGTAATGTCAAACCCCTCGCAGGGACATAGACATGACTCTTGACTTGTGATGTCAAACCCCTTGCAGTGACATAGACATGACTCTTGACTAGTAATGTCAAACCTCTCGCAGTGACATAGACATGACTCTTGACTAGTAATGTCAAAGCCCTCGCAGGGACATAGTAGACATGACTCTTGACTAGTAATGTCAAACCTCTCGCAGTGACATACATGTAGACATGACTCTTGACTAGTAATGTCAAAGCCCTCGCAGGGACATAGACATGACTCTTGACTAGTAATGTCAAACCCCTCGCAGGGAAGTAGACATGACTCTTGACTAGTCACTTCAGAGACAACTATGAGATACAAGGGAATCTGGGAACCAGTCCCTAGCTCTACCCCTTGGTTCTTTTAAATGCCCAGTGTATTACACTGATACATGCGAGGAATACCTGGATTTTTTTACCAGTACACCTCTTTTCTTACCAGTACACCTCTAAGTTAGGTGGGAAACACAGTTAGTGTTCTTAAAAATCCCAAGGGTGTTACCCAGGATCCAACCCGGGACCTCAGGCCTGAAAAGACAGCAAGTGGGCTATCATGTCACCTATTTCAATTTTGGCGAATGGGATGAGCAGACCGGGCTATCACGTCACCTATTTCAATTTTGGCGAATGGGATGAGCAGATGTCTACAGTGGAGAAAATGTTTTACATATCGGACAGGGTGTGGGGACACAACTTCTTTCTCACAAGTGAGTAACAGTGATAAACAAATAAATGGATCAAACCTTGACCTGTTGACTTTATAAATTAACCTAAGCAGCATATAACGTACTTTTATGACCTTGACATTGTCATTCTACCAAACATATTAGGCCTATATGTATAAGGCTGTATCCAGGAAAATGCTGTAATATATTACGGGGTTCTAACCAGGAGTATATAAGGTTCATTCCATTTTCTTTAGTTTATATACATCGATTCGATATTATACACGTTTGGTCCTGAAATATACATGGATAGGGGTGTAATCAAGGAGATCGCCACATAAAACAGCTTTAAAAAAATAACAATTCATAGATTACGTTTGTAGAAGTGATAAATCTCGTATACAATTATATTTTACCTCCGCCTTAAGTCCACTCTATCAACTTTTCTGTACATGTACTATTTCCTTCATTAACACGTGTTGATCAAAATAAATACGAACCCTTCTAGTATCACGTGACTTGTCAAGGTCAAAAATAAGATTGACATCCGAACAATCGCATCTTCTCGGACTTTTCCGTTATTAAAGTGGACATTAAACTCGATACGTTAGATAACTTGATTGAAATAAACTTCTCATCACAACATCACAGTTAAACAGTTTATAAGCATTCTTTAACAATATTTAAGAAACAGCGATTGACTTGAATTCACTACTAATCGACAGTCTCCGCAAATTTATATAATCGACGGTCTCTGCCGGTCTTTCGAGTCAACTGCTTTAAAGACTGTCGGTTACATGTACTAAACAAATCGACGGTCTCTTGATCATTAATGAACTAAATTGATATGACCTGAAAAAATTATAAATGAAAAAAGTAATTGATTTATCTGGGACTTAAAATAAGTCAGCCAATAAGTAAATTCTCTAAGACGAATAGTTTATTAATTAATGTCTACTAGTTGGAGGGATAACTCCGGCACCCAGTCACATATTTTGTCCAGTACATGTTTTTACTTTGTGTATATTTTAAATTTGGAAGCACCTAAACAATGATTGATGTATACAAAACATGGTCTTTAATTAATTTTACCACAGGGCAGTAGTTAAAGCCAACATTTAAAGTAAAAATAAGGTTCCACATTTAAAAGTTTACCAAATTTAAAATTGTCGCTCTTTTATTACTAGGTGACCATGTGCCTGTTTATTCAAACAAAAAAGTTATATAAATAAATAAATAAATAAAAACAAAATACAACAAGCGTCAGTGTTATCTTTGTCACCTCTCCAAACAATATTTTTGGATGGTGTGTAGATTCAGTGTATCTTTAAAATAAAATTATATAAAACAGTTTAATTAAAGACTAATAAAATGACATAACAATTTAATATTTGGGACAGTTAAGCCCTTAAGGCCCAAGTGGTGATAATTTACAATGTACCTCCATGCAAATTCTACGGAGTATCAATTCGCCAAAGATATGAATTTTGAGCCAAAAGAAGGTCACAGTTCGGCTGGCAATGAAATCCTTAATGTACAGTAACCTGAGACAATATGAAAAGAGGAGGTAGCCCTGAAAGGGACTGTTATGCCAGCAAAGGGCCTGCCTGTCAAGCCATCACTCTGTGCTAGAGGCTCACGTACCTTAATTAGCACACTTTCCTCGTCGCCCCTAGCTGTTACATTTTAGGACCACTCCCATGGGAAGAGAGAATTGCTGATGAATTATGTCTGTATTTAAGGCACTTGTTAAATCTCAAAATATGTACATAACCAATTTATATCTTCAATAACTTCGTCATATCAGAAGCTAGGAAGCTGAAACCTTAAACCGAGTGTGCCATAAACATATTAAAGAATTTCAAAATAGCATACAAACCCACTTACCTGAAGAAAATACCTGCTAGCGTTTGTAATATTCATGACTCGGTAGCCACTTTGTCAAGTTTGCAATCACTTTTCTCGCTTGAATCAAGTGTGCAACACACGTTCACATTTAGATCATTAACACTCTAGTGGTCACATTTTTGCCTAAGTTGTCATCAAACTTGGTCACACAGCCAAAATATAGAAAAACCTTGTAAACACTCTAGGGGCTACTGTTCCCTTCCAAATATACTCGAAATTGGTCAGAAAGATTATTTCGATGATATCTAGATCAGGTTCGAAAAACTAGGTCACACAGCCAAAATTTGTAAAAACCTTGTTAACACTTTAGAGGCTACTGCTTTGACCTAACTGGAAATTGGTCAGAAAGATTGTTTAATAATATCTAGATCATGTTCCAATATGGATCACATTGGGTAAAAACTAGGTCACACAGCCCTTTGGAAAAAAAACTTGTTACTGCTTTGATCCAAATATCATTGAAATTGGTCAGAGAAATTGTTTAATGATTTCTAGGTCAAGTTCGAATATATGGGTCACCTGGGTTTAAAAACTAGGTCACAGCCCAAATATAGCAAAATCCTTATAAACACTCTAGAGGCTACTGTTTTGACCCAACTTTCCTGCAAATTGGTCAGAAAGTTTGTTTCGATAATATAAAGATTAGGTTCGAATATGGGTCACATTGGGTCAAAAACTAGGTCACATAGCCCAACTTTGGAAAAACCTTGTTAACACTCTAGAGGCTACTGCTTTGATCCAAATATCGTGGAAATTGCTCAGAAAGTTTGTTTAATGATCTCTAGGTCAAGTTAGAATATTGGTGACGTGAGATAAAAAACTAGGTCTCACAGCCCAAATATGAAAAAAAAACCTTGTTAACACTCTAGAGGCTACTGTACCATTCCAAATATCCTGAAAATTGGTTAGAAAGATTGTTTTGATGGCTTCTAGGTCAAATTCCAATATGGGTCACTTGGGTTTAAAAACTAGGTCACACAGCCCAAATATGGCAAAACCTTGTTAACACTCTAGAGGCTACTGCTTTGATCCAACTACTTGAATTTGGTCAGAGAAATTGTTTAATGATTTCTAGGTCAAGTTCGAAAATGGGTCACCTGGGATCAAAAACTAGGTCTCACTGCCCAAATATGAAAAAAAACCTTGTTAACACTCTAACGAAGTCTCTAGCGGCTACAGGATTAAGCCTTCATAATCAGGTGAGCGATATAAGGCCCATCATGGTCCTCTTGTTTCTTAAGTGCTTATCGTTGTTATGTACATGTATTTAAACAGGAGCTGGGTCCCCACCTCCACAAGTAGGGCAATTAGAGACGAGTGTGTATATACCCTTCCTCAAATTAAATGATGGGATCAGGGATACTTCTTGCCTCTAGCCCTTTTACTAGTAGTATTATTTTGGGCTTGAAGGGGATAGGGAGTGACCCCGGCACCTCGGGGGCACTCGTTGTTGCCGGGGAGGTGTTCTGATTGAAATTAGGATCCCTAGAATGAAGATTACAGATCCAGCTGCAGTAGGTCCTGCCATGTTATTTGTGTCTTTGTTTTTTCTCTATTGGGTAGCTGCTGTTCAGCTCTTCTCAAATTTAATTTGGGGTTAACCACGTTTTAAACGGTTTTTAATGTCTTGCATGTTTTATGTTTACTCATAACCTTACCTCACATCATCTTATTGCAGTTTTAAGCCCATGTCAAGTCCAGTTATTGCCATACAAACATTTCAAACTTCATATTGTTGCATATGTCATTTTATATTCTTAATTTTATGGTTGAGTGTATATATCAGATTGCTGCTACTGATACCTGCTGTTCTTTGGGATGGTCTTTGTACTGAACCATGGCTGATCTCTTTTTTAAAATTTTTGCTTATTGTTTCATTCTAGTCTCTTGTATCATTTTGTGGTAATTGCTTGTAGTCAATTATTTTACCCATATGTGCTTAATTATTATCCCCTGCCGATGGAATCGGGAGGGGGATATAGTTTTGGCGTTGTCCGTCCGTCCGCACTCACAGGAGAGTAATTATGTGGCTAGAGGGACAATAGGTAACTGTTCTTTCTCTTTGATGTCATTCATTCCGTAATGCTATTATGTGGCTATTTTCTTTTGTGTGGCTAAAAAGAACAATAGAGAGAACAATAGAGTAGCCACAAAATTACTGTCCTGTGAGAACGTCCGTCCTTCCGTCCGTCCGTCCATCTGTCCGTCCGAATTTCGTTTCCGGAGTAGTTCTCTGCAACTACTGGCTGGAATTCAACGAAACTTTTTGGGAATCATCAATATCAAGAGATGCACATATCGTCGGCTTGTTCTTGTCCGACCATTTAACTCAGAGTTATGGCCCTTGATTAGTTATGTAGTATGCATATAGAGTAAAATCGTTTCCGGAGTAGTTCTCTGCAACTACTGGCTGGAATTCAACGAAACTTTATGGGAATCATCAATATCAAGAGGAGATGCGCATATCGTCGGCTTGTTCCGGTCAGACACTTTAACTCAGAGTTATGGCCCTTGATTAGTTTATGTAGTATGCATATAGAGTAAAAATCGTTTCCGCACTACTTCTCTGCAACTACTGGCTGGAATTCAACGAAACTTTATGGGAATCATCAATACCAAGAGGAGATGCGCATATCGTCGGCTTGTTCCGGTCAGACACTTTAACTCAGAGTTATGGCCCTTGATTAGTTATGCAGTATGCATATGGAGTAAAAATCGTTTCCGCGCTACTTCTCTGCAACTACTGGCTGGAATTCAACGAAACTTTATGGGAACCTTCAATACCAAGAGGAGATGCGCATATCGTCGGCTTGTTCCGGTCAGACACTTTAACTCAGAGTTATGGCCCTTGATTAGTTATGCAGTATGCATATGGAGTAAAAATCGTTTCCGCGCTACTTCTCTGCAACTACTGGCTGGAATTCAACGAAACTTTATGGGAACCTTCAATACCAAGAGGAGATGCGCATATCGTCGGCTTGTTCCGGTCAGACACTTTAACTCAGAGTTATGGCCCTTGATTAGTTATGAAGTATGCATATAGAGTAAAAATCATTTCCGCACTACTTCTCTGCAACTACTGGCTGGAATTCAACGAAACTTTATGGGAACCTTCAATACCAAGAGGAGATGCGCATATCGTCGGCTTGTTCTGGTCAGACACTTTAACTCAGAGTTATGGCCCTTGATTAGTTATGTAGTATCCATATAGAAAAATATTTGTTTCCTCGCTATTTCTCTGCTACTACTGGCTGGAATTCAATAAAACTTTATGGGATACTAAGAGGAGATGTGCATATAGTCGCCTTGTTCCAGTCAGATACTTATAACTCAGATTTATGGCCCTTGATTAGTCATGTAGTATGCATACATCTCATTGGCATTTCCAGATTTTACTATTTAAAACAAAGTTATGGCTCTGTTATTGCCCTGAATATTTATCAAGTTCAAAGAATATTACTGTTTATGCCATGATTAATATATAAATAAAGCCTTATGTCTTCAGTTGTTGTGTTAATAATAACCAGTACTCGGTGGGGGATATAAATTCAACGAATTTGCTTGTTTATATTAATTTATATACAGCTTTTATCATAAATGAACAATTGATTCTCAATCTAATTTTTATACAGATTATTTGTTTGCATATCGATCGTCTTGATTTGTCAGAAAACAGATTTTAATGATTTTACTTAACAGACATTGTGCACTATGACAAAATATACAGGTACAGTAAGTAGAGCAAAAATGTGAAAATCTCTAGGCGATGATTGGATGGAAAGCAGTGAATTATAAGTTTAGTGAAGTTCTTATATAGTATCCACTAATCTGATAATGATTTTCGAAATAGCATAACTGACTGTCAACATGTCCGAGAAATTAAGAAACTTAAGATTTCATTATAAGTTTTGTTAAAGGAATTAAATAATAGATGTACCTGTTTCATACTTTCTACCAAATTGTCTTGTACTTTGACTGAATTTATTTAAATGTTATTTATTAAACAACAAGCAATTATCATAGTATTGCAAGCAATCCATAAGTCCCCTACCGGTTAGAACCCCATCAACATTCTGAAGGGCCATTGGCCATTCACTAATGTTTCAATTTTTCTCTATTTTAAGTTAATTTGTTGGAAAAGTTCTTTAAAAGTGATCACAGGAAACAGTTTTTATGAACAGACAGATAGATGGACTGAAGGACACTCTAAAGTTAATATTTGAAACATCCCTGTTACCAAAATATAACATTTTTAAAAGCAAAATTCTTAAAGAGGAGATAACTCTTGAATTAAAGATGCAATTTCATAAAAATTTTCAGCTCTTTTTGACTAATCACAAATATTGATATATTTGCCATGTTTTAAGCCTATTTGTTGCCAAGGCAACCAATATATTTTCGAAATAGGAAGAACAGATAAGACATGCATAATCTCAAGACTGCCATCTACCCATATGTCAAGTTTCATAAAAATATTTCCAGAACTTTTTGAGTTATCACTGGATTCAGTTTATGTGTAAAATTTGCCATATTTTCAGTCTATGTGTTGCCATAGCAACCAGAATAAAAATAGGAAGAAAAGAAAAAGACGTGCATAATCTCCAGACTGCCATCATCTACCCATATTACAAGTTTCATAAAAATATTTCTATGACTTTTTGCGTTAACACTGGATCCCGTTTTATGTGTAAAATTTGCCATATTTTCAGTCTATTTGTTGCCATAGCAACCAGAATTTTCAACATAGGAAGAAAAGAAAAAGACGTGCATAATCTCCATACTGCCATCTATCCATATATCAAGTTTCATAAAAATATTTTCAGTACTTTTCAAGTTATCACCGGATCCAGTTTTGTGGACGGACAGACTGACAGACAGACGGACGGAGGGTAAACCTAAAGTTCCCTCCGGTAAACCGGTAGGGGACTAATAAAAATTAATGTATGTTTCTTGCAAATGAGGAAATATTTGTACATATATCTGTTGGTTCATTTCATGTACAGTCAGCTATAACCAAGTCGCTTGCAACACATTAAACATTATTTAATAACTAAATTGTTCTGTTGTTTATTTATTTATGTCAATATAATGTTTTGTGATCATGTTATGTCCGTTGGGGACGATTTGAGGGTTAAATTATCTTATCTCCACTGACCAAAACGCACAATTTTAACATTTCCCCCCTCAGATTAGGTTTAAATAGGCCAGAAAATGATCAACATAATCAGGTTTCAGTTAACTTTCGGGTTAGTCTACATTATTGACATTTTCTTCTGAACGGCAATTCTATTTATTTTTATTTTGTTTTAATCAAACATGAAATAACTGATAAGAACTTGTTAAAAAAGAATCAGCAGCCGCAGAGCAAAGTTCATAAGATATTTAGGACTAAATTATCTTGCATAATTTATATATAATATAATGCATGTTTTGATCTTATATGCGATCCAGTTATTTTATTGACATTTGAATTTATTTAAATTACCAGCTTAAAAACAATTATTAAAATAAGTAAATTGTGGACGTTTTTCCTGTTAGTGACTAAACTGGTGTACCTACAGAAATAAAGGAATTATTAGTGACAGAGTTATCATACAGAGTAGTCCACTAAAGTAGCATATTTAATAGGCTTCGACAGCTTTTTGACACAACTTATATTAGTCCCTCTAACACTAAACAATTTCTATTTGAAATAGAACATTGTTATAATAATGATCATTATTTTCACCTGCACCTGGCACATCGTCTCATGTTTAATTTTTCTGCTAAGTAGTTTCAACCCTTCAACTGGTTAAAAAGATACAGAGCGGAAACAAATCTGCTAACAGACAGACTGCCAGGTGCATATTATAGATCTACTCCGATTTTTTCCCAGAATATACAAATGATGCATATTGACTAAAAAATAATTTTCAATACCACTGTATACTATCAGTGCAACAATGAAGGTTAATTAAGGTGAAATTTAAAAAAAAAACAAAGCCTAAAAACTATGCATTCTTTTAATATCAATCAATAGTGATAAAATAAACTTTTCATATACCATTATCTTAAATCTATTCCCAAATATCCAAAAATATAAGAAATGTCAAATATTTGAAATTCTTATCATTAATTAACAAAATTGAATTACTTATTTCTAAAATACTAAAATAAAAAATAAATACAAAGAGGTGATAAAATAAGTTTAATATATCCATGTTAACAAACAGTAACAAACACAGAATAGTTTTATGTAGTAATGAGCATGTGGATATAAGAGGGACACAAAGAACCTAATTTGCACACCTGAGATTTCTTGCTAATGAAGTTATTATTTCTTCAATACAGAAGACCATTAAAGTGAATAGATAGTGAGGGAAGTTTTATCAAATCCCTTCAATACTTTCTAGAATTTCAAAGAAAAAAACGGTCTAAGATTACCCTAACAGTCATTACATTCACTATTTCTTATTACATAATGAAATAGTCCATGTGTAATTATATGAGCAACTTTGATATAGTCTCAAGCAAGATGCAATTCCTGGCAAGTTTCATAAACACTGACCCAGTGGTATACCAGAAGATGCCTATAACAGAATTAAACAGATATACATCATGCTACTGACAGTGAGCGATCTTTAAAGCTCACAATGACACTTTGTGCCAGGTGAACTCACATAATGACATCAAAAATAAAACTGCACCACTTACAAAATAAGGATCATTGCAAACTCTTGAGAAACATATTTCTATGAAGTATCACCACTTACTCCTTCAGTAAATTTGTCAATTCATCAGAAATAAAATCACAAAACACACCAAAATACCTATCTACTGCTGCTTTACACTTTATGAAAACTTTCATATTTTGGTACATATAAGTTCATGTCAACATTTAGCATCTCAATAACAAATGGAGGAAAACTACTTATTTTCAAGTAACAAGTGACATAACTTCAGCATGTTTATATTTTGATTGCAGTTCATTTGTAGCATTTCCTTTAAATATACATTTATGCTTAGTCTCATTACAACAAGTAAACATAAACATCTTTGGTAAACACAAATGCCCCCAACCCAGATTCCCATCAGTTACAATTTTTCAAAAAAGTTTACCCAATCACTCAAGTTATGGACAGAAAAATTGCTTAAAGAATGTAAAAACAATTACATAACTCGACAAGAGTCATCATGATGGTGTGTCATTGTGTAAAGTATAAGTTGGCATTTCACTGCAATGTGATGGAGTTGAAAAATATTCAACTTACAAAAATTTATCAAATATATATAAACGCAAGACCTTGACCTTGAACCAAGTGACCCTAAACCAAGTGACCCAAACTACACAAAACTTAAAGGACAAACTGAGGTATGTTCCATCTAAATATGGTATAAAAATACAAAGACTGTGTTTGAAAGAGTGTAAAAAGTCTATTGTTAGCACAGGTGACCTTGACCTTGTGATTCCCAACACTGGAACATCTGAGGTATGTTCCTTCCAAATATGAAGAATACCATCAATAAACAAGAGGGCCATGATGACCCTAGATCGCTCACCTGACCTATTGAACTCATCCAAACAATTACCTAGACAAGCATTCTGACCAAGTTTCATGACAGGTGAGTAAACAAGAGCTGTCAGAAGGACAGCGCGCTCGACTTTTTTAGTGCTTGCCTATAAAACAAAACTTTGACAGTTAAGGGCACACAAGACTTTAACTAGGAATTTCTAAGTACAAATCAAGAAACATTTTCACAGAGTTATCTTCTCTTGCTTACAGATAGGTCTCATGATGGCACATAAGAACTCCAACTTCCAAAGTAATATCTCAAATGGTTAAGTCAACAAGTGGACAAGAATGAAAATTTTAACTGAGTTTCTAAGTCAAAAAGGGCCATAATTCAAATAAAATCCTTAACAGAATTACCTTCTCCTGCCCATGTTTTGGGACCATGATGGTAAACAAGTATTCCAACTTTCAATTTAATATCTCAACCAGTTCAGTCAAAAAGTTGACTGGTACAAAAAAGTTAACCAAGATTCTAAGTCGATAAAAGGCCTAATTTTTTAAAACAAATCCCTGACAGAGTTACCTTCTCTTGCGTACAGATGGGGGTAATGATGTGAAATAGCATTAAAAGTTTCAAAGCAATATCTCAAAGGGTTAAGGCAATAAGTGGATTTTACCCATATTCAATGTATTTTCTAAGTCAAAAAGGGGCATAATTCTGTCAAAAGCCTTGACAGAGTTATGTCCTCTTGTCTGTTGATGAAGGTCGTGATGGTAAACAAGTATGGTCAGTTTCAAAGCAATACCTCCAATGGTTTTGAAATAAAGTGAGGTGGTACAAAAAACTTAACCAAGCTCAATACACTTTCTAAGTCAAAAAAGGGCCATAATTCTGTCAAAAACCTTGACACAGTTATGTACTCCTGTCTGTAGATGGAGGTTATGATGGTGAACAAGTATGGTAAGTTTCAAAGCCATACTTGTAATACTTCTGAAATAAAGTGGGGTGGTACGAAAAACTTAACCAAGGTGTGACGCCAACGCCGACGCTAACGCTAACGCCGACGCCGACGCCGGGGCGAGTAGGATAGCTCCCCTTTTCATAGAAAAGTCGAGCTAAAAAGTGACCACTAGTGTTAACAAGGATTATCCATATCTGAGCAGTGTGACCTAGATTTTGACCCCAGGTGACCCATATTAGATCTTGACCTAGAAATCATCAAAAACTTTCAGACCAATTTCCAGGATATTTGGATCAGAACAGTAGCCACATGTGTTAACAAGATTTTTCTATTTTTAGCTCCTAGTTTTTCATCCGAGATGACCCATGTTCAAACTCATCCAAGCAATTACCTAGACAAGCATCCTGACCAAGTTTGATGATAATTGCATCAAAAATGTGACCACTAGAGTGTTAACAAGGTTTTTCTATTTTTAGCTCCTGTGACCTAGTTTTTCACCCGAGATGACCCATGTTCGAACTCATACGAGCTGTAACCTAGACAAGCATCCCGACACAGTTTGATGATGATTGAGGCAAAAATATGACCGCTAGAGTGTTAACAAGGTTTTTCTATTTTTAGCTCTTGTGACCTAGTTTTTCATCGGACATCACCCATGTTTGAACTCATTCGAACTATTACCTAGATAAGCATCCTGACAAAGTTTGATAATGATGGAGACAAAAATATGACCGCTAGAGTGTTAACGAACAAGTGTGGACGGACGACAGACGACGGACATTCAACAATCCTAAAAACTCACCCTGAGCTAGCTCAGGTGAGCTAATAAAAGCTATACATGTATAAGCAAATGTTTAGAAATCTATTTTTGGTACCCCTAACCATGGCCCACTGAAGCCCAGTGCTCAATTTATATCCCTAAAGAAAACAAGATTGCATTTGTGAACAAGAGCACAGCTAGGTGGAGCATTATATGCCCGAAAGTGTTTTTTTAAGCAAGGATGAAGCATTTGTAAGACATGGGAATTAAATAAAGTATTACCTCCTTCAAAATGCAATAGCTGTAAGTTGATTAATACTTAAGTTATTGAGCGGAACCTGTTTTCAGTTTTATGGCAAAAGTGACCTTTGACCTTGTGATTCCCAAAATCAATATGGGTCTTCTACCCAATATGGACAATCATCCTATAAAGTTTGAATATTGTGGGCAAAATGGAACTTAAGTTATGCTCCGGAAACTGTTTTCAGTTTTAAGGTAATAGTGACCTTGACCTTTGACCTCAAAATCAATAGGGGTCTTCTACCCAATATGGACAACCATCCAATGAAATTTGAATATTGTGGGCCGAATGGAACTTGAGTTATGCTCCGAAAACTGTTTACAGTTAAGGTTATAGTGACCTTGACCTTTGACCTTGTTATCCCAAAATCAATAGGGATCTTCTACCCAATATGGACAACCATCCTATGAAGTTTGAATATTGTGGGCCAAATGGAACTAAAGTTATGCTCCAGAAACTGTTTACAGGTAAGGTAATAGTGACCCTGACCTTTGACCTTGGGATCCCAAAAACAATAGGGGTCTTCTACACAATGTGGGCCAAATGGAACTTATGCTCCGGAAACCAAATTGCTAACAGACGGACGTTCCAACGGGACAGTAATAATGTGGCTACTCTTTTGTTCTCTCTATTGTTCTTTTTAGCCACACAAAAGAAAGACAGACTAATGGACGTACGCCAGGGGGGTTTAACATATTATACCCGAAATTTTTTTGGGCATATAAAAATTATGTGCCATCACATTAATACAACACTCAAATAGTAATGTAGGAACAGAATTTTTTTTTTTTCAATACAATTGAAGTAGATCACTGTCCTATCTAATTCTTATCAGATTAGTGGTTAAATCTATTGTTATTCAAATAAAAGATCAGAGTAGGAATCTATCAATGCAGTTAAGTCTAGTGAATTTGGTGGTGAAGGTCACATTTCACATGGCCAAAATTCCGTGACTGTACCTCAAAGGACAACACAGTAAGACACTTTGTCAAATCTAGGCCAGCTGATATCAAAGTTCACTTTACATCTTAATCTGTGCACATGGTTCAAATTTATTAGCTGCACATCAAAGGACAAGAAAGTAAGTCATGTCATCAAAATCAAGGTCACTTGATATCAAAGTTCTATTTTACAACTAAAACTGTGCAAATGGTCCAATTTTTATAGCTGTACATCAAAGGACAAGAAATATGGTCACTAAGTTAAATCTAAGGTCAACTGATACCAAAGTTCAAATTACATCTAATACTGTGCACATGGTCCAAATTCCATATCTATAGGAAAAAACAAGATAATTTTATTGATTTCAAGGTCAATTTAAGGTTAAGTTCACATCTAAATAATTCAATATGTTTGTTTGGTCACAAGTCAAATTATAAATCAAATCTGTAGACATAACAAAATTATGACAGTTTAAGTAAAATTCAATAATTTGACATGGACGGTCAAGGTCATTTAAAGCTCAAGGTTAAGGTCAGTTCAAACTTTTAGTTGGTCTTATCCAAAAAGTTGTTTTGTCCAAGTTTGAAGTTACAAAGTTACAGTCAATTATAGCAAAATCAGTGAAAATTCAATAATTTAATCTTCAAGGTACAGATGGTCAATTTTAGTTTGATAATACATGAAGGTCAAATCCTAATGAATGTTCATTCTAAATATACAGCCAGTCTATTCATTAATAACAAAGTTATAGCCAGTTGCAGCAAAATAAGAAAGTTTCAATAATTGGACCTTCAAGGTCAAGGTCATTTATGTATAAAGGTCAAGATTAGTCTGGTGTACTTGAAGGTTTTATCTCAAGGGTTGTTGTAGCCAAGTATGAAGACAATACACCAAAAAAATAAAGGTTATGATCAATGTTAAACTTTGCAGACAAAAGGTACACCCACAGGACTATAATAATAACTTCCTTCCAAAAAAATGTTTCTTTAAAATCAGACATCTGGAAACAATGCCATTTTAATATTCAATATAACTGGATTTCAGAAATGCCTCAAAAAGGCAGAAAGTGTGGAGTAAATTTGAAAGGGGAAAACAAATTAGTAAATTGCTATCCATCACTGTATGATACAAAGAACCTGCTTAAACTTCTTTGAACATGACTTTTCAGGTCAGCCTTTGAAGATAAAATGAAATTAAAACATTATTTCTACATAATGTATTGTCATTAATTTCAAGATGAGACTTAGGCTCATTTTTAGATTTAGACAAAAGGACAGATGAACAATGCCATTCCAATATTCAATATAACTGGATTTCAAAAATGCCTCAAAAGGGAGGGAAAGTGTAAAGTTCATTACAAAAGGAACATGCAAATTACTTTATTGCTAATTTCTGTCTGTTTTGTGTGTTTTTATACTTGGTTTTTATGCAGACTGTAATACAATTTTGGTCATATCTTGGCAGTCTGTCCACATTATCGGCTTGCCTGGATAACTAACCAATTTATCGGCAAGTGACTGACTAATCCTACATGATTTGCAAGACAAAAAACCATCTGGCTCCATGTCTGTGATCATGCAAGCTGATCCAATAAACTACACCAGGAAATAGTTATGTATTTCAAATCTAAGCTCTTGTCTTTAATGTTTTAGAGGAGATGATTTTTCAAGATTTTACATAATACATAAAAGGAAAACCCAATAACCACCCCCCACATTCCAGGACAGGACCAATATTTTAACCCAAGGCTACTATTTAAACAAACTTAGAAGAAATCAAATACATGGTGTTTCATGCTAATTATCTAAGCTCTTGTCTTCATGGTTTCAGAGGGATGATTTTTTATATTTTTCTTTTTTTTTTATTGCTATGACAACCAGACTTCTGCAGACATTGAAACTTTATGAACAACTTTAAAAGAAGATGATCATCCAAGGACCATTTATAGAAAGTTTTGATATTAACACAGTGGTTTTAAAGATGATGTTCAAAGAAATGTGGACGAAGAGGTGAGGGCCAGTGAGCCTTGACAGTAGCTAATCTTGTGAGCTAACAAAGGAAATAATACATTTTGACTGACCATCTGCAATATGATTTAACTTTTTAATGCAACTACAAAATAATTATGTTTTCGACAGTGTGTAAACTTTTACCTTTTGATCGGTGTCAAGGTAAATGATACACTTGATTCTCATGCAATATTGTGCTGATATTATTACACACACACTAGCTAGATTGAAATATTACTGTCAAGTATTTTTATTATCAAAACACTTCAATGAAAACATTTCATGATATCTGACCTTATTCACTTTCAAGGTATTAAGACTTTGATTTAAGTGATAAATTATTTAGACATTTAAACTGATTAAAATGAACACTATAAATGCTTAAAATCATCAATTGTACGTGCAAAACTGTATGCAATTTCGGATGTTCTATAATTTGGATATGTATAAAATGAAAAAAAAAAAAGACACACACCAAAAAAAGGCAATGTAAAACATACAAAATTACTTTTCTTTGTTTAAACATTTCCATAGGATGAATTCTTTAAACAAGAAAACAACAAAGGCTGGAAAATACGCTTAACGTAAATTTGTTTGAGTAATCAGAATAATCTTTTAATAAGAGTAGAGACCCAATCAAGAACCTTGTCTGAATAATGTTGTATCTTAATCAGCATATGATACAACCTCAAAGGTGGAGGGACTGTTTACAATTCATAAAACTTTTTTAACAGTCTACTAAGGCAATACTACATGCCAAATATAGTTTTTTCCTATATCTTAGTCATATAAAGCAAGTGACTCCCAGGGCAGGGCCCATTTTGACCTAAAGGTCATGATTAATATAAATTCTGTAAAAATCTATGAATTGATGCTACATGTCAAATATCTAAGTTCTGGGACTATCTAAGTTCTGGGACTTGTAGTTTCACACAATAAAACCTTAATGTGTTTTCCTATAAGTTTATATAAATCAAGTGACCTTGGGGTTTGCCAATATTGATCCCTGGGCATGATTAATATCAGTTTTGCAGAGGTTCACAAGGTTATTCTACATGCTAAATATCTGATCTCTTGGCTTTGTCAAAATAAGACTGAAATGTGTTTTTTCATACAAGACTATATAAAGTAACTGACCACAAGGGTGGGGCAAAAATTGACCCAAGGGGCATGATTAATAAGTTTTGTAGAGACTAATAAGGTAATGCTAAAAGTCTAATATCTTAACTTAGGCTATGTAGTTTTATCAAAGTAAGACCTAAATGTGTTTTCCTTTACAACACAATATTAACTGACCCAAGGGGCAAGATTAATACCAGTTATCTTGTGGTCCACAAAGTGATATTAAATGCCAAATATCTATGCTTTGTGCCTCTTTGTATCACACAATAAGTCTCACATGTGTTTTTCCATTTATGTCTATATAAATCAAGTGACCCCTGTAGCTGGGCCAATATTGAACCAAGGGTGTGAATCATATCAGTTTTGTAAAAGTCAATAATGGAATGCCACATACTAAATATCTAAGCTCTAGGCATTGTAGTTTCACACAATGAAACTTACATGTCCTTTCCTATATAAATCAAGTTATCCCATGGGCAGGGCCAATTATGATCTCAGGAAGCCCAATATTAAGTCAAGTAATTTGAGTTTCAATATCCTTCCACCGGATCAAATGATAGATCGGACACAAAAACTGCTAACAGACAGTTGGACAAACCAGGTTCATATCATTCACCGAAAAGTTAAAAGCCAAAGTGATAAATTAAGGAAAAGTTTATCAAAAATTCTTATACCAACAGCAATGGACTAAGGATTAATTCTCTGAAAGACTTTGCATAAACTATGAATTCAAAGAATGTGAGTAAAGCTTAACATGTCTATTTTTTTATCATTATTTATTTTATAAACACAGTTAAAATGTCATATAATGACTATATTTAGATATGCAGGTTCTATAAAAAGCCATTTTATAATGTTCAGCCTGGTATTATATGCATCCAGGATATCCATTTAGCACATTACTAACAATGACTCCCCTTCCTATATTAAGTCAAGTAATTTGAGTTTCTTGCCCAGTAATTTTGCAATATGCTTTCCGGAATTCCTGGATCCATCCAGAGACCTCAAAACTTGCATGTTATTTACATTTTTCCTGGTATTTCTTTGATTCATGATGCTCTGTTCTTTTTAAATACTACTTCTCAATGGTTGGTTTTGTGACAGAAAGTTCTACAGAAAATTATTTATACACATTTTCCTGATTTCCATCAGAAATTCAGATTTGCCACTAGCATCTGCTTCATGAAATTGCTGCATGATAACATGGTGTCATGATACATCTGTCACAGTACATGAGTTTTTGAGAAATTCCAAGCTTGATGTTTTATAAATCCTTCATATAGCCCTGACCTGTCGACTTGTGACTTTATTTTTTCTCACAGCTTAAGTAAATGCTAGTAGGGTGCTGGTCAAAATCTGGCTACAATATTGCATCGTAAAATAAGTGAAGGGCTTAAATGAACAAAATTTTATTATCACAATAATACTTGGAAAACAGCCCTACTCAACAAGCATAAAATATGGTGTTTATACTAGTTGTATCTCTGGTAAACATATTGTGTTCATATTGAAGGCTATTTTCAGAAAGAGCATTTTTTTACCTCTATAATCACAGATAAAAAAGTAGGCAGTTATGACAATATACTTGACAATAAGAAATCACCAAGAAAATAAAACAATAAAACAATGATGCTATCCAGTAAAATAAACTAGTCTATCTTTAAATTCTCAAGATTCAATAATATTTGATTGTAAATGTTTACAGTTAAAATAAAATTCAAAACTATACATCACTACTGGTAAATTATTAATTAATGTACAGTTTGTTTGTATGAAAAAAATTCATTTTCTACTATAAATGTTTAGTAAAGAAATTCCATAGATATACAAACTGAGCTAATTCCGTTAACTCATTTTAGCAGTCCATATAAGAAAAATCAACTAGAACTATCGCTGAATGCGATTCATACCCCCACAAATGTCCTTGACAGAAGACCACTTGGAAAGGTGGTTAAGGGAATAACTTATTTGGCACAAATACATAAAAAGAAATTATCTCTGGTGAAAAAAAGACTAATAGTACAGGTAATAGTATAAATTTATTATCAAATTATGTTCGAAACAGTTACAAAAAACCTTTCATTTTCCCTATGTACTAAACATTTTATTTTCAAGTCAATTTTTGACCTTCAAGTGTGGTCTTGACCTTAATTTGGCACAAGGGTAAGATGGGTTTTGCACATCACCCAGTTTGGTTGAACATTTGAGTAAAGTTTGAAGAAAATCCTTCCATTAGTATAGAATTTATAGAGTAGACACAATATATTGTCTAGTATTGGTTGTATGTAAATTTGAAGACTTAAAAAGGGGCATAACTTTGTCAAAATGCAATACAGAGTTATGAAACTTGAACGAACAGCATATCAGAATTGTGACCCTTCAAAAATATTTTAAGTTTCAAGCAAATACCTTTTCTAGATTTAGAAATATTCAAATAAACGTAAAATTTAAGAATATTTTGTAAGTCAATTTTTGACCTTAAAGTGTAACCTTGACCTTAAGCAAGCAAAAGAGTGACATAAGTTCTGCACATCCCCTGGTTGAGGTGAATATTTGAGCCAAGTTTGAAGAAAATCTTTCAATTAGTGTAGGACTTACAGAGCGGACACAACATACTGTGTAATATTTGATTGTTTGATATTTGACCTTCAATTGTGACCTTGACCTTGAGCTGGCACATGGGCAACATGGGTTCTGCACATCCCCTTGTTGAGGTGAACATTTGAGCCAAGTTTGAAGAAAATCTTTCAAGTAGTGTAGGACTTACAGAGCGGACACGACATACTGTGTAATATTTAATTGTTTGATATTTGACCTTCAATTGTGACCTTGACCTTGAGCTGACACATGGGCGACATGGGTTCTGCACATCCCCTGGTTGAGGTGAACATTTGAGCCAAGTTTGAAGAAAATCTTTCAAGTAGTGTAGGACTTACAGAGCGGACATGACATACTGTGTAATATTAGATTGTTTGATATTTGACCTTCAATTGTGACCATGACCTTGAACTGACACATGGGCAACATGGATTCTGCACATCCCCTTGTTGAAGTGAACATTTGAGCCAAATTTGAAGAAAATCTTTCAATCAGTGTAGGACTTACAGAGCGGACACAACATACTGTGTTATATTTGATTGTTTGATATTTGACCTTCAATTGTGACCTTGACCTTGAGCTGGCACATGGACCACATGGGTTCTGCACATCCTCTTGTTGAGGTGAACATTTGAGCCAAGTTTGAAGAAAATCTTTCAAGTAGTGTAGGACTTACAGAGCGGACACGACATACTGTGTAATATTTGATTGTTTGATATTTGACCTTCAATTGTGACCTTGACCTTGAGCTGACACATGGGCGACATGGGTTCTGCACATCCCCTGGTTGAGGTGAACATTTGAGCCAAGTTTGAAGAAAATCTTTCAACTAGTGTAAGACTTACAGAGCGGACACGACATACTGTGTAATATTTGATAGTGTTTGATATTTGACCTTCAATTGTGACCTTGACCTTGAGCTGACACATGGGCAATATGGGTTCTGCACATCCCCTTGTTGAGATGAACATTTGAGCCAAGTTTGAAGAAAATCCTTCAATTGGTATAGGAGTTATAGAGCGGACATGAAAATGGAGACGGACCGACCGACGGACGGACGGACCGACCGACCGACCGACCGACGCGACAAAGCGAATCCATTATAGCCCCCCCCACATTTTGTGGTGGGGGTATAATAAACAATAATATACATGTAAAAATACAATCTCATGCACATCAATTTTGATATCAAAATATATGTGCTTTTTTCCAATATATAATGAAAGCATTTTGAAGTAAACCCCTGAAGGAATTAAAAAGACTTGGTAAAAATACTCTTTAAATGAATTTCAAAATTCAATGACAGAGAATTTTTGAAATAAGGTGCCAGAGAAATGAACCCCTAACCTTTGTAATATGTTTGATAAGGAAAGACTTATCTTAAATCTGAAGTAAAATCCTTGATTAATGACATATTGTTAATAGTCAACAATTTCTATAAATGTGATTCTAAATGTGGGAATCAATCATTCTTGTATATAGGAACCCAAGTTAATAACCATTGTCATGTATATGTTGATGATGAGGAGGAGCAACTGTATGAAGATTAAAGTAAATCCTTTAGAGTAACATAGTAAACAAGACAGATCATCCGGTACTTAGTGTAGTCAAGCTGCTGATGTTCATACATGTTCAGTCAGTAATCTCTAAGGAAATAGTTACTCCAGCTCTGTACCTGAAGATTAATAATGTTACTATAAACACGCTGTAAGGCAAGCTGGGTTTTCTAAATGTCCATTTCAAATTGTGGATTTTCTTCACTGACCTTCTCAACTGAAAAAGATCAAAACAGAATATTAACCCTCACCTATATACTGAATTTCTAAATGAGCAGCCAAAATTTCAAATGTTATAATAATATTAAGTACCAAATTTGTTTACACAAACCATTTTTTCATTCCAATTTCAAGGCCCTGAAACTGTTCAGTGTGAACCTTTTGCAAATTGCATATATGTAGTCTAGATAATGACTAGAAAATGTGAATTTTACTGAATACAAGCAAATGTTTAGAATGGCACACCTGGACTTGACATACTTACCCGTAACTATATCTGATATGTATAACTTATGTTATTTTAAATTAAATCTAATATGTATAACTTATGTTATTTTAAATTAAATCTAGTATGTATAACTTATGTTATTCTAAATTAAATCTAATATGTATAACTTATGTTATTTTAAATAAAGTTGTTGGAATAGTTCCAAGTTGTTTAAAAGTGATCATATGAAACAATTTTAGGGACGGACAAATGGCAAATCTTTAAGTCTTCCTGGTTGTAACCAGAATATACAATTTTAAAAAGCAAAATTTCTTGACAGGTACCAGTACATGATTGTATGTTTTTTAAAGAAGAAGATTGTAAAAAAATGTTTCACCTTTTAAGCTAACCAGATGGCTTCAATATTCATATCTGTTTTTATACTAAATGTCATTGTTTAAGTGACATTATGACAAAAGTTCACCTCCTGAGTACTTTGTGAACCATGAAATTAACTTGCTGGGACCTATGGTTCAATTACTTTATGTGTTCCTTTAAAGCTCTAAAAGCTAAAACTGATATCAAAAAATACCTATTGTAGGCTTTGGATCTTGAACACCATTCTCTTTTGCATCAACATTGCCAGGGGAGGTTACTCCTGGAATATTTGCCATATTTGCTGGAGGTGTTTTTGCCAAAGGAGATTCTCTACATTTCATCAGGAATGACCTTTCATAAAATATTCTAGTACCTAAAATGAAAATAATAACTTTTATAAACATTAGCAGATTATGATTTTATATTTTTCCTTACTATTAAACACTAACACTGTATCTGTTCATCAATTTTACATATAGCATTCTCAAAATAACTTTCTTGGTGATGATAGTTCTGTGAAAATATAGTTGAAATGTAAGAGTTGTTGCACCTATAATTTAATTTAATTGTTTTCCCCATCATGGTAGTTTGGTAAAATATTTTATAGAACATCAAGAAGCCCTCAATTTGACTTTCCCTTATAGTAGATGTACAATATTAGAAAACATTGGCCCCCGAAGCGCTCACCTAAGGACAGACTGTTATTTGTGTGAAAGCAGTGAAAGCTAGTGTTTATCACAAGAATCTGACAATGTTGGTCACTAAACCATACTTCTTGCAAAATATATTCTTTAAATTTTACTATATACACTTTATACAGTAACAGGGTTTCGAAACTCGTTTAATTTAAATGTGAGGGATTCATCACATCAAAATAGTAAAATATTGAAGTGAAGATTAACATGAGAGTGAAGCAATCTGAGTTTATTTTCACTTACAGGATATTGCCTTGTTTCAGATGCAGTTAATGCAGTTTTTGAGTGCTTTAAAAATATCACTGCTACTTTCAAAAGCATTTTCCAATATAACAATAGGACTGATAATATAAACATAATATATATTTTACACTAACACAGAAACAGAATTTGATTAACCTCGTTGACCTTAGCCATATGAAAACAGCAATTTGTTTAATCTGTTTTCTCCCTGGAGTTCATATTTGTGAACCAGTTTTTGTATGCAAGTGACTGGACAATGGTTAAAGTTGGAACTGGGGAAATGTCTTCCAAGGTAGCCTAGTAGGGTCCAATGAAATAGAGCCCATAATTAAAGCTCCATTCCAGTAAGGTTTGGGTGCAAGGGGAGGAACTGTTACACGAAGTATGGAATTCTTAGGACATCTTGTTATTACTGTCACAGAGTTCATCGGAAAACTTTTGTATATACTACAAAAGCACTCATCAAAAATGAAAATTTTCATCTTAAAAAAGTGAGTTTTAGTGCTAAATTAAACTTTAATGATTTTAAGCTTGACTAACATCTTGTATTATATATCAAAAACTAATTCATAGGTCATTTTTCATTGCCTCTTGTTTAAAATCTGGTCGTTTTCAGTAAAATTTCCAAATTAATTGCCAATGCGCACATATTGACCAGCTTGTTTCTGGTCTTCATCCTTGCCATACATAATTACTTAACTATAATGCAAAATTGCAAACATAAAGCCCTATCTGAAGATGTCCTAGAGTTCTTGTGATAACTTTTGTTTTTGCCTATTTGTTTCTTGTGCAAAATCACGGCACGTTTTAGCGTTTTTATTATTCAAAAGGTTGAAAATAATTATGAAATGTAGTATGCTCATCTTTTGCATAAAAATGAGGATATATAATGTTGGTTTTTAGTTACTTTAAAGGATAAACAGGTCATGGGCTATCATCAACAGTAAGCAACCACCTTCTTGAGCAGACAATATAAAGTTGTGCTTCCCTTATCTAAGGACTAAGTATTTTTGTATCATTTTATACCATATGGATTACTCAGATATATATAATAGGTAAAACACCACTAAATACTTTCCTTTTATCATTTCCCTATGGATCTGACTTAAAAATCATTGATTAACTCCATTAACCCCTTACTGATCAAACTTGGCACAAATGTTGACTGAACCATAGCCTTTGTAACAGCACGCCAAATCTTAAATTTCCTGTTTTTTTGTATACCAATATCAAACACAATATTTACATATATACATGGAGTGATGTAATTTTCGTCAGATGAAGGATTGGGTGATTTGCCCACAATCAATGATGTTGGTGACATTTAATTTTGTATAATTTATGTCACTTGTCAGCGTGCCAACTTAATTTAAAGAAAACCAAAGCCAGAAATTTCAATAATAATATTTTATTTACAAATTTAAATTGACCCCTGGGTTTTTATTTGAACAAACTTGGTAGAGTATCACTAGAGGATGTTTCATGCTTAATATCTAAGCTCTAGCTATTTGGGTTTTTTAAAAGAAGATTTTTTAAGTTTTTACTATAAACAAATAATGAAAATCAATGACCCCCTGGGTGGGGCCATTTTTGACCCCAGGGCATTTATTTGAACAAACTTAGTAGACACTGACTATATCAAAGTATATGATGTTTCATGCCAAATATTTAAGCTCTTTTTGGTTTTCTAAAAGAATATATTTTAAGTTTTTTCTTTCGGTTGCCATGGCAACCAGAGTTCTGCTTGGAATTAAGGTGACAACGGAGTCAATTATCACTGAAAATACCTAAAATGAGATTTTTTGCTTAGTAGATTTATCAACCTTTTCTGAACACATTCGTGATTTAATTTTGGAAGCAGTTAGTCCAAAAAATGTGTTTCCAAACGTTTTAAAACGGTACCTGTACCATTTTTATCTGCTATCGCGTAACCTGTCAATTATCGATAACGCTCAGCCCCCTGTTGAGCCATCAATGAGGGAAATCGGTAGTTCCATATATGCGTGAATTACCGGTCCATACTGGTCCATACTATTCGTAATTCATGTATCGTGCAAATACCGTACATCTTTTATGAATATCATCTACCTTTTATTTAGCCTTTTTTATAAAATAAATTGTCGGCCAATGTATGTAACATAATGTATGAAACATAAATAATTAAGCATAGCGACAAATCACACAACCACGGGGTTGATTAAAAATATAGTTGCTAAAATATGCATAATGTGTGAAAATAATTTGTCTGTCCCGTTAATCTGATAGATATTACATTGAGTTTATGGACTTTTGTACGGATTCAAGGGCTTGCTTTACATTCAACCTCGTTTTCTAACAATGTCAAGTGAAACAACAACAAAAACAGACATTTTTTATGTGAGCGCCTATATGACTTGTGGTAAGGTGTCCCTGACAAATTTCTAAACCATTTTAGGTTGTCTAAGGATGATTATTTCTCTATGAATCAATAAAAAGATAATAAAATAAATTATCAGTGAATGCTTTGAATAAATTGTTCGCTAGTAAATCGAACAAAGTACTAATAAACCTGGGACAAAATTTGGAATTTATTGTATATCGCAGTAGAAACTGGATCTCTATGCCGTGCATAGATGATTTTCATGATAATAGAAGTCAAGAAGGTCAGATCATAATGATCGAGTGATACCTTTTATTTCTATTAAAATATGTGAAGCATTTATATCAATTTGGAGAAAAAAATATATAATATCCCGTTCTTATTTGTACATCTACCATGGACTTTAAAAGACTGTCAGAAGCTCAGTTTTTTTGTTATTTTAAATTATATTTTAACGGAATTTCATACACAAATACACAGATAGAGTGACACTGGTATAATATAATAATAATGCTGATGATAATAATAATAAACTTCAAATGTGAAACAATTAAATACCCCGCTAGCGGTGCACAAATACGTTCCATTTCCCCCCACCGAGTGCCTCAAATTTTACCGAAAGTCACGTGACATGTGCGACCGATACAAGACCGACGGTAAATCACGTTAAGATTTGAAGAAATTTCTGTTATAAATTGATATTAATCAGCAACTTTTTAATTGGTCAGATGTCACTGGGTCATAAAATGTTAAGAGTATGTTACCGCAACTTGTGACCCTCTCTGGTGCGATATTTGTGCATTATGCAATTATTTAGCTTGAAACGTAGGGGTCCGAGAGAGAACAGCCGATTTATGACACTTCATTTGATGCGGGTCGGATTAACTTTGAATCGGCATAACTTTTTTAATAATCAAGCAATTAACATGTGGTTTAAAGCACATGAAAGGGAATTCATTTACGGAGGGAACAGTGTCAGGGATTTTTGTTTGCTCAATCAGCGACTTAATTATTTTTAATTACATAATATGTATGGTGAAAAAAGTCGCATAAAATGTTTGACGTTACGTAATATTTTTTTGAGAAAAGATAGAAAAAATTTGAGACACTGTTCCCCAGATATTATAAGTATGTTTATTTTCCAAAAGTTTGATGACAAAAAAATAAAAAATGACTTTGATATGACGATTTAAAATTTTAGGATTTTTATTAAAAATCAATCATTTACAAAGGCATTTTTTTCAAATATGTTATTTTTTATGATGATCAACGACATTTAATACACAAAGATTAAATAAATAACAATTATTACTAAAACAAGTTGGTTTAAATGACATTTATGTGATTACTACGGAAAGTGTCTGTTGTCACCTTAAATTCTTTGAACAATTTTTAAAGTTGACTACCAAAGGAACATTCCTGTGAAGTTTGGATGAAATTGGATTTGCGGTTTATCAGGAGATGTCGTTTAAAGTGAAAGTTAATAGATGGATGCAGGTCTGCCGGACGAAAATTGATCAAAAAAGCTCACCATGTCACTTTGTGACAGGTGAGCTAAAAATCGGGCGACTTCGAAATGGCTTTGAAGTTTGTTTTAAGCGGAGTTACTCATTCAAAGGCGACTTCTTCACCCTAGTCACCGCCAAGCTCAAGCCATGTGTTACCATGGCAAAGTTTCAAAATTACCAAAAATTAATATGTTGCGTTGTTTTTAACCCATCAAAACTGATTTTTAAGTGCTGCAACTTCTAAATGGATTGAGATAAAAGTCAAAGGCTTTTCAGCATTGGTTACATGTTACCTTAAGATTTACCCCGAGGCCATTTTTAGCCCCTGACAAGTCCAAAACAAAAGGGAGCACATCCTACCTTTTTGATAGGGGCGGTGCCAAAAAAGTGATCACTTTTTTTGATAACCTAAATAAGACATTTTTTTCACTATTTTTGAGGCCTCAAAAAGGAGGGGGTGAAAAGCCATCAAAACATGTCTATATAAAGTAAAGGGATAAAGGGTAAACCATTACATGTACAAACGTATTTCATTACAGCAACTTTTTTCTTATAAATACAAGTGCCGAATAAATAACCCATCCACAGAAAAGACCGGTCCTTCACAATTTTCTGAATGGGTCTGACGGACCTGGTCACAATTCTGCAAAAAATTCACAAAGTACATCAATTAGGCTTTGAATTATGTCTTTTCCTGATTTTTTTTTCTTTTAACAATTATCAAAATCTCATTTCACCATTGTGTTGTTCAAAATTTACATTGTGTTTACACTGTTGTAGTGCTGATGTTCAAATCAAAAGTTGAATTGCTTCCAATTTGATTCTCAGATTTTACAGTCTAATGGAGTAAATGCCTGAACTGTAAACCCATGCAGAATATGAATATGTTCTCAGTAATTTGACCAGTCTGATGACAAAATTACCTACTGTATTCGGCGTAACTGTCAGTGTCAGACATGTGCCTACTGTTCTATATACACTCAGCTTCATTTTTGTTTCCACAAAGTAAGAAGTCATCAAAAATACTGTTGCAAAATTACTATCAAGCCAGGGTTTTATAAAATCGAAAGACCCTGGTTTAGCATATATTTTTTCCGATTTGGCATATACTAATGAAGCTGTGATTCAATCAAATTGAATTTGGAAGCTATTAAACTTTAAAATTGTGAAAAGGTCTGTCAGATCTAATCTGAACATTTTGAAGGGCTGTTCCTGATCGTGAATAGGTCCGTTATTCAGTACCAGTCTACCACTTATATTTATAACAGTATAAGGAAAGAAAATCTCTGTTGCATGTTCGACATGGATTTAACATGTCTCAAACCTTTAATGAGCGCCACATTTCGCAGACTTTTATGTTATATGCGTAGGAGATATCAGTGTCTATTCTAGGAATTCAAAAATAGGGGTGATTTTCCCCCCTCTATTTCAAAAAAGGGGGGGATTTTGAAAATCTAGGGGTGCCAATATAAACTACCAATTTTAATCAATTTACATGTTTTATTGTTTTACCTTTTACATTTTATTGCTTTTACATGTTTTTCTTTTACATGCCAGCATTAAATGACAGTTTTTGAAAAATTCTTCTTTGCTTCTTGGTTTTGAATTCCTGGAGAACCCTTGAAGCATTAAAACATCGTAGAGGTGGTCCCTCAATGCTAATTGTCATCAGGGTATGCAGGGATGATTCACTCAGCCTGTTTCTCTGGGCAGTTTTGATGTTATTCTGACATGAAAAGCCACGTTCTTAAATAGCTGTCTGCACAGGCAAAGTCAAGGCAATTGATGCAAGTTTTAACAGGTTTGGGAATTGGTCTCTGTGGCATTCAAAGATTATTTTCCACAGAACAGCAAGCTGATCCCTTGGATACTTCTGTTGCAGTACTAATGGCTTCAATAAAGAATATTCATTTCTGGTGGCCTGTTCATCTACAATGCCAGGTACTTCAGGGTCACCTCTTGGTTGGCTGTAATGACCAAGCAAAACATCAAGCTTCTCTAATCCATAGATATCTACTTCTGAAGGAGGCACAAATGATAGGTCCCTCATTGCCAGTACATCAAAGGCTGAAATAACAGATACACTGTCATCTGGAAATCTCTTTTTCATGTTTTCAATCAATTTATCAATAAAGTTTTCCATTGCAAATTCAACCATTTGTTCTTGTTGTATTTTGTAACTTAGCTCATGGTCAAAAAGTTTATTCCCATCATTCAACAGTCTTTTAAATTCCTGTTTGTAATGTCCCTCATTACATTTCAAGTACTCAAGCTTAGAGATTGTGCTGGACACAATAGGTTTAATTACTGCAACATCAAGTGAATCCTTCTGAAAGACCAGGTTAAGAGCTGTAATGATAGGTATAATGTCCATAAGAAACCAGGTCATAGCAGGAAATTTATATTGTAAGAGAGACTTTCGGAGGCCAGTTGCTTTTGGGTCCTTTGACAGTTCAGTTGAGTCAAAATAAATGATGAGAGCACTCCAAGACTTATATATACCTTCTAGCACATTATAGAAAGAAAACCATCTTATGTCATGCATTTCTCTCATTTTTATCTGGGGTTGTTCAAATAAGTCCTGTATCTTAGCTAGCCTACTGCTGCGAACAGATGATCCCTTAAAGTAATAGTACAGACTAGTAAGTGTAGACTTGTACTGCTGCATAATATCTAGCTTAGAAGCTGCCTGGCTGGTGCAGAGAGCTAACCTGTGTGCAACACAATGTATATTAATAAGAAATGGTGACAATCTTTTCAACTGCGCTGCAACTCCATTTTTCACTCCAGTCATCACACTGGCTCCATCAGAGCCAAGGCAAAGTATTTTTTCAGCAGGTATGCCCCTTTCAGTTAAAATGGTTACCAATTTGTCAGTGATAGTAGTTGCATCTTTTTCACCAATGTTAAAATTCCCTAGGAAGTGTGATTTCAACTCAAAATCTTTAGTTACAAATCGCACATACACTATTAGCTTACCAGTCACTGATATATCTGTACTCTCATCTGTCAGGATAGCAGCACAAAATGAACCTTTCATTTCATTTATGATATCAGCCATAAGTGTGTCTGCAATAGCTTGTTGAATTTCCTGTGCAATTGTAGTGGACCTGTAAGATGCATTTCCACCAACATTCAAATTTTTTACATTGCTACAGCCTTCTTTCTCTAAAAGTTCTAACAAAGATGAATATTTCTCTGTGGCAATATTCTCCTTGGCTAACCAGTAAACTGTGTCAATTGCTGATGTGACAGCTCCTTCCTGTTGAGAAACAACGTTTTGAACAGTTTTTTCTAGAGATTTACTCTCGGTTTTGGCAAGAACTGAAAGCTTGTGGTCAGTAGTTGCAACGTGTCGAGTTAGTGTGGATGTACGGAAATTAGTGCAGCCAGTTGTAAATGTGTTGGTCATTTTATTGTCAATACAATAATTGCAAATCATTTCACCCTTTTCATTGACATCGAGCCAGGGTCGATCTTTTTTCCAAGAACTTTGGAAAGTAGAGGGCTTGAATTTTTTTGAAGGACCAGGTTCATCAGCGGTCTCATTTTCATTCGATTTGAGGCTGGGGACAATTGTACAATCGGATTGTGCATCGTTAGTAACTGTTGATGATGCTTTTTCAGCGCATGTTTTACCAAAAAAATCTGTTATTCTTTTCTTAGACATATCGTCTGCATTTAGTTTACACAGCGGCGTTCAACCGATGAAATAATTGAAACGAAAATATTCATTTAAGGAAGCAGAAGTTGTCCCCCCTTAATTTTTAAACGAAAACAAATTATTATAGAACTGCCGCAATTGATTATAAAGGGATTGACAATACAAACATTCGACCTACCTTTCACGTCTGGATCGTAGCCAAGCTAAGAATTGCCTAATTATTCTAGATTATATTCTACACTAAAATGGCGCCCAACTGTCAGACCTAGCACACTAGTTCCGGTCAGTACGGAACATTCCGTTAATTTCCGTCAACTCCCGTAACCACTACCATACGGTAGTAAATTATTATAATTAGCTTACAGTTACCTCCCTTCGGTTCCCGTTGTACATGTAAACAAAACAACCAAATGGAAGTTTTTTGATTTTATTTACTTTTTCTATATAGATGCGCGATTTTCACGCACATGATTTTGAACTGTGCGCGATCTGTGAAATACTAGCGTGAATCGCGCAATCGCGCGTCCTAGAATAGGCACTGAGATATTGCCCATACTCAAAATCTATGCGTAGTATTTAAACAGTTGGTCTAGACTAGACCTGGGATATAGCCACATGTTTTAATTGTCAACAAATTCTGAATGCTATATTCTGGATTTTACCCAATTGTTTAAACCTATAATCTAATTTAACCTCATTCCGTACTTTTAGTGTAGAACTATAATTGTATAAAACATATATATAATTAAACTTATGGGGGATTGCTAAGCAGCCATCTTGAATATTTTACATGGTCTCCACAAAAAATGTAACTGACAACAGGGATAACATTTGCGACACGAAATGACATTATCATGAAAGAATGCAGCTAAAACATATAAGTAACAATGTTTAACAATATGCATTACTACTTTACGATATGCCTTTATAAATTACCTCCTGGCGTTGTAGAAAAGATAGATCCACCAGGGGTCGTCGAGTAATCCGCTGGCAAATTCGAAATATCTGCAATCCTACGATTTGGTATTTCCCTTCCTGTCATTGTCTTTTGAGGTGAAGCTTTCTGAGACATTATGCAACAGAAGAAGGGGAGAAAGAAATCGAAAAAATGGTTCCTTTCTGTGTTTATTTACATCAAACGTCAGCTGTTTTCTTTCCTTATTTACCCCGAGTCACATGGCACATTCGCTTGTTGTCGTTATTGCTCGTGTGTTTCCGCTGTCCAATCTCCTCGCACAGTGATCTCCCCTTACAGCAGGATTAGCAATCGGAACTCCTCGGGCGACTTCAAGAATTCGAACTGTGTTATAACAAATAGAAAATGTATAAGATAGCTTAAAACACACAACGAGCATTGTTTTATGCAAAGATAACCTTATCTAATGATTCTGTATGAAACAAATGATAATTAAAACATATTTCTTTAAAAAATGAGTTTTCCATGTTCCTCAACCGAACAAAAAATGAGAAAAATGAACATGATTTCTCAGAATAATTAGAGATATTGAAAAAGTGTTTCATAGGATTTTCTAATTTTTTTGTATGTTGTGTAAAATTTAATGACAAATTCAAAAAGAAAAAGAAAAATATATGTTGGCGTGTTGGATTTTTTGAAAAATGGCAGTTTCCATGGTAACCGTATATCTCAAAATTGTCAAAATAGCCAAACTATGTTATAATAATGTATGAAATAGCTTATTACACTCACAATAGACATAATTTTATACAAAGCTTGCTTTATCTTAGGGTTCTGTATAAAACAAACGATAATTTGAACATATTTCTTTAAAAAATGAGTTTTTATACTTTTTAACTAAACAAAAAATGAGAAAAATAAACATGAATTCTGTAAAAAATTAAAGCTAAAAAGAAATTTCTTTCATAGAATTTTCTACATTATTTATATATCAAGTAACATTTGATGGTGGATTCAAAAAAAAAAAAGAAATAAAATATATAGGTTGACGTGTTAGTTTTTGTAAACGGGCAGTTTCCATGATTACCGCATATGCCAACTGTCAAAATTACCACGCTTTCTTAAGAAATATCAGTGTTATACTAAATGTATTGTCAAATATACAACAAAAACATGTTGTAATAAAAATTTATTTTTCTTTTGATGTTATATTAAGTAAATGATACTGAATATCTTTTAAAAACATATCTAGGGTCATATTATTTTTTTCACTCGACTAAAATACCCGAACAGTAAGCAAGTATTCAGAAATTTACAAAGAATATAATGAAATTCGGATCATTTCTTGGATATTAATTTTGTTTTTTTTATTCCACACTTTTAAAATATATCATTTTAAACTTCTTTGCCCAGTTGTCTGCCAGTAATCAAGTCTCGACGCACTTTCGTCACTATATACCACAAGTGGGTGGGGTAACGCGCGCAGAATTCTCATCAATGCTGTCGTACTAATGCTTGGAGAAATCCTTTATGTGATGTTGTCTAAACGACCTCTTATTCTTTTGAACCGATCTCCTTTTGAACATTTAGAAATATCTATTCTGTATTATTTACTCATTAATTATTTGCTTATAGCCGAAATTTAAACACTTATCCGAATACTATTCAACTTTACCTTCATTTAATGTGTCTACCATCAACCGAGGGATCAAGAGATTATATTAATCCACATGTGATCACTCTTTCTCCTATATCATTCTACATGCTATTACTTTTTGTTCTATATTCAGCCACGTGTTATCACTTTCTGTTCTATATTCAGCCACGTGTTATCACTATTCATTTACGTGTTATCACTTTTTTTCTTCATTCAGCCACGTGTTATCATTTTTTGTTCTATATTCAGCCACATGTTATCACTTTCTGTTCTATATTCAGTCACGTGTTATTACTTTTTGTTCTTCATTCAGTCACGTGTTATCACTTTTTATTCTTCATTCAGCAACGTGTTATCACTTTATGCTCTATATTCAACCAGCTATAATCACTTTTTGTTCTACATTCAGCCACGTGTTATCACTTTCTGTTCTACATTCAGCCACGTGTTGTCACTTTCTGTTTTATATTCAGCCACGTGTTATAACTTTTTGTTCTATATTCAGCCACATGTTATCACTTTTTGTTCTATATTCAGACACATGTTATCACTTTCTGTTCTATATTCAGTCATGTTTTATCAAATGGTTGCAGTTTGTCTGTTCACTAAATAAATGAATGTCGTATTTAAAATGTCGTCAGAATATGAACTATATTGTTAATATGTTGTTATGAGCTGTAAATTCCAGTAACTAGAATCTCAATACATTCAAATCTTGTTAACATAGGTCACTCAAAGGAAAGACCAAACATGACCTTCATAGACAAGTGGTCCTTATTTTGGAGGTTGCTATGTTCTATTTAATCATTGCAGGATAACTGGAAACTGTAACAAGTAACTAAAAATAAAACGTTGATGAGAAATAAAAATGCTGGCATTTCTGATGCATATATGATGGGCCTTTTAGCCTATTTTTATTTGTTTGGGTCGTCAGACCAAACAAATAATGGTAGCGAAATTTCAGAGTCTAATGTTGTTAATTGGAAATGCCGAAAGTAGTCCATTTTTTTTGAAGCGGTTACTTCCCTTTTGTATGTACACTAACGCCGAAAAATTCAGGGGAGATCACTGCGTAAAGATGGTCAAAGACAGGTGCATTAATTTTCAAGCAAAGTAATTCCCGTATGGTCGAAGATTTCTAAGGAAGTATATAGCCATGATATGCAAGGATAAAGTGTGGCTGTCGTATAAAAATGAACATAAATGATTTTTTGATGCAACTCTAGTTATGCAGAATTCCGTATGTATCAAACTCTGGTGCCTTGCAAAATGAATTATAATACATAAAAATAAACTTATACGGGAAAATGCATACACCTAACAGAAAATACCATATAACTTGGAGCCCTTTGATTCTTTATAAATATACATGCTTTTAGTAAGCTCCAGGATTATTTACATCTGTGTTAAACAACAGTTAAAGTCGTTACAAGCCCTAATTTAGAATAATATGGTTTTCTTCAGGCCGTTCACATATAAATTCACCATGGCTGAAGGGTTTTCGGGCTTGCTTAGGAAGCGAGAGGTCTGGAGTTCAAATCCCAGTAAAGATAACACATTTTTTCAAATTGTTTAAGTCAAATAAACATTGGATCGAATATCAGTATTGCAATTAGTCTTATAGCCAATTTACTACAATTAAAACGATGAGAAGCATTGGTGGCACTATACATATAATCTCACAACCTGCACCTTTCTTACATTCTGAGACCCAAACATATTCAGCGCCTTCTGTGCTTTGATTATGTACTTTATCTTATTATCTTGTAATATTGAATTAAGAACATGTGAGATGTTTGTCACATGAAAAAACTGAATGTGACACATTTTGTGAAAAAAGTAGCAAAATATAAACAAAGTTAGTATTTGAACTTTAATACAAAATACTAAATCATAATTACTTCACTGATTACTAGAGCACAAAGCAGGCGAAAGATGGCATAGCTTTCTGGTCAATGAGTAATGTGCACAAAAAATGTTTTTGAAAATTATATATATTAACTTTTCGAGGCTTTAATGGCATTTAAATTTAATCTAGTTTCGTCCATTCTATCACTTTTTAAAACTTCAATCGTTAGAAAATGTACTATTTACAGTAAAACTTAACTTTAATGTTGAAGGTTTCTTGAATAATTTCAATATTACTAATTACTTAATTTGTATATTTTTTATTTTCTAAACGATTTGTTGCAGCTCGTAATACAAGTATATACCGTGCCATACCGTAATATTATCATATTAGCACAACGTGGTTATTGGACTATTGTGATCCCCTCTGCCCGTCATTCGTCGGCGTGCGTCGTTCGTCGTCAACAATAACTTTATACAACATCTCCTCTTAAACCAATGAGGCAATTATTGGATATTTACCAAATAATTTAAGGCAATATAAATGTCATAAGATATTTGTTTGTTACAAAAATTATATATTTTATGTGCTTTGTACATTTGTAGTCTCTTGTAATTTAGCCATGTCACGACAAACCCAACATAATGGGTTTGCGACCAGCATGGATCCAGACCAGCCAGCGTATCCGCGCAGTCTGATCAGGATCCATGCTATTCGATATCAGTTTCTTTAGTTGTTATAGGGTCTGCAAGCGAACAGCATGGATCCTGGTCAGACTGCACGGATGCGCAGGCTGGTCTAGATCCATGCTGATCGCAAACGCACTATGTTGGTTTTGTCGTGACGCGGCTCAATTCTGTATAGAATGGCTATATATACATTTTTATGATATATTTTGTGTTGTATTATATTGTGCCATGTATATAGATGAGACCAAGTCATCTAAAAATCACAGAGCCGATATGAAAGCAATTCATATGGATACAAGCGATCACTTAAACGCAAGCAATGGTAGTTCGACAAATAACGAATAAAAAGCAGACATACAATAATTAAATGAGCCGCGTCACGACAAAACCAAAATAATGGGTTTGCGACCAGCATGGATCCAGACCAGCCTGTGCATCCACGCAGCCTGATCAGGATCCATGTTGTTCGCTATCAGTTTCTCTACTTGTAATAGGGGTTGTAAGCGAACAGCATGGGTCTTGATCAGACTGCGCGGATGCACAGGCTGGTCTTGATCCATGCTTGTCACAAACCCATTATGTTGGCTTTTTCATTACACGGTTCAAATGTGAATTGCGGTACCTTATATTTGTAGTATAACGAGATGATAACGAAGAAGGCTACATGTACACCATTCTTTCGCTTATATAATGAGCGTCTTTTCATGTTTTTTTTTTTTTACTTTACACTTAAAGATATGCGAAAATGGGATCGAATTTGCCAATTAAAATGATAAATTTACCTTTTTTTAAATATGACCAACACAATTCTAATACAAATTTTATGGACAATATTTTTGTTGAAGAACTCCTGTCATAAGACAGTTGTCTCAAATATGGTCAAAACATGCTATCAAGAAAGGTAATTTATTTAGAATCATTTCAGTCTTGAAATTGAGTTACTTCCCCTTAATCGTTATGGTACATGTAATATATTATACTCGTGCCTTTGTTCACTCGAGCTCTTGTCTTGACGACATCATTCTGTTTAAGCGTTCACAAATAAAATAAATATAAAAGCTAGATACAGGTAACAAAGCAAAGCCTTGCATCGAAAAACCCATTGCCATTTCTTTACTGTAGTGTTATGACCGGTGTTTTAACATAAAATACCACAAATTTGACTAATATGTCATTTTACCATAAAGCTTTGATTCATAAATCTGTAGCATATGTCGGCTGATGTGGTACGCTTTTGTGCTTCTAGATGGCGCTAGCGACAACACGACAAAGCGAAAAACGTCTCATTGTCGGACTTTCGTATTGTCGCCAAGTCTCTAGCGCTACACGCCAAACGGCGCGGCGAGTTGTCGTATGGCGTGTTGTCGCGATGTCGCCCTGTCGCTTGGCTTATAAGCCAATCCTTCAATTTAAACCGAGCGACAATGTGACATCGCGACAACATGCCGCACGACAACACGTCGTTTGGCGTGCCGTGTTAGAGACAGGACGACAGTGCGCCGTTCGGCGCTTTGTCGCGTTGTCGCTAGCGCCATCGCGACGCACAAAAGCGTACCATGGTCAATGTGTGTTTCTATACATGTAAGCATGGGACCACGTGTACAAATCACTATAATTATTGAAGGGTCACGTGGCTATGATTGATGTCAAATATCTATACTAAGGGCCTTAAAGTATCTGTGGAGCAGACTTCTAAATAAACCATTTTTTCTCACGTTTACTTTTCAGGGGCCATCAACCAAGCTGGATCCATTTACAACTTTCGTGGAGAGCTACCTAAGGATCATTCTTATATAAGAATAACAACTTACAGCAAATATCATTTTTACACCAAAGCTATTCTCTGAATAAATAAATAAATAAATAAATAAATAAATAAATTAATTAATTAATTAATTAATTAATTAATTAATTATACAGAATAATGTGGCTCAAATGTACACAATATCACACAATTAAACAGAAACTATGATCCCTGGCAGAATGAGTGTGCTCTGTTACATTGTAAGCAATCTCATTAAAATCAGATCATCGTTTTTGCTCCGTTACTCTTCGCTACGAGCGTAGGGTAGTGAAGCGACAGTTAGGATATGATTTTAATGAGATTGCATTGTAAGTGTCCCAGAATTACTTTTTTTTTGATGCGTTTATTTAAGGTCGCCGCCGGAAAGCCCATATGGGCGACCGTACACTCAATTCGGGCCATCCTAGAGCGTCCCGCCGAGATTTTTCGTCGATTTTTTTCCAGCTTTATTGGTGGAGGAAGACCCCAGGTGCCCCTCCGGGCATTATTTCAGGCACGAGCGGGCACCTGGGTAGAACCACCGACCTTCCGTAAGCCAGCTGGATGGCTTCATCACATGAAAGATTTCGACCCGAGTGAGGATCGAACCTACAGCGGTGAGGGACCTGTGATCTCAAGTCAGCGACTTTAACGACTCGGCCACGGAGGCCCCACCCAGAATTACTACAACTGCCCTAACCATTTGTATTAAGACATACCAGGCAATATATAGCACATTTCTAACATTTATGTCCCAGTCTGACGGGGACTCGAACCCGGGACCCTCGGAATACCGTATCGCTGCCCTACCGACTGAGCTATCCGGCCGCTTACACATCTTCTCCCCTATAAAGTGAACAGTTCTGAACCGTGATATTTAGCTTATAAAATGATGTTTTATACATATATATTTTTTAAATCTAGAATTTTACAGGGAAAGGTACGTCTGTCTCGCTGTATTTGCTTAACCCATGAAACATTTGATGAAGAAGACGCATTGTAAACTTGGTCTGTTGCATATAGTTCTCAAGTCCTCCTTTGTTTCCGGTGGCACAGAGGTGACATTTGTGCTTTTTTAATCTATCTCGTGCGCACGAGATACTATGCCGTGGCCACGAGTAACTGAGATAAATAAGTCGTGCGCACGAGATACTATGTTGTGGCCACGAGTTACTAAGTTTCGACCACGAGATATTTAAGTTGGGTGCACGAGATAATGAACCAAACAGATAGTATACATGAAGATTATATATGCTATACTTCTTGAGTAATATTGTGCAATATTTTGTAACGGTTATAAAAGCTGTTAATGGAATCAAACCTGCACAACATTTGAATGAAACATACTTTATTCATGATTATTTACTTTCTATTTTTCAAATTTAAAAAAATGAAATTATGTCCATCCAATGGTGTATAGTGACTCCGAGTATGACGAATGTCAAAAACAGTTTATATTTTGTGTCATAATTCTATTCAGATTTATTATTTTCTTGGCACTCACGTGGCACATGAAAAATTATGTAAACAGCAATGTTACTGTATCGTTTGATTTATTAAAAGTGTGGGACAGTCTTTTTTTACATTTTATTATCATGAACATTGACAAAGATCAACTTTTGGTCCATTATAACTGTTAATCTTTTGAAATATATATTCAAGTCAGGAAAAAGCTGAGACCGACGAACTGCACGAAATAATCGTGCACTCATGTTACGCTTTACAAAATAGCTTGACGGTGACACCGTTATCTTCCATTCCTAGAACCCGGTGATTACCTCATTCTGAAACCTATATTTTTAAAATTCCTGTTTTTCATTGGTTCACCGTTCCGCCTGGTTGTGCTCGTTTTAAGATTTGGAGGGTTTTGAAGTGCGTTGAAAAAGATTAATTTATGTCTTCCATTTTTTTCATCAAATTGTTAATGGATTAAATATTTGTAGTAAGGTATCTTTTTGATTAACTGTTGATATAAATTCTTTTATAGTTTATTCGTAATTATTTAATTAACATTTGGCGACTAAAGCCTATTACAAAATGGCGGTAAAATGACTTTAAAAAAATCCAAATAAAAATCTAAATATCAGTCTTTATCTTTAATATCTTGACAATGTATTTATATAAACTTTTTATTTTCAGTTTCTACTGACAGTCCCAGGATGTCACAAGTATCTGGAATTAGTGCCTTTTGTTGTTGTTGTTGTAGTGGACATTGCCGTGCAGAGGTAGGTTATTTTGACATGTAGAGTCAGTGTACCCGATTCCACACAGGACCCGGGCAGGGTTCGACACTAACTGTTTTTACAAGGGATCCCATAGGAATCCCTGAGATTTAATCCCGGATATTTTTATAATTTTTACCTAAAGCTAAAATATCAAGAAAAAAGTTTTGTTTGCATTACAAGTAGGGTACCTTTAAATGATTTCATTTTTAAAAGTAAAAGTTGCTCCAAATTCATGACAGGTTGTGTAATTCTCATTTTTTACACTAAAATGTCCGATTCACTTTTCCTCCCTGTGTCTATTGATTTTTTTGAGTTATGACATCTGTCAAATCAAAGGCACTCACCGCATACAGTAGTCATATGTAGTTCAGCAAAGAACTGTCACATGAAATATACGTCATTTGGTGTATGTTTCACCTAAGGATTTTTTTGGTCGGTAAATTAAGCGTGACCTTGATTGACCTTAGAACACTTCAAACTTAAGTTACACAATATATTTTAGCATTTACAAGGGGCAGGACGTGAAGTGGTTGCACACTTGGTTCAAGCGAGCGAATTAGTTGCAAACTTGACAAAATGGCGAACACGGCGTAATTTTTTGAAACAGGTGAACGAATTATTGCCAGGCAAGTGGGTTTCTTTGTTATTTTGAAGTTTATTAGTATGTCTATTCCATAATGCAATATATTTGCCACACTCGGTTAAAGGTTTCACCATCATAGATTCTGTTTTGACGAAGTTATTGAAGATATAAACTGATCATGTAGATATTTTGAAATTTGACATGTGACTGTTCTGGTCGGGTTTACTCCTAATTTATTCGACTTTGTAAGTTTTGAACAGCATTTAACAATAACAAAATATGTTTCTGTCAATGCTGTACAAAAGGTTTAGTTCGCAAGTCCGAAGATAACGTTCAATACACAAAAATATATTGTTCAAGCACACTTTGGTTGCAGACTTATACTTCAAGCATTTGTGGTTGCAAACTTTTGTGTAAATAATGTGGCATGAATACTTTTAGCGAGGAATAACAAATCAATTTTTTTAAATAATTAGCAATATTAAGGCACTTATACCCGTTCATCTAATAAGAAATATATATATATACAAATTGTACATGCGTGCAGATATATCTTTACACATGGTCTTTCAAATAGATATATAACACAATATTCTAAATTGAAGTTCACTTGTGTTTATCTTCATCATTTTTTCTCCTTGATGTACTTCTTTTTTTACAAAGTCTTAGGACTTTCTATAATATCTTGGCATGACTTTCATTATTGTTCGTTTTTGAGATTTGAAATAAATTTAATTATATAGTAGATAAAAACTATATTAACATTGACACAAAGGCATTATTCACATGTTTCTTTAAATTGTTCCTTATTTTTGACCAATCGAAACATCTTCGAAATTCCTTAACTCGAACAATGACTTTAAGTAGTTTTGTCACGTATCAGTCAACGTGTATCATTTATATTATGATCTAATAATCAAAAATATCTTTAGAATACCAATTGACATATGATATTCATGTAGATCAAATCCGAAATATTGTAAACAAACATGTCCTTTTAACTTTTGGTTTGTAAAAATATTTAAAGTACATTTACATATTTTATGTCTAAAGCAACTGCTGATCTTTACATACGAACAAACAAATTACAACATTTTTTGTGGTTTTGATAAACTTTGGAAATTTTGCCGAGTAACATCGTATGTGTGCACATGTCCTTATGTTTATGATGAAAGTAATTCACTTATATACAACAGTACTCTCACATACGCTTGTTTTGTATGTAGTTCTCATTTGCATTTTACATATGATGACATATTTTAGAATTGAAGTATCAATGAATATTTTTTCTATATGCTATTATTTTGTTTGTAGGGCTTTTACTGATGATTATAGTATTGAACTGAGAACCATGTAATTTGAAACTTAAAGTGCATAATTGTTGTAAAAGAAGAGAAAGTTTAAATAACATTTATAACAAAAACAAGTAACGGAACATAAATGTCAATAATCGCCATTGAAAATAAATATAACCTTCTACACTCCTTTTGCAAATTTTTTACTATGGATTTCAATAGAATAAGAATAAGTTTGCAACCAAAAATGCTTGAAAGTATAAGTCTGCAACCAAAATGTGCTTGAACAAGATATGTTTTGTGTATTGAACGTTATCTTCGGACTTGCGAACTAAACCATTTGTACAGCATTGACAGAAACATATTTTGTTATTGTTAAATGCTGATAAAACTTTCAAATTCGAATAAATTAGGAGAAAACCCGACCAGAACAGTCACATGTCAAATTTCAAAATATCTACATGATCAGTTTATATCTTCAATAACTTCGTCAAAACAGAATCTATGATGGTGAAACCTTTAACCGAGTGTGGCATATATATTGCAGTATGGAATAGACATACTAATGAACTTCAAAATAACAAAGAAACCCACTTGCCTGGCAAAAATTCGTTCACCCCTTTCAAAAAATTACGCCGAGTTCTCCATTTTTTCAAGTTTGCAACCAATTCGCTCGCTTGAACCAAGTGTGCAACCACTTCACGTCCTGCCCCTTGATTTAAGGCTGTAGAGTTTCAAAAAGGATTTTTAAACTGAAAAGTATGGATTATTTTTATTATGTTTATTAATTATACTTTTGCTGTACTGCAGTGATAAAAATAAATAGAGTCACAGTACCTGTGCTCGACCAGCCCAGTGCTCGACCAATACTTCTATATGTGTACGATTTATGCATTAAAGTGGAAAAACTCTGGGAGTTTTTGTGTGCTATTTGTACCTGACCTGTAACCTCTACACCATGTACAAGTACTCCAAGTTTGGTAGAAGATTGGCTTTTTTGCAGACAATATTAAACAGTACAAAAATACAATTCTATAATAAAAGTAGTAGTAAACACTATTTAAACACTGAAATAATGATAATTTAGGGCAAATGTGGACAATACTTTGATACATTGCCTTTACTCTTATGACTCTAATTGATTTCCATAGGAAAGGTGCCCAAAAATTATCAAAACCCTGCTTTCCATTATAGGCAGGGGGCTATGAACTTGTAAACAAATATGGCAGCTGTACGGAAACAAATCGGGAACACACCACTAAAAGCGTTGACTATTTGTATATTACACCAATTATCACACTTAACTATGTTTGCAGAGTGATTTTAGTAAAATAAATATGAGAATATGTAATCTCAAACACCCCAGTATATGTAAATTCTAAAACTCTTATAAACACTTTATTTGTCAATGTATAGCATTTCCTTCATATCATATTTGCTCTCGTATTTACATCTAAAGACACTATAACATAAATGTTTCAAAACATTTTTGAAATAGAATTGTTGAACATAAAAACTCATATCTGTTTTTAAAAATTAAAAATTCTGATAGAGATAAAACCACCTGGTCGAGCACTGGTTTGGTTGCCTGAAATAAATAGTGGTTTTATACCCTGTATACAACTCCGTGGTAAATTGTATCCTGATCTGTGTAATTAAAATGCTTTAGCTTATTGCGAGTTTGAAAGGACCAGCTTTATAACAAAAACAAATTTCCCAGTAAACTTTTTGTTCTGTAAAAGTTTTTATGTGATTTTGTGAAAAACTGGTTGAGCACTGGTACGGTGACTCTATAGTGGAACCCCATTGTATCGTGCTATTCATTGTATCAATCTATTTACAAATCTTTCGATTTTTTGCTAAATGAACTAGCTACTGATTGCTAACATTTACAAAAGTGTCTGTAAATAACCATTTATTTCAAAGCTAAAACTATATATCAGTGGTGTTTGCCATGTAATATTTTTGACAAAAGAATCAAAATAAATGATACAAAATAAAGATTCAGGGAAATTTAATGTTTTTTAACTGCAGTTGTGAATTATAGGTTAATAGATCGATACACCGGGGTTCCAGGCTACATCAGTAATCTTTTTTTTTTCACAATTTTTTATGAAAATTTACAATGATTGCAAATGCCAAATTTTGGCACAAAAAAGCCCCCAAAAACAACAAACACTTGTTAACTTTGTAGCTAAAAAACAAACACTTGTTAACTTTGGAGCTACCGCCTGCAACGCCGATCAGCACATATATATTTGAAGTACACACGGCTTGTGTTATAATTATATGATAATTACATTTCTTTTTTTGAATTTTACAAATTAATATTATGAAGTCAATGCATGATATAAAATTATTCAAGAATGTTTCTTTAGCCAAAATATTTTTCATTATATATTGCAAATGAGTTGATAAGCAGTGACACTGCACAAAGAAAATCTGGCGTATATGATTCAAGAGCGTAGATTTTACCGGCGGGATTTTTCTTTTCTGTCATGAACCTTGCAGTTGTGTAACACTTTTCTTAAATATTTGTGATTCAATGATATTAATTCAGACAATTCAAAAGTTTACACAACAATTTTTCAGGGATCCCAACGGAATCCCCAACTAGGAATCACAGAGATTCCTCCCGACTTTTTGAGATCCTCAGAATCCTGGGATCCTGTTAGTGTCAAACCCTGCGGTCCCGCACACTTTCCCATTTTTCATTTTTTCTTGAAAATTCAAATGAATTTTATTCAGTTTTCATTTGTGTTTCACTGAACTGGCATGTTTTCAACAGGATATGACATCATTTGAGATCTTGCACCCCAGCCTCTCCTGGAGAGTGCAGACGAAAATGTAAATAAATGTATGTAGCTGAGTAGGTCACACATAAAAACAACTTATTCAGCAAGTAAACCATGCTAATTTCTATTTTTAGTGTTAAGATTATTATTATAGAATAGATATGTGGCAAATTTGCTGTTAGTTTAGTGCATATGCACATGAATTAACTTCTCCCTACCAAATGTCAAATCAGTTCACCTTGATTCTTTTGTTTAAAATAAAACCAAATTCTTAATCGTACAAATCATATCTAGATAGATTAAAAAACTTTCAATAATAATTTTTTATGTCTGTGTTTACTAAAAAAGTATGTTTCCATTCCTGTACATGTTTCCTGTGTGCTACTATGCTTGAAAATAAATGTTTGTATACTGTAAATAAATTTATTTGAAGTCCTGAAAATTTGCAAAAAAACATATCTTATCTGGACTTAGAGATATTAATGATTTATAAAACATGTTAGGATGTATAATAACTTTCCAGTATAAAAATGGCCTTGTGTGCGGAACCGAGTCCACTACTGTATTTATTTTATTTGCCCCTTGCCTGTTGCTTAAAATCAAGTGCGCCTAGAAGTATGACCTACTTAAGATAGAAACATTTTGGTAATAAGTTTTTATGAGCAAAGGATGTTATTTTTTAAATTAATTTCAATTTAAAGAAAATTTTTTAACTATAAAATAATTTTCTTATTTTTCATTAAAAAAGTGTATGACACCGGGTTCACTGACTCAGACAATTTCAAAATCCCACACATCAAAACACCACACCTAAAAGTTTAGAGTGGACAAAACCCACACCTCAAAATATTTATGATAGAGTGGACAAAACCCCACACTTCTAAACACCACACTTCAAAATTTAAAAATGGACAAAACACCACATCTTGCCCTTTAAAGCTACATTAAATAAATATGTAAAATTATTTTGCTGTCAGGCTATAACCAAGCATTCTACAGTTTCATTAACCTTTTGAACTATATAATGTTGTAAATCTAATCAAATATTATTCATAAACTAGGCTAGGGTTTCAGAAAAAAAGTAATCATCTCATAAGAAAGATTAAATTTGAAAATTACCGTTATATTAGGACTGCTACTTACAGTCATGTTTGTTGATTTTATATTGATGTACAGATGATCCGAAGGCGGAGTTTCTCATGCAAATGAAATTGTACTTCCAATTTTGCCACAATTAGGTTGCACCTTTTTATGCTTATAAAACTCATTTTGGTTGTCTGGACACCGAAGTAAGATCTGGAGTCGATATAAAACCCAATTTGTTTTAATTAAATGTTGCTATTTCTGTTTTTGTAAAATTTACTTTGGCCCTTTAATAATAATTATTTTTTTAGTTTGTCCGGACTCCTCCTATATTACTAATGACTTATCAGGATTGATTGGCAAGTTCTTGCACATATTACACAGTCTTTCTATTTGAATGATTTTGGGCTGATATAAAACATGTTTTTTACCCTGTAAATGATTTTTGTGTCTCCTGCTACATACATGTGAACTTTTTCTGGTGCCAAGTAGGGAGATTTGACCCTAAAAGTAGGTAGATTGAGTCTGTTGGGAGGGAGATTTTTTTTGAAACCGGACTTTTTGCGTACAGGAAGGTCTTAACACACAATAATTAAAAGCATTAACTACAAGTTCTTTAAAAACATTTTATTTTGCATGATAACTAATTAACAACCCAATTTTATCATTAAAAAACTTTCTTTATAAAACATACATGTTTTTTTTCCACTGCACTTGTGTTTTGATGTTTATGTAATTTACTCAACTTTCACTTACACACTTTACACAATTAGAACTGTCTTTATATGTCATACATGTTTTTTGACTTCACTGTACACAAGTGTTGGCTAAATGGCATACACAGCCCATATCAGACACATCAGGTTGCTTCTCACGAATACAATGGAATACGAGATAGGACAGAGTTGTGACGGCCAACCATGACACTAGCGTTGTCAGACCCATACCCAATGCATTGCTTCCATGGTATATTCTGATCCCTGAAACAGAAAAAAATATCAATTATCATACCTAATATATTATTCATCATTTCATAATTTAAAACAGTTTAAATTGATCCTTCCAATTAGATGTAAATCATAGCCTTACAGAATATTACATTTGGTAGACACCTGTCGTGGATGCGTGTTAATCCCCATGACAATTAACAATTTCTATTCAAAATAACATAATTGGCATTAATTGACAGTGTATAATATTTGTTTAACAATAAACGGTACTTACCAGATTTTAGTCTCCCTCGCATGTGCCTAATTACTGTTATCAGCAATTATAAACCCGAAGTCAAGCTGTGAAAAACTGACAATATACAAACAAATTTGCCGATACCAAGGTCAAGGTAATTAGACTGTGTTACATTTTTAGTGAAAAAACATTCAAATTTACTGGGAGGGGAATCGTCCGGGAGGGGGATTGTCCGGATTCCGGGTAAAACGAATCGATATCGGTAAACCAGTCAATAAATGTTTACACTGATCATGATTACCGAAACGCTTGTGTTGTAAAATTTTTATTGCTTTTGAAATGAAATATCGGTAGTTTGTAAACCCCGAGCGGTAGGGGGGTCTTAGTTGGCCAAAATCGGTAGTCTACCGCCCAAATCGGTAGGGTTCACATGTATGCTGCTACACAGTTGCTGCTACATGCAATTGGCTATCATGAGGCAACACATGTGATCACTGATCCCCCTTCAAGTTCATTATATATTTGGATAGCAGGGACTCAAACTTGCAACCCCTTTATTTGTAGTTAGTGAATTACTGTTTCCATTCAATCAAACATTTCTTTAAATCTTATGGCAGCTGCTAAATTTCTGAAATATTTGGGGATATCAAGATGAAAGTAAAAGTTTGATAAAGCAATTAAAATATATTTTCTGGTCAGACCTGTGCAGACTGTCTTTGCTCTATTGTCATGTTTTTGCAATAATCCCTTAATCCAATTTTACCTGTAAATAAATGACTGGTAAAGGTGGTCAATTGATTTATAATTGATAAGGGATCACATCTAAAGTATTGCCTCTAAGCACAATAGACTTCTCCTAATGTGACAAAATGCAGGGTCACATGATCTTATTTTTTTCACACACTCACAAGATAACAGTTAATGCCCGGTACATTTAATATTAAGTACAACTGACCTAAAACATTTTGAATTTAGTTCTTTACAAATGCTTTACATGTAAGTAGCCTATTTTGTTCATGGAGAAACATTATAAGAATGTTCATCAAAACAACTTTATTGTATCCTGTATTGTTTAATTTCTAAGTTGTTTATTTGTAAATTTGTAAACATATTCAGATATCTGCAACATTTATAGCAAAGTTTCTGCTATTTTCAGACGGATGGTGGCTACAGAAGACAGTTATTAGAGAGAGACCAATGATATAAAAGAGGACAACTCTGGGCAACAACCAAACTCTTCGTTTCCAAAAGGGTATTGCCCCACAGAATCTGTGGATACCAGAAAATTTGATCAAAGTAGGTCACACTGTTAACAGTATTAAGTTTTGTTTGGCAATATTGACCCTACCGTCATACCGTTTTGGTAACCTGCGCCACGGAAATCGATGGAATATAACGAAGACGACCATTGCCACTATTCATTTCAATAAATGTGCCTCTTTAGCAATTATTTTGTTACCTTTATCATGAATTTAATATTAAGTGCTTTCATTGCAACATTAACCACTTCTGTATTTTATGATAGCAATCAGTAACTTGTTTTGACTTGTAAACATTAATTCTTTGATTCAGATTTGATGTTGCCAACCATTTTTATTTTATTAGCTATAAAGATTTTTTACAAGCCGTATGCCACTATAAAAAATGTTTGTATATGTTAACGGTTCAGATTAAATTGAAAAAATGACAATTTATAAATTACCATATAACATGTTAAAGAGTCTTCATAACGTTATATTTAAATTTGTAATACTGCAAACTTTCTTTATTGGAGAAAAAATGAAATTAATTAAATTAATAAATCAACTGCAGCCATGTATATAGATTATTTATTACATGCTTTTCGGTGGTTTATAGAAATATATCGGTGAAATATAAAACTGATAATTACACTTTTTCAAGCAGTGAAATTATCAATTGATAATTTCACTGTTTTGAATTTAAGCCCCTTACGTTATTTGGTGAAAAACCAGCGTTTACAGTACTTGATACCAGCTTAATGACATGATGTCGTAAATGACGTCATGTTGTATTATTATTTGGCGCACTTATTTTAATCTCTTTTTATATGACTTATGTCAGTATTCATAGCCACAATGTAAACTGCTTTCTGAATGCACATAAAAATTATCATTAGTTGTACATTATCATAATCTGTTTCCATTTATTATGCTTCTCGAAAAATTTCGGGGGAACATATAGTTGTCGGGTTGTCCGTATGTACGTCCCGAATTCGGTTTCCGATCAATAACTAAAGAACGCTTAGGCTTAGGAACTTCAAACTTAGTATGGTGATTGGTCATGACCAGCAGATGACCCCTATTGATTTTGGGGTCAAGGGGTCAAAGGTCAAGGTCACATTGACCTTATAGGTAAAAACAGTTTCCGGTCAATAACTAAAGAAAGCTTAGGCCTAGGAACTTCAAACTTAGTATGGTGATTGGTCATTTGAGCATATAGTCGTCGGGTTGTCCCTCCGTCAGTCCTTCCGTCCGTCAGTCGATCCAAAAGTTTGTCCCGAATTTGTGTCCGGCCCATAACTTTGTTATTTGAAGTCGTATTTTAATACTATTTCACAGAAATGATCACCATATTGAGATAATGTGTCATGCACAACATTTGGGTGAACTTTGTCTGTGACATAATTCTTACACTACAAGAGGTTTACCTTCCTGTGTCCAAAACATATTTGGGGAGCATCAACCGGTTCAACTGGCTCTTGTTTGATCTGTTTTTGCAGAATTTAGACATTCAGAGCAAACTTGTGATTCTGTAGTATAATTTAGCTTTGTAATTTATATTAATTTCAGACACAGTGTTAGTTAGACAGCAAGATTGAACTATTCCAGTACAGCACTTCAGCAAAAAAGGTTTGTGGTTTTCATTTCCTACTTAAAGGCCCATTATGCCTCAGAAATGCTTTCAAATCTTATATCTCAAAAACTGTTAATATTTCAGTTACAAAAGCATTCTCATAGCAAATATACGTGAATTATCTTTCACATTTTTAGTTCTGTTTGGAGTTGGTATAATTATAGTGAATAAGTATTTTGTATTGAAGTCAAAATACTATTTTGTTGACATTTTTCTACCTTTACTACACATAACTGTATGTTATGAGTGCCACGTTTTTTAGTTGTAAAACATCTAACATGCACTTAATCTATTTCTAAACACATATTTGACATTAAATTTAAAAAATTATCTGAGGGGATTTTAAGTGGCCTTTTTAAAACCCAAAAAATAAAAAATTTTTTTTTTTTTTGGGAAATTTATGGGGGTTTTTAAAAAAAGTTTAGTGGACCCCCGGGGGTGTCCCGCTTTTGGGTAAAAAATTGGGGGGTATGGGTGTCTTATGGGGCAAATTTTTTTCCCCTTTTTATTATTTTCTCGGGAAAAATTTTATCTTTTTTTTTTTCTAGTAGGGGTAATTTATTAGAAGATGTTTTTGTCTCAGAAGGATAATTTATAAGGAAATAAAAGGATGGGTATCAATGTTTGTACAATTTTTCTATTTTAATGTTAAGTACTCGACTTAAAAAAAAATTATCAGTTTTTTTTTCCTTTTGTGAAGTAATGAATTAAATTATAAGCTTGGAATTTCAAGATTCAGGGTGAACTGTAAGTTTTGCGGTTTTTTTTTTTTCAATATTATTTAGACATTTGAACAGCTGTAGCAGATTTATTTGTTTATATAATTTTCCTTGTTACACAAGTAGCTTAATACATCACTTATACAACTTCTGATGACTTCTTTTTAAAAGTGATAGAAGGTCCATGTCCATGTCTATCAATGAATTCTTCATGTAAATAAAACTTCAATAGCCAACAATATAAAATATTGTCAGAAGCTACTAATGACAGGCTGGCCTGGCTCTATACTATAGCATAGACAAGCCTGTATTGTCATTCCAAACTAGAAAAACTGAAATATTTTCATTTTGATATTTTGAGACCAAACTAAAAAAAATTTATGCTCCCCAAAGGGAGAGCATATAGTCGCCACCTTGTCCTTTTGTCTGTCCGTTGTCTTGTTCGGAGCATAACTTGAAAACCTTTGGAGATAATTTGTTTAAACTTCACAGTGGTAGAGGGCATTGAGATGGAGTGCAGTGTCAAAAAACATAACTTTATTTTGCACCGTTTTTGAATTATCTCCCCTTTTAGAAAAATCTTGCCCATGACATAACTCTAAAACTGTAAGAGATATCAACATAAAACTTTGTAGGTAGATATTTCTGAAAGGGTAGATGTGCCTTGCACAAGACCCATAACTCTATTTTGCCTAATTTTGGAGTTATTGCCCTTTGTTCATTTTAACACTGAACTTTGTCCGGAACATAACTCTTTGATTATTTAAGATATCAACATGAAACTTTGTAGGTAGATACACATGATTGGGTAGAAGTGCATTGCAAAAGAACCATAACTCTGTTTAGCTCCATTTTTGAATCGCCCCTTTTAGAAAAATCTTGTCCGGGACATAACTCTAAAACTATAAGAGATATCAACATGAAACTTTGTATGAATATAGATCTTAATGGGTAGATGTGCAGTGCACAACAAATGAACTTATAATATGGCTCATTTTGGAGTTATTGCTCTTTCTTCATTTTAATGCCCCCACAATGTGGGAGCATATAGCGTTGCACTTGTCCGTACGTCCCGAAATCTTGTGAACCCAACTCCTCTTAAACTGGATGGCAGATTTTGCTTAAACTTACAGGGATGAACAACCTTAATGTGTAGATGGTAGTAAAGGAAGGAATTTTTGCTGCGACCAAATTTAACAGAATTATGGCCCTTTGTTGATTTTTTCACTAGATACTATGTAGAAATTTTGTGAACGCAACTCCTCTTAAACCGGATGGCAGATTTTGCTTAAACTTACAGGGATGAACAACCTTAATGTGTAGATGGTAGTAAAGGAAGGAATTTTTGCTGCGACCAAATTTAACAGAATTATGGCCCTTTGTTGATTTTTTCACTATATACTTTGTAGAAATTTTGTGAAGGCAACTCCTCTTAAACCGGATGGCAGATTTTGCTTAAACTTACAGGGATGAACAACCTTCAGGTGTAGATGGTAGTAAAGAAAGGAATTTTTGCTGCGACCAAAATTAACAGAATTATGGCCATTTGTTGATTTTTTCACTATATACTATGTAGAAATTTTGTGAATGCAACTCCCTTAAACAGGATGGCAGATTTTGCTTTAACTTCCAGGGATGAACAACCTTAATGTGTAGATGATAGTGAAGGAAGGAATTTTTGCTGTGACCAAATTTAACAGAATTATGGCCCTTTGTTGAATTTTAGTTTTCAACTTGTGGCACATGTAGTCCAAAAAATATTTGACCTAGAGTCATAAGATTGACAGAACAGTGGCTGTGGGGGCATCCGTGTCCTATGGACACATTTCTAGTTACATTTTAAACTTTGTCCCGGACATAACTTGGAAAGCATAAGAGATATCAACAAGAATCCTTGTAGGTAGATAGATTTTATTTATCAGAAGTCCAGAGTAACTCTGCCTTGCCTAATTCTTGAACTATCTCATTTTGAACTTTGTACAGGGACACAACTCTAAAACTACAAGAGGTGTACTTTCCTGTGTCAAAAATCTAAACGGGGAGCATTACCCGGTTCAAACTGGGAGCTCTTGTTTCATCAATTTTATTGTTTACAAGAGTGTTTATGCACCTTTTATCCTGCATTAACATCTGCAGAAGCACAAGGAAGCATTTAAAGCCCAAGCAGGTTAGGATTGAAAAAGTCTGAGGGCTCCTGCAAATTTTAATGTCCTAAAAAGGTGCATTATCACTATTCTTGCATAAAAGGATGCTATTGATTGGAATATATTTTATATTATTTCGTCATTTGTTTTGTATTTGCTTCAAATGGGTGAATCTGAAAAAGATTTACAGTTTTGTAAAATTGTTTAAGACATTTTATGGAAGTTTTCATTAAGACATAGTTAGTCAACTGCAGCATTGAATTTCTTTAAATTTGGCATGTTGATAGAATATGATGACAGAAACATTTTGAGTGAACAAAAATTATGTGTTACCAATCTCACTTTTGAGTAATAAGCTTACAATTATGTATAAGTTACCTGCCATTGAAATGAGTAAATAATTCTAATTCCAAGCAGATAACTTACACATAATTTTGAATATTAAATTAATTTTATCTCCCTGACAAACAAAAATTTAGGGGGTATACTGGAGTCAGCTGGTGGTTTGTCGGTCTGTTGCAGATTTCTTGTTTAGGACATTACTCAAAATGTACAAGAGATAACAACTTCAAATTTTATAAGAAGATTGATCTCATTGAGTTAAAGTGCAGTGCAAAAGAAACATTATAAACTCAGCCATGTCTAAGTTTGGAGAGTAATTGCTCTTTGTTTATTTTAAACTTTGAACTTTGTTCGTGACATAACTCTTAAATGGCAAGGGGTATTAACAAGAAACTTTGTAGGAAGATTGATCTCATTGAGTTAAAGTGCAGTGCAAAAGAACCATTTTAAAGTCAGCCATATCTAAGTTTGGAGTAATTGCTCTTTAATTATTTTAAACTAGAACTTTGTCCGGGACATAACAAGAAACTTTGTAGGAAGATAGATCTCATTTAGTAAAAGTGCAGTGCAAAAGAATCATAATGCTAGCTTCCCTAATTTTGGAGTTATTTCATTTTGTGCCACCACTTTAGTGGCGGGCATTTAGATTTACCCTTGTCCATCCATTCTCTTTTGTGTCCCACATAATCCAAAAGTATTTGACCTAGAGTCATGAAACTTTACAAGAATGTTGATCAGCATGTGTAGTTATGCACCTGGGTATTTTCGTCTGGATATTTTTAGTATTTTTGTCTGGATATTTTTAGTATTTTTAGAGTTATTGCCCTTGACTTAGTAAAATTTTGCAATTTTCAACTTGTGTCGCATGTAACTCAAAAAGGATTTGACATAGTCATGAAACTTTACAGGAATATTGATCAGCATGTGTACTTGTGCACCTGGGTATTTTGTCTGGATTTATTTAGTATTTTTAGAGCTATTGCCCTTGACTTAGAAAAATATTGCAATTTTCAACTTGTGTCGCATGTAACTCAAAAAGTATTTGACCTAGAGTCATGAAACTTTACAGGAATGATGATCCGTATATTTAGTTTTGCACCTGGGGTTTTGCTTGTGGATTTATAAGTATTTGTATAGTTATTTCCCTTGACTTAGTAAAAACTGTTTCATTATGTTGTTATTTGTTTCTTGAGTGCTTGAGTTAGAATGAACCAACTTTACAGGAATAATGATCAACATCACTAATTTACAGGGATAATGATTCACATCACTGTAAAACTATGCATGTGGATTTTTTTCAGTTTTGTTAGAGTTATTGCCCTTGACTTACAGTAGTATAAATTTGCAATTTTCAACTTCTTCATGCATAGCTCAAAAAGTATTTCACTTGTAGGCCTGAAAGTTTACAAGAATGTTGGTCAGCATGTGTACTTATGCACCTTGGGGTTTGCTTGTGGAATTATTCAGTATTTGTAAAGTTCTTGCCCTTTACTTAGTAAAAGATTTTAAGTTTTCAAAAAATATTTGACCTAGAGTCATAAGATTGACAGAACAGTGGCACGGTTGGAACATCCAAGTCCTAAGGACACATTTCTAGTTACATTTTGAACTATCTCTGGGACATAACTTGAGAACCATAAAAGGTATAAACTAAAAACTTCATGGGTATATAGACCTCACTGAAGTTACGTGCAGTGCAAAAAAACCCATAACTCTGCCTTCTCTAATTTTTGAGTTATTGCACATTTGTTCATTTTTACACTGAACTTTGTCTGGGCTTTTTACACTTTGAACTTGGACATAACTTGAGAAAAAGGTATCATCTTGAAACTTTGTAGGTAGATAGATATTACTGAGTAGAAGTGCAGTGCAAAAGAACCATAACTCTGAAGTGCCTTATTTTAGAGAAATTGCCCTTTGTTTATTTTACTCTTTGAATATTGTTCAGGACATAACTCTTAAACTATAAAAGGTATCAACTAGAAACTTTGTAGGTAGATAGATCTCATTGAGTTAAAGTGCAGTGCAAAATAACCGTAACTTTGCCTTGTGTTTTTGCTCTTTGTTTATTTTAAACTTTGAACTTTATCCTAGACATTTATCTAAAGTGACAAGGGGTATTAATAAGAAACTTTGTAGAAAGAAAGATCTTACTGACTAAAAGTGCAGTGTAAAAGAACAGTTTCCCTCCTAACCCTAATTTTTATGCTCCCCGAAAAATTTGGGGGGAGCATATAGTTTGCGCCTTGTCTGTCTGTCCGTCTTTCCGTCCGTTATCTTGTCTGGAGTATAACTTGAAAACCCTATGAGATAATTTGTTTAAACTTCATACAGTGGTAGAGGGCATTGAGGGGGAGTGCAGTGTCAAAGAACCATAACTCTATTTTGCCCGTTTTTTTAAAATTATCTCCCCTGATAGAAAAATCTTGTCCGGGACATAACTCTAAAACTATAAGAGATATCAACATGAAACTTTGTAGGTGAATAGATCTCAATGAGTAGATATGCAGTGCATAAAAACAATAACTCTTTTTGTCCCAATTTTGGAGTTATTGCCCTTTATTAAATTTAACACTTTGAACTTTGTCCGGAACATAACTCTAAAACTATAAGAGATATCTAGATGAAACATTGTAGGTCTCATTGAGTAGAAGTGCAGTGCAAAAGAACCATAACTCTGTTAAGCCTCATTTTTGAATTATTTCCCCTAATAGAAAAATCTTGTCCAGGACATAACTCTAAAACTATAAGAGATATCAACATGAAACTTTGTAGGTGAATAGATCTCAATGGGTAGATGTGCAGTGCATAAGAACAATAACTTTTTTTGTCCTAATTTTGGAGTTATTGCCCTTTGTTAATTTTAACACTTTGAACTTTGTCCGGAACATAACTCTTAAACTATAAGAGATATCAAAATGTACATTGTAGAATTCCCGATTTCAGCTTCATGGATTCTCGATTTCAACTTTATAAATTCACTATTTAAACTTCATGAATTCACGATTTCAACTTCATTAAGTTGAAATCGTGAATTTGTGAAGTTGGAATCGTGAATTCACGAAGTTGAATTTGTGAAGTTGTAATCGTGAATTTATGAATGTTGAAATCATAAAAATTCATGAAGTTGAAATTGTGAATTCGTGAAGTGGAAATCATGAATTTTTGAAGTTGAAGTCGTGAATACATGAATCTGCATGGTGAATACTGGATTCCGTATTTTGAAAACGGGAATGTACGAAGTTTAAATTGTGAATTCATGAAGATGAAATCGGGAATTCATGAAGTTGAAATAGCTCTACCAGTCTTTCATAGTAGATAGATCTCAATGAGTAAAAGTGCAGGAATCTCAGGGAAAAGAAGGTATTGCCCTTAAAAGAAGTCATGAAAACTTCAAATCCAAGTTTTAAGTTATCTTATTGATGTAAGACAAATTATTCAAAAACATCTGAAAAAAATCTATAAACTACTGCATTCTCCCTGTGTGCAAAATTATAAATTAAAAATCATGTTTTCTGACAAGCGTGAGTTTGGGGTATTCGGCGCTTGTGATAATTTCTAGTTTCTTCTTGAATATGTTTTTCTTTTAATTGTTGATGACAATTCATGATAACATTCCATATATTATTTCAATAACTCAAAAACAAAAATGATGATCACATTTATTTTTTTAATGTTACAATATGCCAAGTTTAAAATATTCTATTGAATAGCTTCAATTTGTCTATTTATGTCTTTTTAGAAACTCCATTGAGGTTTTATTACAAAAATGGATACAATGTTTTGAGATTTAATGTTCCATTTGATGTCATTTCAGATCATTACTCTGTTTTTCCAGAAAACTATTCTAATTATAAAAATTGACTTAAAAATAAATTGTTCCAGTGCTTTTTGTGTCGCCTCTACGGAGTAGTGGGATCACTTCTCCGTCGTCTGTCTGTCCGTCTGTCCGTCCTTTCGTCACAAAACTTGTCCGGACTACTCCTCATAAACTACTGGTGCAATTTCATCCAAACTTTACAGGAATGATCAGTACCAAGTCTAGTTGTGCATATTGTCAGCATTTTCCAGTTCAATGATTTTTGATAGAGTTATTGCCCTTAAATAATTTTTAATTTTAAAATTTGTCGGGACAACTTCTCTTATACCACTAATGCAATTTCAATGAAACTTTACAGGTTTGATCTGTAGCTCAAGTTCTTGCGCGTATTGCATGGGTTTTCCGGTTGAATGATTTTTGGAGGAGTTATGGCCCTTTGATAAAAAGGTTTCTTTTTCTGTGTGTTGCCAGATACACAAAAGCTTGTCCGGACTACTCCTCATAAACTACTGGTGCAATTTTATCCAAACTTTACAGGAATGATTAGTACCAAGTGTAGTTGTGCATATTGTCGGCATTTTCTGGTTCAATGATTTTTGTTTGAGTTATGGTCCTTTAATAATTTTTATTTTTAAAGTTTGTCGGGACAACTTCTCTTATACCACTAATGCAATTTCAATGAAACTTTACAGGATTGATCTGTAGCTCAAGTCCTTGCGCATATTGCACGGGTTTTCTGGTTGAATGATTTTTGGCGGAGTTATGGCCCTTTGATAAAAAAGTTTTTTTTTCTGTGTGTTGCCAGATACGCAAAACCTTGTCCGGACTACTCCTCATAAACTACTGGTGCAATTTTATCCAAACTTTACAGGAATGATCAGTACCAAGTCTTGTAGTGCACTGTCCTCTGTCTGTCTGTCTGTCACAAAATTTGTCCCAAAATGAAATTGGTCATCATGAGGTGACACATGTGATTACTGATCGCTCTTGTTTACTCAAATCAGGCTTAGGATAGGTCTTAAATAATTTTTTTCTATTCTTTTTTTACTCCATAATATTATGTTTTTATACCCTTGCACAACAAAGTTGTAAGGAGGGTATACTTGAATCAGCTTGTCCGTCCATCCGTCGGTTTTTTCTTCTCCGTCCAGTAATTTAAGATTCCTTTGACTCACAGTCTTCATATTTGGCATGGAGGTTAGGCATGATTAGTAGATGCCCCCTATTGATTTTGAGGTCTCCAGGTCAAAGGTTAAGGTAACAGGGGCCTTGAGTGAAAAAATATTGTCCGCTAAATAACTTAAGAACCCTTAACCCACAGTCTTCATATTTTGCATACAGGTTAGTCATGATTAGTAGATGTTCCCTATTGACTTTGAGGTCACCAGGTCAATGGTCACAGGAGCCTTGACTGAAAAAAAGCTTTTCTGTCCAATAACTTAAGAATCCATTGACACACAGTCTTCATATTTGGCATGGAGGTTAGTCATGATGAGTATGAGACTCCTATATATTTTGAGGTCACCAGGTCAAGGTCACAGGAGACTTGACTAATTACAGCTTGTCCGCCCAATTACCTTAGAATCCTTTGACCCACAGTCTTCATATTTGGCATGGAGGTTAGTCAAGATTATTAGATGACCTCTTCTTGGTTTTGTGGTAGCTGGGTCAAAGGTCAAGGTCATGGGGGCTTTTATTTCAATATGCTTGTCTGCTCAAATGGGCTCATATATTCATCATAAAACACTTCCAGGCAAGGCTGCATGAATTGGGGACGTTGGGGGGGGGGGGGGGGGGTTATTGAAGTCATTCAATGGCAGTTTCAGTTTTGAGGTCAGTAGGTCATAGGTAAAGGTCACTTTGATCTTTTCCACTAAAAACATGTAGAATACATAACTTAGCAATGCACCGGCTTTCTTCCCTCAGATTTGGCTGGAAGGTTGTCCTTGAGCTCTAAATGACTGCTGTTTATTCTGACAAATAGGTATGCCGGGGGGGGGGGGGGTATTCATGCCATGACAGTGGCAGTTCTAGTTAATATTGTACACCAGTTTATATAATTATAAATTTCATCTTTCAAGTTTCCAGGAGTTGAACCTCAATGGAGTTTTTTTTAGCTCACCTGAGCTTGCTCAGGGTGAGCTTTTAGGATCGGTGAATGTCCGTCGTCCGTCGTCCGTCCGGCCGTCCACAATTACTTGTGAACACTCTAGCGGTCGCATTTTTGCCTCAATCATCATCAAACTTGGTCAGGATGCTTATCTAGTTGAAAGCTCGGATGAGTTCGAACATGGGTCATCTCGGATGAAAAACTAGGTCACAAGAGCTAAAAATAGATAAACCTTGTGAACACTCTAGAGGTCACATTTTTGACCCAATCATCATCAAACTTGGTCAGGATGTTTGTCTAGGTGATAGCTTGGATGAGTTCGAACATGGGTCATCTCGGATGAAAAAGTAGGTTACAGGAGCTATAAATAGAAAAACCTTGTGAACACTCTAGTGGTCACATTTTTGAACCAATCATCATCAAACTTGGTCAGAATGCTTGTCTAGTCAATTGCTTGGATGAGTTCGAACATGGGTCATCTCTGATGAAAAACTAGGTCACAGGAGCTAAAAATAGAAAAACCTTGTGAACACTCTAGTGGTCACATTTTTGACCCAATCATCATCAAACTTTGTCAGGATGCTTGTTTAGATAATAGCTCGGATGAGTTCGAATATGGGTCATCTCGGATGAAAAACTAGGTCACCGGAGCTATAAATAGAAAAACCTTGTGAACACTCTAGTGGTCACATTTTTGCATCAATCATCATCAAACTTGGTCAGGATGCTTATCTAGTTGATAGCTTGGATGAGTTCGAACATGGGTCATCTCGGATGAAAAAGTAGGTCACCAGAGCTAAAAATAGAAAAACCTTGTTAACACTTTAGCGGTCACATTTTTGCATCAATCATCATCAAACTTGATCAAGATGCTTGTCTAGGTGATAGCTCGGATGAGTTCGAACATGGGTCATCTCGGATGAAAAACTAGGTCACAGGAGCTAAAAATAGAAAAACCTTGTTAACACTCTAGTGGTCACAATTTTGACTCAATTGTCATCAAACTTGGTCAGGAAACTTGTCTAGGTCATTGCTGGGAATAAATCGAACATGGGACATTTCGGATGAAAAACTAGGTCACAGGAGCTAAAAATAGAAAAAATCTTTGTTAACACTCTAGTGGCTACTGTTGTGATCCAAATATTCTGTTAATTGGTCTGAAAGTTTGTTTTGATGATTTCTAAGTCAAGATCGAACATGGGTCATCTTGGATGAAAAACTAGGTCACACCGCCCAAATATGGAAAAACCTTGTTTAACATTCTAGTGGTCACATTTTCGACTCAATTATCATCAAACTTGGTCAGGATGTTTGTCTAGGTAATTGCTTGGATGAGTTCGAAATCGCATGTGAAAACTAGGTCACCGGAGCTAAAAATAGAAATATCTTGTTAACACTCTAGTTGCTACTGTTTTGATCCAAGTATCCTGAAATTGGTCTGAAAGTTTGTTTTGATGATTTCTAGGTCAAGTTTGAATATGTGTCACCTGGGTAAAAAACTAGGTCGCACTGCTCAAATATGGAAAATCCTTGTTAACACTGTAGTGGTCACATTTTTGACTCACCTGTCATGAGACTTGGTCAGAATGCTTGTCTAGGTAATTGTTTGGATGAGTTTGATAATTCAGGTGAGCGATCTAGGGCCATCATGGCCCTCTTGTTTAAATTACCAAACCAATGTTTTAAAAAGCATGAAATAACAGTGCATGATTTTATCTGTTATTGCATGTTTTTTTTAACATTTACTGTACATATCAGTGGCTACCTTTTATGCAAGAATTTATATTTTTGAGTTTATACTAATTTTTATTATGTATATACATGTATAATATTGAGTATTGTGATTATGTATAAGGAATGTGCTTTGTTCTGTAAGCTCAACAGGGATTTTTTGGGGTTAAGGGTTTGGGTTAAGGGTTTGGGTTTGGGTGTGTTGAATATGAATATTGGGCTGCAGGTTTTTTGTGACATGTTTTTGATTAAAGATGGTATTCCCAAGGCCATTCATTTTTTCTCCACCAATGGTTGAAGTGACTCATGTTTTTTCGTTTTTCGTTCCCTGTGACAGTTATTTATGAAGAATAGGCTTACTTATTTTATTTGCTATCCTTGAAAATTGTTTATTGTCCAACAATATTGACCTGGCACTTCACATTAATTTCCATAAAGGTCAGGTGATAAACATTGGTATCTAACGAATATATCGATATCTTTCTTAAATTCACATGTCAATGAGTTGTGGTGTATTGGTATAGACACCTGACTACTGATCTAAAGGTTTCTGGTTCAATACCTTACCAACACAACGTTATGAAGACCTGCATTTTGTTTTATTTTATTTTGAAATTTACTTGCAAGAATAAAGAAATTGTTTTACTACATCTGGTTTTTAGCTCACCTGAGCTTGCTCAGGGTGAGCTTTTAGGATCGGTGAATGTCCGTCGTCCGTCGTCCGTCGTCCGTCCGGCCGTCCACAATTACTTGTGAACACTCTAGCGGTCGCATTTTTGCCTCAATCATCATCAAACTTGGTCAGGATGCTTATCTAGTTGAAAGCTCGGATGAGTTCGAACATGGGTCATCTCGGATGAAAAACTAGGTCACAAGAGCTAAAAATAGATAAACCTTGTGAACACTCTAGAGGTCACATTTTTGACCCAATCATCATCAAACTTGGTCAGGATGTTTGTCTAGGTGATAGCTTGGATGAGTTCGAACATGGGTCATCTCGGATGAAAAAGTAGGTCACAGGAGCTATAAATAGAAAAAACCTTGTGAACACTCTAGTGGTCACATTTTTGAACCAATCATCATCAAACTTGGTCAGAATGCTTGTCTAGTCAATTGCTTGGATGAGTTCAAACATGGGTCATCTCTGATGAAAAACTAGGTCACAGGAGCTAAAAAATAGAAAAACCTTGTGAACATTCTTGTGGTCACATTTTTGACCCAATCATCATCAAACTTTGTCAGGATGCTTGTTTAGATAATAGCTCGGATGAGTTCGAATAATGGTCATCTCGGATGAAAAACTAGGTCACCGGAGCTATAAATAGAAAAACCTTTTTAACACTCTAGTGGTCACTTTTTTGCATCAATCATCATCAAACTTGGTCAGGATGCTTATCTAGTTGATAGCTTGGATGAGTTCGAACATGGGTCATCTCGGATGAAAAAGTAGGTCACCGGAGCTAAAAATAGAAAAACCTTGTTAACACTCTAGCTGTCACATTTTTGCATCAATCATCATCAAACTTGATCAAGATGCTTGTCTAGGTGATAGCTCGGATGAGTTCGAACATGGGTCATCTCGGATGAAAAACTAGGTCACAGGAGCTAAAAATAGAAAAACCTTGTTAACACTCTAGTGGTCACAATTTTGACTCAATTGTCATCAAACTTGGTCAGGAAACTTGTCTAGGTCATTGCTGGGAATAAATTGAACATGGGACATTTCGGATGAAAAAACTAGGTCACAGGAGCTAAAAATAGAAAAAATCTTGTTAACACTCTAGTGGCTACTGTTGTGATCCAAATATTCTGTTAATTGGTCTGAAAGTTTGTTTTGATGATTTCTAAGTCAAGATCGAACATGGGTCATCTTGGATGAAAAACTAGGTCACACCGCCCAAATATGGAAAAACCTTGTTAACATTCTAGTGGTCACATTTTCGACTCAATTATCATCAAACTTGGTCAGGATGTTTGTCTAGATAATTGCTTGGATGAGTTCGAAATCACATGTGAAACTAGGTCACCGGAGCTAAAAATAGAAAAATCTTGTTAACACTCTAGTTGCTACTGTTTTGATCCAAGTATCCTGGAAATTGGTCTGAAAGTTTGTTTTGATGATTTCTAGGTCAAGTTTGAATATGTGTCACCTGGGTAAAAAACTAGGTCGCACTGCTCAAATATGGATAATCCTTGTTAACACTGTAGTGGTCACATTTTTGACTCACCTGTCATGAGACTTGGTCAGAATGCTTGTCTAGGTAATTGTTTGGATGAGTTTGATAATTCAGGTGAGCGATCTAGGGCCATCATGGCCCTCTTGTTTAGGATACCTTTTAAGTAGTGTTTTTATACAATTTTATTTTTTATTTCATTACATAATCTTATAACTTAGACCATTGAACAACTGGTTAAATACATTCATTTCGACTTACCAAGTTTACGGAATTTACCCACTATGGGGTAAAATGCAAGAGTGCCAGGTCAATGTTGTTGGACAATATCATGACATTTTTGTTGTGTTGGTGGTATTTTTTATATTTTACAATGTTGACGTCTTATCTGTAATATGAAGGCTCCATAACCTGTGATTCGTTTCAAAATTTCATTTTGTTAAGTTCTGCCTTAACTGTTTTCTTGTTTAGGGCACTGACCTTGAATACCATTATATTAATGGGTGACTACCATGTTTGTTCAAATAAGGGCCCTGGGGTTAAAATTGGCCCCACCCGAGGGGGGTCATTGACTTTCCTTATTTGTACAGTGAAAACTTAAAAATATTGTTTTAAAATACCTAAGAGCTAGAGTTTAAATACTAAGTATGAAATATCTTCTAGTGAGTTTGTTTCTAGTGAGCTAGAGCTTAGATATTTATCATGAAACATTTTCTAATGGCTGTCTACCAAGTTTGTTCAAATGAAAGCCCTTGGGTTAAAATTGGCCCCGCCAGGGCCCTATATACAGGTGAGCAATTTCAGGGCCATCATGGCCCACTTGTTTATCTCAACTTTGTATGAATGTGCTGCAGAAACATGTAAATGTATGTGACAGAAATTATTGTAAAAGAGAATTTGAAGTGTAATTGGTGTGACATGCACAATATGCATTATAAGTATTACTTGGTATATCTTTTGAATAAAATTTGCATTAAATCAATGTTTTCAGTTTGTGTCATGCATAGCTCAAAAAGCATTTAGCCAAGGCTAATGAAACTTTTAGGAACGTTGGCCAGCATATGTAGTTGTGCACCTTGATGTTTGCTTGTAGATTTAATAAGAATTTGTAGTTAGAGTTATTGCCCTTGACTTATCAAAAATTTGCAGAATTTTCAAGCTGTGTTGCGCATAGCTCAAAATGCATTTAACTTATTCATGAAACTTTATAGACATTGAAATTTAGGTTAGCAAATGTAGTTTTGTATCTTTCGGATTTACTTATGGGTTTCTTGTGAATTTGTATTAGTATTAAATTGCACCTGACTTGGTACAAATTTGTTATTTTCAACTTGTGTTGTGTGTAGCAAAAAAGGATTTGACCTTGAGTCATCTTGGGTTTTGTTTGTGGAGTTATAAATTATTTGAGTTATTGCACTTGATGAAGTAAATTTTCAATATCTGTTGCATGTAGCCAAAAAATTTAATTAAAAGTCACAAAGCTTTGCAGAAATGTTTGTCAGCATGTTAAGTTGTCCATCAGGAATGTTGATTTAGACTGGTATGTGATGCTGTGCACTTTTGGTATTTCATGTGGATTTTTAGCTCACCTGAGCTTGCTCAGGATGAGCTTTTAGGATCGGTGAATGTCCGTTGTCCGTTGTACGTCCACAATTGCTTGTGAACACTCTAGCGGTCGCATTTTTGCCTCAATCATCATCAAACTTGGTCAGGATGCTTATCTAGTTGAAAGCTCGCATGAGTTCGAACATGGCTCATCTCGAATGAAAAACTAGGTCACAAGAGCTAAAAATAGAAAAACCTTGTGAACACTTTAGAGGTCACATTTTTGACCCAATCATCATCAAACTTGGTCAGGATGTTTGTCTAGGTGATAGCTCAGATGAATTCGAACATGGGTCATCTCCGATGAAAAAGTAGGTCACAGGAGCTATAAATAGAAAAACCTTGTGAACACTCTAGTGGTCACATTTTTGAACCAATCATCATCAAACTTGGTCAGAATGCTTGTCTAGTCAATTGCTTGGATGACTGCGAACATAGGTCATCTATGATGAAAAAGTAGGTCATGGGAGCTAAAAATAGAAAAACCTTGTGAAGACTCTAGTGGTCACATTTTTGACCCAATCATCATCAAACTTTGTCAGGGTGCTTCAGGGCTCGAGCTAGTGGGCGATTCGGGCGAAATAGTCGCCGAATTCCGTCTGACTTCGCCGACATCCTACATGAAAGCGAAGATGAAGTCGCCCGATTTTATTGATCCATTATTGAAAATTACCAACAATAACAATAACTGTGAATAACATGTTGTGTGTGTTTGCTTTGTTTACCCTCGCCGCCGGAAAAAGGGACTGTCATGCATCTCAATCAACGCGAAATGTCATTAATCCATTTGTTTACCAACATGTCATAAAAGTCTAATTAACAGACGCTCAGGAACAATTAGACTCCGCCCACGGCGAGATTACCGATACGTGCGAGAAACCAATCGTAATTCACGTTTTAATCGAGGCGACATTATTTAACCAATCATTAAATCACTAACATACAACTACCTGTAACAATTATTTATGATGGACGGATCAAACGTCAATTAAATTTTCACTATCGAATGATTGTTAGATTTAAGAGGACCGCTCGACATATAACTGTAACGGTAATTTTAAATGAAAGTTATGATAACCTTTTTTGTCGACGAGTTAAATTTGATAAAATTAACGGCGTATTACACTGTATTTATTACAAATGAAGTTAAATTAAAGATAGTTTCTTTCGTTATCTACTTTCATTTTCTTTACAACATAAGTGAATATGAATATAATGTCCGGCGCAAGCTTTTTAATAGTAAATCAGAAGGGAATAACAGTTAATCCACCCATGATATGATCCATGATAGGAATCAACTATGGCTTTTTTATCTTCATTTAATGCAATGGTTGCATTACATGATACTCATTCTTATTTCTTTTTTCAAACTACTTTTAAACAGAGACATAGATAACAATAGTTATAATAATAGCTATCTATGTCTCTGTTTTAAATTAAAATTGAATATTCTGTTGTAACACAAATCCAATTCATTTAATAAGATATGTACAGTGAGTCAACATAATTGCGATAACATACAACAAACATCGATAAATGAATCTCCTCACTTCTCCCTAAAGTCTCCCCACTTCTCCCTAAATCAGCTGGAGGGAGAAGTGACTTCTCCCTAAATTTTGAACCTAGCTTGAGCCCTGGTGCTTGTTTAGATAATAGCTCAGATGAGTTTGAACATGGGTCATCTCGGATGAAAAACTAGGTCACCAGAGCTATAAATAGAAAAACCTTGTGAACACTCTAGCGGTCACATTTTTGCATCAATCATCATCAAACTTGGTCAGGATGCTTATCTAATTGATAACTTGGATGAGTTCGAACATAGGTCATCTCGGATGAAAAAGTAGGTCACCTGAGCAAAAAAAAAGAAAAACCTTGTTAACACTCTAGCGGTCACATTTTTGCATCAATCATCATCAAACTTGATCAAGATGCTTGTCTATGTGATAGCTCGGATGAGTTTGAACATGGGTCATCTTGAATGAAAAAGTAGGTCACCGGAGCTAAAAATAGAAAAACCTTGTTAACACTCTAGCGGTCACATTTTTGCATCAGTCATCATCAAACTTGGTCAAGATGTTTGTCTAGGTGATAGCTCGGATGAGTTGAACATGGGTCATCTCGGATGAAAAAGTAGGTCACCGGAGCTAAAAATAGAAAAACCTTGTTAACACTCTAGCGGTCACATTTTTGCATCAATCATCATCAAACTTGATCAAGATGTTTGTCTAGGTGATAGCTTGAATGAGTTCGAACATGGGTCATCTCGGATGAAAAAACTAGGTCACAGGAGCTAAAAATAGAAAAAACCTTGTTAACACTCTAGTGGTCACAATTTTGACTCAATTGTCATCAAACTTGGTCAGGAAACTTGTCTAGGTCATTGCTGGGAATAAATAGAACATGGGACATCTCGGATGAAAAACTAGGTCACCCAAGCTCAAAATAGAAAAATCTTGTTAACACTAGTTGCTACTGTTTTGATCCAAGTATCCTGGAAATTGGTCTGAAAGTTTGTTTTGATGATTTCTAGGTCAAGTTTGAATATGTGTCACCTGGGTAAAAAACTATGTCGCACTGCTCAAATATGGATAATCCTTGTTAACACTGTAGTGGTCACATTTTTGACTCACCTGTCATGAGACTTGGTCAGAATGCTTGTCTAGGTAATTGTTTGGATGAGTTTGATAAGTCAGGTGAGTGATCTAGGGCCATCATGGCCCTCTTGTTTCAGTTTTGCAAGAAATATTGCCCTTGACTTAATATAAATTTGCCAGTTTTTACTTCTATTGATTGAAGTCCTAAAGTAATTGACTAAAGTTATGAAACTTTACAGAAATGTTGGTTACCAATTTGTAATTGTGCACATAGGGTTTAAGTTTTGATTTATTCAATATTTGTAGAGTTATTGCCCTTGACTTGGTTGGAGATAAAGAAGCATGCATTGAACAACAAAAAAAATCACCATTAGGAGACATAGTTTCATGACAGGAAGTTAAAGGTCAAGGTATTACCTAGTGGTAAAACGGGCATATCATTCTGTGCAATTTGCATTTATGTTCCTTTTTATGCTCCCCTTCGAAGAAGAGGGGGTATATTGTTTTGCTACTGTTGCTCGGTCTGTCTGTCGGTAGACCACATGGTTTCCGCTGATTATCTTGAAAAGTATCTATCACAAAGTCTTCATATTTCACATAGTGATTGGTCATAACAAGTAAATGACCCCTATTGATTTTGGGGTCACACCCCTATTGATTTTGGGGTCACTAAGTCAAAGGTCAAGGTCACATGGACGTTAAATATCAAAATGGTTTCCGCTGATTATCTTGAAAAGTATGTATAACAAAGTCTTCATATTTCACACAGTGATTATTCATAACTAGCAGATGACCCCTATTGATTTTGGGGTCACTAGGTCAAAGGTCTAGGTCACAGGGGCCTTAAATGTCAAAATGGTTTCCACTGATTATCTTGAAAAGAATGTATCACAAAGTCTTCAAATTTCACATAGTAATTGGTCTTCACTAGTAGATGACCCCTATTGATTTGGGGGTCACTAGGTCAAAGGTCAAGGTCAAAGGGGCCTTAAATGTCAAAATGGTTTCCACTGATTATCATGAAAAGTATGTATCACAAAGTCTTCAAATTTCACATAGTGATTGGTCATCACTAGTAGATGACCCCTATTGATTTTGGGGTCACTAGGTCAAAGGCCAAGGTCACAGGGACCTTAAAATGTCAAAATGGTTTCCGCTGATTATCTTGGAAAGTTTGTATCACAAAGTCTTTATATTTCACATATTGATCTGTCATCACTAGTAGATGACCCCTATTGATTTTGGGGTCACTATGTCAAAGGTCACAGGGACCTTAAATGTCCAAATTGTTTCTGCTGATTATTTTGAAAAGTATTTACTGTAAATCCGGTATTTTTCGCGATGTTTTAAATTTCGCTATTATTCGCGACTCGGCCACGTCGCGAATTCATGATGCCGCGTAAATTTTATAACATAACATACATTATAAAAAATAAATCTTATGAATACATGCATGTAAAACACAAAAAGAGACAATATCCACAAATTTTACACTTTACAGACAAATGTGAACACATATTGTTTAGATGACAATAGATTTACAGTAAAATAGTGATCAACGGACAATTTTCATACGGTAGATTAAGTATTATAAACAAGTATATAACACCTTCTTACAGACTTTGAACGTTTTATCAAACACGCTATTTGCAAACAAAAAACAAATTTGACAAATGATTAGAAAAACCGTTCATAATAAGTCAATTACATGTATGAAAGTACATTTTGTATATAAAATAAATAAGTAAAAACCGTCTCTTATTAACACCATTAACATTTACCTTGCATAAGAGCGACACAGTATAGGAATTAACTTCAACCTACCTTGTTATATTGAGGAAATGAAATTCAAATAATCGCGAATATTAATTTCTGACCCTGCCATCGCGAATTCATGAATACGCGAAATAATCCGAGGGTGGGGTTTTCGCGAAATAAAGATCACGCGAATATAAAGTGATTTACAGTATCACAAAATATTAATATTTCACACAGTGACTGGTCATCACTAGTAGATGACCCCTATTGAGTTTGGGGTCACTAGGTCAAAGGTCAAGGTCACATGGGCCTTAAATGTTGAAATGGTTTCTGCTGATTATATTGAAAAGGATGTATCACAAAATATTAATATTTCACACAGTGATTGGTCATCACTAGTAGATGACTCCTATTGATTTTGGGGTCACTAGGTCAAAAGTCACATGGACCTTAAATATCAAAATGGTTTCCGCTGATTATCTTGAAAAGTATGTATAACAAAGTCTTCATATTTCACACAGTGATTATTCATAACTAGCAGATGACCCCTATTGATTTTGGGGTCACTAGGTCAAAGGTTAAGGTCACAGGGGCCTTAAATGTCAAAATGGTTTCCACTGATTATCTTGAAAAGAATGTATCACAAAGTCTTCAAATTTCACATAGTAATTGGTCATCACTAGTAGATGATCCCTATTGATTTGGGGGTCACTAGGTCAAAGGTCAAGGTCAAAGGGGCCTTAAATGTCAAAATGGTTTCCATTGATTATCATGAAAAGTATGTATCACAAAGTCTTCAAATTTCACATAGTGATTGGTCATCACTTGTAGATGACCCCTATTGATTTTGGGGTCACTAGGTTAAAGGCCAAGGTCACAGGGACCTTGAAATGTCAAAATGGTTTCCGCTGATTATCTTGGAAAGTTTGTATCACAAAGTCTTTATATTTCACATATTGATCTGTCATCACTAGTAGATGACCCCTATTGATTTTGGGTCACTAGGTCAAAGGTCACAGGGACCTTAAATGTCCAAATTGTTTCTGCTGATTATTTTGAAAAGTATTTATCACAAAATATTAATATTTCAAACAGTGATTGGTCATCACTAGTAGATGACCCCTATTGAGTTTGGGGTCACTAGGTCAAAGGTCAAGGTCACATGGGCCTTAAATGTTGAAATGGTTTCTGCTGATTATATTGAAAAGTATGTATCACAAAATATTAATATTTCACACAGTGATTGGTCATCACCAGGGCTCGACATTAACGGTTGTCCGACTGCCCGGGACAACTTAAAGTTTGGTCCGGGCAAGTTATCTTGAAAAGTATTCATCACAAAGTCTTCATATTTCACCTAGTTATTGGTCATAAGTAGTAGATGACCTCTATTGATTTAGGTCAAAGGTAAATGTCACATGGGCCTTAAATGTCAAAATGGTTTCCCTTGATTTTTCCATAATTGAACACTTCCATGTGCCCATTTTTGGCAAGTTTCTGTAATAAAATTACCAATTATGTGAGTCAATGGCTAGAAAGGAGGGTATATGGGTCATTGGACATTCTTGGTTTTATTTATATCACCAGATCATATCTTATTGTTGTTTGAAATTGTGCAGTCTACTTTACTTTTTAATACCAAAGCAACTTGCCAGAAACCTAATGTTATTAATGTGAGCATAAGCAATAAGCCAACTCTCACAAAATTTCTATGCATCAACAATCTGCACTTTACTACTTGACTGATCAAGGGAATTTATAGCTTCTGGGAGTTTGATTATCTAGTGCACATTTTTATCGCATTGTAATGATATAGTGAGTTACATGTATGTCACTTACAGGTCTCCATAGTTTTATCCTCGTTAGCCAGAGTATTTTAAAATGCCTTTTTGCAGTTGAATAGCGAATTGAATAGTTCAGTAGCTAATTTTAGCTAATATAATGGTTTGTGTCATCCAATTGAAAATAAAATGACCGAGATATTTCAGTTTGAAATTCATGCTGTATACACTGACCAATTTACTGACCGTATTGTACAATGGACAACAAATCTGAAATTAAAGCAAGCCTGACGTGTCTGGCTGCAATAAATATATAAAATAGATTGAATGGTGTTATGGATCTTCAGTCAATTCAAAGTGCAACAGTTTTAGCTCGTCATTGAATGTTGTCCATCCACATTTGTTCATTAACACTCTAGCAGCCACAATTTTGACTCGATCATCATCAAACTTTGTCAGGATGCTTGTTTAGGTAATAACTTAGATGAATTTGTACATGGGACATCTCAGATGAAAAACTAGGTCACAGGAGCTAAAATAGAATAAGAATTATGAACACTAGTGGCTACTGATTTGATCCAAATATCCTGAAATTTGGTCTGAAAGTTTATTTTGATGGTTTCTAGGTCAGGTTTGAATATTGGTTACCTTGGGTCAAAAACTATGTCACACTGCCCTAATATAGAAAAACCTTGTAAACACTCTAGGGGTCACAATTTTGACTCAATTGTCTTCAGACTTTGTCTGAGTGCTTGTCTAGGTAATTGCTTGAATGATTTCGAACATGGGTCATCTCGGATGAAAAACTAGGTCACAGGAGCTAAAAATAGAAAATTATTTTTAAGACTAGTGTCTACTGTTTTGATCCAAATATCTTGAAAATTGGTCTGAAATTTATTTTTAATAATTTCTAGGTCAAGTTTGAATATGGATTACCTTGGGTCAAAAACTAGGTCATATGTCCTAATATGGAAAATCCTTGTTAACACTAGTGGTCACATTTTTGACTCAATTGTCTTGCCTTGGTCAGGGTGCTTGTTTATGTAATTGCTTGGATGCGTTCAAACATTGGTTATCTTGGATGAAAAACAAGGACACATGAGTTAGAAATATAAAAATCTTGTTAACACTCTAGTGCCTACTGTTGTGATCCAAATATCCTGGAAATTGGTCTGACAGTTTGTTTTGATGATTTCTAGGTCAAGTTTGAATATGGGTTACCTAGGGTAAAATAAAATAGGTGCCATTGCCCAAATATGGAAAAACCTTGTTTACACCCTAGTGTTCAGAATTTTGACTCAATCATCATTAAACTTGGTCAGTATGCTTGTCTAGGTAATAATGTTAGGCTGAATTTGAACATGGGTCATCTGAAATGGAAAACTAGGTCACACCCCCCAAATGTGATAAAACCATGTTAACATTCTAGTGGTCACATTTTTGACTCAATCATAAAACTTTGTCAGGATGTGTTTCTAGGTAATTGCTCGCATAAGTTTGAACATGGGTTATCTCGGATGAAAAACTAGGTCACAGAAGTGAAAAAATAGAAAATTCTGGTTAACACTCTAGTGGCTACTGTTTTGATCCAAATATCCTGGAAATTGATTGAAAGTTTGTTTTAATGATTTCTTAGTCAAGTTTGAATATGAGTCACATGGAGTCAAAAACTAGGTCACACCACCCTAATATAAAAAAACCTTGTTAATGCACTAGTGGTCACATTTTTAGCTCGACTATTCGATAAGAATAAGTAGAGCTATTGCAGTCACCCGAGCGTCGGCGTCGGCGTAACCACTTATGTTAAAGTTTTTGTAATAGTTCAAATATTTTCAAAGTCCATTGACATATGGCTTTGAAACTTTGCACACTTGTTCACCATCATGACCCCAACCTGTAGACAGGAGGAGGTAACTCTATCAAGCATTTTGACAGAATTATGCCCCTTTTTCGACTTAGAATTTACGTTAAAGTTTTTGTAATAGTTCAAATATTTTCAAAGTCCATAGACATATGGCTTTGAAACTTTGCACACTTGTTCACCATCATAACCATAACCTGTAGACAGGAGGAGGTAACTCTATCAAGCATTTTGACAGAATTATGCCCCTTTTACGACTTAGAATTTATGTTAAAGTTTTTGTAATAGTTCAAATATTTTCAAAGTCCATTGACATATGGCTTTGAAACTTTGCACACTTGTTCAACATCATGACCCCAACCTGTAAACAGGAGGAGGTAACTCTATCAAGCATTTTGACAGAATTATGCCCCTTTTTCGACTTAGAATTTATGTTAAAGTTTTTGTAATAGTTCAAATATTTTCAAAGTCCATTGACATATGGCTTTGAAACTTTGCACACTTGTTCAACATCATGACCCCAACCTGTAAACAGGAGGAGGTAACTCTATCAAGCATTTTGACAGAATTATGCCCCTTTTTTGACTTAGAATTTATGTTAAAGTTTTTGTAATAGTTCAAATATTTTCAAAGTCCATTGACATATGGCTTTGAAACTTTGCACACTTGTTCACCATCATGACCCCAACCTGTAAACAGGAGGAGGTTACTGTATCCAGCATTTTTTTTACTATCAAGCACTAAGAATAGTCGAGAGTTGCTGTCCTACTGACAGCTCTTGTTTACTCTGTTGTCATCAGACTTGGTCAGGATGCTTGTCTAGGTAATTGCTCAGATGGTCACCTGGGATCAAAAAAACTAGGTCACACTGCTCAAATATTGAAACACCTTCTTAACACTTTTTTTGACACAACTGTCATGGGACTTGATCAGGTTGCTTGTCCAGGTAATTGCTTGATGAGTTTTGCCATCTTGGCTCTCTTGTTATAAAATGAAGCAGTTACAAAGTTTGAACCTGGTGACAGAACTTCTTAATGACCAGATTGTAATTAAGAACTGAAATGATATTGTTTTTATTTTAACATGCTACATCTCAGTTGTCCCAATACTTGTACTTTCCCCATAAATTGTTGAACTAAACTGATAATGTGTTGGCTGGATATTAATATTTTAATTTACCATTTTTATCAATTTTATATTGATGCAAACATTATATGCAAGTCTTGTTAGTAAACCTGAAGAAGTGAAGAACTGATATGTATTTAACATTTTGTTGTTTTTAGCTCGACTATTCGAAGAATATGAGAGCTATTGTAGTCGCCCCGGCGTCGGCGTCTGCGTTGGTTAAAGTTTTTTGTAAAGTCAAATATCTCAATTATTGCTTGAGATATTCAATTGAAACTTACAATACTTATTTATAGTAACAAGGTACATCAGATTGACAAGTTGGATAACTCTACCTACAATATTGACAGAATTATGCCCCTTTTTAACTTAGAAATTTTGGTTAAAGTTTTTGTAAAGTCAAATATCTCAGTTATTGCTTGAGATATTCAATTGAAACTTACAATACTTATTTATAGTAACAAGGTACATCAGATTGACAAGTTGGATAACTCTGCCTACAATATTGACAGAATTATGCCCCTTTGAAACTTAGAAATTTTGGTTAAAGTTTTTTTGTAAAGTCAAATATCTCAATTATTGCTTGAGATATTCAATTGAAATTTACAATACTTTTTTATAGTAACAATGTACATCATTTTGCAAAATTGCATAACTCTGTCTGCAATATTTGCAGAATTATTTGCCCCTTTGAAACTTAGAGATTTTGGTTAAAGGTCTTCAAAGATATTTACTTGAAACTTTACACATGTACTTAGGGTCATAATTTTAGGGTCATAATTGTATGTCACTGACCAAGTTCCATAACTCTATCTTGCATTAAGGCTGATTCATATCCCCTTTTCTACTTAGTATCTTGGTTAATGTTTACATGCAAGTTTTACATATCTCAATAACTATTAAAGATATGTATTTAAAACTTCACATATACATTTAGGGTCAGAATTGTAGGTCACTGACAAAGATCCATAATTCTATCTTGCATTTAGGCTGATTTTTCTTCCCTTTTTCAACTTAAAAAATTCATGGTAAAGTTTTGCTTGTAAGCTGTTATCTCCATAACTACTGAAGGGTTTGTGCCTTTTT